>NW_009952561.1:229368-243265 GCF_000747805.2 Chaetura pelagica | reverse complement strand
TCCTCCCTCTGCATCCAACCCCCCCTCCCCTTCCAGCCAGGCAGTCCCAGTATTTGTTCCCTCCTCGTGGGAAATCTCTTCTCCTCTGCTCCCTTTATTCCCTGGCAGGTTCATACAGACACCAAACCTTCTTCTCTCCCCCCAGGCACATCTGTCCCTAAGTGTTCTCTTAGCTTTGGGCTGTTCCTTCTTCACACCCCCCCTCTCTGTGCCACCTGCAGTTGCCTCTGGATTTTGGTGCCATTTAAACGTTCCTGTGTGGTTCAAACTCCTGCATCTTGCTGCTGTTTAGCCTGGCGGCCCCTTCCCCCTGCAATTACTTTCCTCCTCTCCTCGGGGCTGGACCTGCTGCCTTTGACATTTCTTAAGTAGCATCCGTGCTGAGATGAAGGGTTTTAATGAGCTGGGGAGGTTGGGGCTGTGCTGCCCCTGCAGGGCCAGCTCCAGGGATGAGCCCACCTGCAGGCAGGTAGTGACAATCCACATGATCCTAAATGAGTCCATGTCAATCCATGTGGCCCAATGTCCACCATCCAGCAAGTGGGCAAGGGCTGCTTGTGCCCCCCAGCACCAGCACCGTGCCAGGCTGGCCCCTCTCTGGCTGTGCTGCAGCCTTCCCTGTCCCCTGCAGTCTGGATTCCTCCTGCCACCTCCATGCCCGGGGTCCCCACCATCCCCATGGTCCTTTCCATGCCCCTCTGTGTCTCCACGAGCAGCAGCCTGGGAACAAGAGTTCCCTGGGAGAAAAGGGACTCACAGGATCAGGTCCTGTGTGTTCAGCACATCAGGCACCAGCTGGTATCTCCAACACCAAGGGCTGGGCCATTCCCAAAATTCCATTGCCATCCTCCTGCTGAGGGCTGCCTCTCCCTCCTTCTCCCAGCTCCAAAGGCAGCATTTCCTGATGGAACCAGTGCTGGTGGCCACAGGGCAGTGGCTCACGTGCCAGTTGCCTCCCTCTCCTGGCACGCTCGGGCACTCAAAGCCTCCATCAAGGAGATCAATGATGTTTGAGAAGAACAACAAATGGAGATCAATAAGCAGCCTGTGGTGCCTGCTGGAGACAGGCAGGATCTCTCAGCTGGATTGTGATGCCAGCCAAGAAAGGCAGCCAGGCAAAGCAGCCCCGTGCCCCGGGATCAATCCTGATGCTGTTGTTCTTCCCAAACCCCTCCCTGTGTTACTACAGCCCAATCTCCAAAGGAAAACAGGGTTCCTGTTAGCAGGAAAGACATTCCCAGCATGTAGGGTTTGATTGAGAACCTGGCTGAGGAGGAGGAGGCAGGTACCTCCTGTCCCCCCCAGCTGCTCCCTGTCCTCATCTCCAGGTTTTATGGCACCATCTGCAGCCCTTCCCAGTTGGTTCTCTCCTCCTTCCTGCTGCTTTGGCATTCGATAAGGGAGAAGATAGTGAGGGAGTGTAAAGTTTAGAGCCTGTGGCTGGGACTCCTTTTTCTCATTTCAGGCAAGGGGAAAAGATATCAACTGAAAAGCAGGCAATCAATAAAAGGAGAAAGTTGTATTTCCTTAAAAGAAAAAAGCAGCAGCCACGGCTGCCTGCACCTTTACCCGAGGGCTCAACACCAGGATCATTCACTGCAAACCCTATTTTAGCAGCTTAAAAGTCCTGACATGGGGCTATGATCCCTTGTCTCTTCCCACCTGCAAAAATTTCCCAAGTGGGACAGCTTCTTCCCTCTGTTACAGCTGCAGAAAGCTGGGATAACAGCAGTGCCCTGTGCAAGGATGTTGGGAGGGAAGGGTCAGCCCTGCTGCCCTGTGCCTTATGTGCTGGATGCTCCAGTCACTCTGCCTCCAGCTTGCTCAGTGACCCCATTCCTGTCCCACCTGGGAACAGTCACCCTTGATCTGTGGCAGATTAAAGGGACAAACATGAGCTGTTTGGGCAGCAGTGAGGCTGGGCTGGGGCTTTCACAGCATCACAGGGTGGTGGGGGTTGGAAGGAGCTCTGGAGATCAGCCAGTCCAGGATCCCCTAGAGCAGATCCCACAGGAACACATCCAGGAGGGGCTGGAAGGTCTCCAGGGATGGAGACTCCACAGCCTCCCTGGGCAGCCTGGCCCAGGACTCTGCCACCCTCACAGGCAAGAAGGATTTTCTCCTCTTCAGGTCAAACCTCCTGGGCTCCAGTTTGTGCCCATGGCCCCTTGTCCTGGCCCTTTGCAGCTCCAGCTCAGCACTTCTCCCTGCACCTCCTCTTCCACTTCATTTACAAATGAAACAGCTTCAGAAATGTAAAGAAAAATAAACCCCATCCTTTTGTTAATGCTGGGTTGTACAGAAGGGCTGATTTAACAGCTGTGCAGACACTCAGTTGTTAAGAAATCAATATTTCCCTAAGAAACAGGCTGGCCTGCCATAAATATCTTCATAGTTAAGTGAACCTTATCCCCAAGACTCGTGTCCTGGGGATGCCATAATGAGTTACATGATGGTTGTGTCAGGGGGGATATTTTTTAGAGATGATGGGATCTGGGTGGCCTGGAAAAGGTTAAAAAAAAAAAAAAAAAAGGAACCAGGAAACCCACAGACTTGTTCATAATTCTTGGTTCTTACAGTAGGTAGTGCTTGAAAGTACAGCTGCTCGTTACTGAGAGCTAAATCAAAGGGCTTTTGGGTAATACATGGAATTTATTTGCACTTGCAATATATAATCTAATACATATAAATTTACAACTAAATAGAAACACTCTGGAGCTCTTGAGTAGAATTGATGTTGTGGTGAAGTGTGCAAGGGCTGCCAGCCTGAGAGGGGTTGGTGACTCCACCACCTACAGAAATCCCATTCAATTTGGGAATGTGTTGGCTCTGGCCACCCACAGCCCCAGTCTGGGCTGGAGCCCAGAATGGGCAGAGCTGCTGCCCCAGCTCCTGCCAGGAAACCCTCTGGGACTGGGATCCTTGGAGCCCAGCACTGGGAAACCTTCCCTGAAAATGAGCTGAGAATATACTGTCTGGAGAGGCTCCTGTGGCAAGAAAGCATCCCTATCATGCAATTATTTCTAAACATGTTATTTTATGATCCTTCAAAAAAGGAACAACAAGCACCAACGAGGGAGGAGGAGAAGGGAGCAATCAGGGAATCATTCTTGGTTTAAATTGCCCTGGGGAAACGTGTGTGTCAGAGCAGATTGAGAGATGGTGCCATCCCAGGAGAGGGAGAGAGAGACAGAAACAAACAGAGACAAGGGAAGTGTCGGAGAGGAAGATGGAAAAGGTCTGTGGGAGCTGAGGTGGTGGAGGGTGAAGTGCTCTGGGTCCTCCCCAGCCTGGTGCAGCCCTGTCAGCACCTCGTGCACCAAGAGCTGATTTAGAAATAGAACACAGAGGGTAAATAACTGACAAGTAGATGTTTTAACAAATGGAGAATTAATTGCTGGGGGATCCAACAGCTCAATCACCTGCTGCTTGCCTGGCTCCAGGGCTTTTTTTTTCCTTTGCCACTGTAGAGAGAGGGATAAACAACTCCTGGCTTGTCTGTGACACGGCTCCTTGTGCCCCCAACACACTGGGCATGGCTGGGAAGTGGTGACTTTGCCTTTAGAAATAATTCCTGAACAAACCATCACCAAAATGAGCAACTGAGCTGCTGATTCAGGACTGGTTTTGCCAACCCCCCAGCAGCTTGTGCCCAAGCCCTTTCCAAGAACTGCTTTGCCCAGAGGCTCCTGTTTCCTGATGCCCACTTGACAACAGGAATATCCTTTGGGTTTCCAGTTTTCTCCTGAATTACCTGTTCCCTGGGTCTGTAATTCCAGGGAGCTGCACCAGCTCTGTCTTTGATTTGTACGTAAAAATCATTTCAGGAAAAGTGGATTACCTGGATTACCCTCATTTTCTGGTGGCTCTGCTGTTCCAGGGTTGTTCAGCACTCTGGATCTCTCAGTTTAGTGGTCTGGGGGGGCTCCAGGGAACCCCCACCCCCTCCCCATGGCCTCTGGCTCCTCACTCCATCCTTGCTGCTGTTTCCCCTCAGCACCTTTGCCCATTGTATCCACCTGTGCAGTGTTGCTGGGGCTTGGGGCCAGGCATGGATTTGTCTGGTGTGGCTTCAAAAGCACTGCTGGGGGTTTTCATCTCTCAGGGGAAGCAGAGATTCTGTTTTCCTTCAGTGGTCCTTCTACAGGTCTCTTTTCACCACGGTGATGAGGTCCTTGTGAAAGGGAGGGACAGGCTCCTTGTTGTGACCCCCTTTGGCTGTTGTGACCAGGTGTTCCAGGCACAGGGATGCTCCTTTGCAGCTCAGGCTTGTGTGATCCCTCAGCAAACCTCCCAGGGTGAGCTCCACGGGTTTTCCTTCTGCTTGCTTAGGAGAGGCAGGGCTGCAAACCTGGACTGCACAGTCAGGCAAGTGTGGTGTGAACAGAGTGCCTGGGGGAGAGGGTGCATGGTCCTAGAACCATGGGATGGGTTGGGTGGGAAGGGACTGAAGGATCATCCAGATCCAACCCCCTGCATGGGCAGGGACACCTCCCACCAGCCCAGGCTGCTCCAAGCCCCATCCAACCTGCCCTTCAACACCCCCAGGGATGGGGCAGCCACAGCTTCCCTGGGCAACCTGGGCCAGGCTCTCACCACCCTCACACCAAAGAATTCCCTCCTCATCTCCAACCTCCATCTCCCTCTCCCAGTTTCCATCCATCCCCCTCATCCCATCCCTCCCTGCCCTTGTCCCAAGCCCCTCCCCAGCTTCCCTGGGCAGCCTGTCCCAGTCCCTTCCTGCCCTGCAGTGCTGGTTTCACTAAATCCACACTGCAAACAGCTGGTGCTGTGACATGTGTAGGGGCTGTCAGGTCTGCTTGTGAGCTGTGAAAATCCAGAGTATTGCTTGTGACTTCAGAAATATTACTCAGGCCTTGTATTTCTTTATTTTTTTCCCCTTCTTTTCTTGTGGAGTAAAGAAAAGCAAACCACAGGAGCTGCTGATCTCACTGAGTCACCCTCCAGGGGACTCACCCCAGTGTCACTCAGAGCAGAGTTTCACCTGTAATGATTTCACCCATGACTGAGTAACTTCCCCTCCGTGGGCTCTGCCCGTGCAGGGAACAGGCTGGAGAAACCAGCCATCAGAGCACTGGTGTGCAGCCAGGCAGCTCAGCCAGGCAGCTCAGCCAGGCTCTGGGTGAGCAGCAGTGCTGGGGAGCCACGTGGGGACAGGGTGATTGAAGAGGTGTTGAGTTGGGAGCCCTGGCCCAGCTGGTTCCTCTCCCTTCAGCCCAGGGGAATGATCCAGGGGAGGCCGTGTGGGGGTGATGGAGAGGGAAAAGGTGGGGGATCCTGTTCAGATGAGCCAGGTGGCACCATCTCCAGGAAAAACAGAATGTTTGTGCTCTTTTTGCTTCGTCTTTTCCCCTTCCTGTTTAACCAGCTCTGTGCTGGCACGAGGAGCCAGCTGAGGGGCTGCAGGGGTGGCTGCTGCTTTTCCAGTGATCAAATGATCAAGAGGATGAGGCTCTGGATCCATCCTGCCCTTTGCAGAGCAGAGGAGCTACCTTGAAAAACAGCAGCTGAGGTTTCCTCAGTGCCTACCAGGGCAGAGTTTGGGCTGGGCTCTGAGGTGGGACCCACCAGCACCTCTCCACAGCTCATGGACCCTGCTCCAGGGTCACAGTTCCCAGGGAAGGGGGCAATGCCACCAGGGGGTTTTGCTGGAGGTGGGGATGAGCTTTCCCAGGGCTTCAGGAACTTGGGGCAGCACTGGCAGGGGCTCAGTCTTGCAGAAAGGTGGGATTCAGCTCCTGAGGAGCAGGGATTGGGGCAGAACCCTCTGGCTCTGCTCTCTCCCACATTCCCAGTGCTTCCCCACGGAGTGAGGCCACTCAGGAGCTCCAGCCCTGACCTGGGAAGCTCCTGACAGAGGATATTAATGATTTCCCTAAGGGCAACGTTCAGGCAAACAGCTTTGTCATTTATTTTGCAGATTTACTGGAGTATTATTAATTTACTAGGCTAAACTCCATTAGGAGGAGGCATTCATTTCTGAAATAGAACTTATTCACAGCAGCTCAACCCCCCCCCTCTTCAGGCAGGGATTCCACTAGTTAAGAATTATTCAAATATTGATCTGGACATTTCTAATTAACTCTGCCCGTGCATTATTATGCACATGCACAGAAATTGATTTTTGCTGGCCCAATAATTAGATGGAATACCTGAGGTAACCTGTATTTATGTGTTTAATTATTAGATTCATTAGCAATTTTAATAAATGCCATCGGCTCAGGAATTAACCACCACACTTGACACTTGTTGACTCTCCTGGTGGCTGGTGAAGTAACTGCCTCATCAGAGGAGGAGAGGGGGGAGATTTGCTTCAGCCTGCTTGGGAAGTTAATTATCACCTTGTGTTATGCAATTATTAATGCAGCCCTGCAGCGTGGGGAGCTGCTGAAACCAAGGCCATCTGGGATAAACATATAAATATCTGACAGGCTTATCTTGCTGGGCAACGTGGGGAATATCAAAGAGTGTGAGCAGGAGGATGCAAGGGGAGGCTAATCGTGTTGGGGTGCTGGAGCCCAGGGGGATGGGGGAGATGGGTCCTGGCTTCCCATGTAGGAGAAAGGGACCTGGGGGTCCTGGTAGGCAGGAGGGTGACCATGAGCCAGCCCAGTGGCCAAGAAGGCCAATGGCATCCTGGGGTGCATTAGAAAGGGGGTGGTTGGTCAAGAGAGGTTCTCCTCCCCCTCTATTTGTGCCACTGAAACACCACAGACACAGAAACACTCCCCTCTCACCAGCTCCTGGTGCATCACAGTGTGATGTCACTCACAGCCTGTTCATTAGGTTGAGGCTTCACATTCAACCTCAGTTTGAAACAAAGAGTTTTGAATTTAAAGCGAAGCAAAAGTAATTCAGCCACATTTAATTGAGTTAAAAGCAATAACAAACAAATAACTGTGACCTCATCAATGTTTACAAATATGTAAGGGGTGAGTGTCAGGGAGATGGAGTTAGGCTTTTCTCTGTGATGACCAGTGATAGGGCAAGGGGTAATGGGTGCAAACTGGAGCACAGGAGGTTCAAGGTGAATATCCAAAAACATTTTTTTCCTGTGAGAGTGACAGAGCCCTGGGACAGGCTGCCCAGGGAGGTTGTGGAGTCTCCTTCTCTGGAGACATTCAAACCCACCTGGATGAGTTCCTGTGTGATGTACTCTAGGTGACCCTGCTCTGGCAGGGGGGTTGGACTAGATGATCTTTGAGAAACAAGAACATAGTAGAAAAAAAATGTATTGTACTGAAGCTGAAAATTCTTTTTGAAAAATGTCAGAAGACCAGGTAGATTATTAAGCAATACAGTAAGATAATTATTTGTTTGCCTTGTTTGTACAATATTAACTACCTAATTTGTAAGGCATGGTGATAGAATTTAAATGCTAATAAAATCTTAACTGAGCTGATGTAATCACAACAAAACAGATTTTATATGAGTACATATCCTGTGTGGAAGGAACAAAATACCCAGCAGGACCAGAACCCTGGACTTCCACAGGGCAAACTTTGGTCTCCTCAATCATCTATTAAGGGAAATCCCATGGGACAGGGTGCTAGAAAATAAAGGAGCTCAAGATAGCTGGTCAACATTCAAGGACCACTTCTTGCAAGCACAGGATCAGAGTGTCCCAATGGTTAGGAAATCTAGTAAGGGTGCTAGGAGACCTGCATGGTTAAAGAAGGAACTACTGGGCAAACTTAAGTGGAAAAGGAAAATCTATAGATCATGGAAGGAGGGGCTGGTCACTTGGGAGGAATATAGGACTGTTGTCAGAGGATGTAGGGAGGCAATTAGGAAAGCTAAGGCCTCCTTGGAACTTAACCTTGCAAGTCAGGTTAAGGATAATAGAAAGGGCTTTTTCAAGTACATAGCTAGCAAAACTAGCAATAGAGGCAATATTGGCCCATTGAGGAATGAGGTGGGAGCCCTGGTGACAGAGGATATAAAGAAGGCAGAGGTGCTGAATGCCTTCTTTGCCTCTGTCTTCACTCCTGCAGGGTCTCCCTATGAGCCCCAGATTCATATAGCCCCAGAAGAAGTCAAGATAGAGGAAGAGTTTGACATGGTAGATGAGGATTGGGTTAGGGATCAGTTGAGTAATCTGGACATCCATAAATCAATGGGTCCAGATGGAATGCACCCAAGGGTGCTGAGGGAGCTGGCGGAGGTCATTGCTAGGCCACTCTCCATCATCTTCAGTAAATCATGGGCAACAGGTGAGGTGCCTGAGGACTGGAGGATAGCAAATGTCACTCCAGTCTACAAGAAGGGCAAGAAGGAGGACCCGGGTAACTATAGACCGGTCAGCCTCACCTCCATCCCTGGAAAGGTGATGGAACAACTTGTTCTTGTCACTATCTCCAGGCACATCAAGGACATGGGGGTCATCAAGAGCAGTCAACATGGTTTTATCAAGGGTAAATCATGTTTGACTAACCTCATAGCCTTCTATGAGGAAATTACTAGGTGGATAGATGATGGTAGAGCGGTAGATGTGGTTTATCTTGATTTCAGTAAAGCATTTGACACCGTCTCCCACAGCATCCTTGTGGATAAGTTGATCAGGTATGGGTTTGGTGACCAGGAAGTGAGGTGGATTAGGAACTGGTTGAAAGGAAGGAGTCAGAGAGTTGTAGTCAATGGGGTAGAATCTGGTTGGAGGTGTGTTACTAGTGGAGTCCCACAAGGGTCGGTGCTGGGACCGGTGTTGTTCAACATCTTCATCAACGACCTGGATGAGGGTATAGAATGTACCCTCAGCAAGTTTGCTGATGACACTAAGCTGGGAGGAGTGGCTGACACACCAGAAGGCTGTGCTGCCATTCAGAGAGACTTAGATAGGTTGGAGAGTTGGGCGGGGAGAAACATGATGAAATTCAACAAGGGGAAGTGCAGAGTTTTACATTTGGGGAAGAACAACACCATGTCCCAGTACAGGTTGGGGGCTGAACTGCTGGAGAGTAGTGTAGGTGAAAGAGACCTGGGGGTCCTGGTAGACAGGAGGATGACCATGAGCCAGCAATGCAGCCCAGTGGCCAAGAAGGCCAGTGGCATCCTGGGGTGCATTAGAAAGGGTGTGGTTAGTAGGTCAAGAGAGGTTCTCCTCCCCCTCTATTCTGCATTGGTGAGGCCACATCTGGAGTATTGTGTCCAGTTCTGGGCCCCTCAGTTCAAGAAGGACAGGGAACTGCTCGAAAGAGTCCAGCGCAGAGCTACAAAGATGATTAAGGGAGTGGAACATCTCCCTTATGAGGAAAGGCTGAGGGAGCTGGGTCTCTTTAGCTTGGAGAAAAGGAGACTGAGGGGTGACCTCATCAATGTTTACAGATATGTAAGGGGTGAGTGTCAGGGGGATGGAGTTAGGCTTTTCTCAGTGCTGACCAGTGATAGGACAAGGGGTAATGGGTGTAAATTGGAGCAGAGGAGGTTCAAGGTGAATATCCAAAAACATTTTTTTCCTGTGAGAGTGACAGAGCCAGATTCTATGATTCTATGATTCCCGTGGTGGTAGCAGAGCACAGAAAGGATGGAGCTGTGGTGGCACAGGGACAGTGACGTGGGCTGGTGTGGGAGCTGGTGGTGTTCTGCTTCAAGTCTTTGCAGTGGGGAGGTGGGCAGGGCTGTGGGAAAGGTTCCCTGCTCCTTCCCAGTGGCTCTGGGCAGCAGGGGTTGTGTTGTCCTGCCTGGGTCTCACCTCCAAGTGTGTCAGAACCCAAAAGTCATCTCCTGAAAAGGGTGGAATAACTTCTTTACTGTGAGGGTACCTGAGCCCTGGGACAGGCTGCCCAGGGAGGATGTGGAGTCTCCTTCTCTGGAGATATTCCAAAACTGTCTGGAGATATTCCTGTGGGATCTGCTGTAGGTGCCTCTGCTCTAGCTCTTCATGGTCCTTGGAGGTCTCTTCCAACCCCTAAAGTTGTGTTTCTGTGTGTGATTCTGTGAATCAAGCCCTGTCTTGGCTGGTTTTCAACCAGTACCCCTCAACCTGCCTCTCTGGGTGTCCTCAGAGTCCTGGTGGTGCCAGCCCAGAGCAGATCCCCCCCCTGGAGGTGAAGTGAGCCCTCTGGGCACAGCAGGAGCTCAGCAAGTGTTTCCCTTTATACCGCGACCCATTTCTAGTCTGGAGCCACCAGCACCACCTAAAAACCCCTTTCCCAGCCATCCAGGAAGATTTCTGCTGTCAGATCCAAAAATACATCCCCAAAACACCCCCAGCCTTCCCCCTGATGCTGGAGCTGGGGTCAGTACCAAACTTCCCAGCCCATTTCCCTGGGGATTTTGTGTCCAGCTGCCACTTCCCTCTCGCCCTCCCCGCGGGGTCGCTCAGGATTACCCAGCCCTGGTGGGTAATTTTTGGTGCTGGGGGCCATTGGGAAATTGCTGACAATTTGGCTGAAAATGGCTGGAAAATTGCAGTGTTCAGGCCCGTTGTGCCTGGCTCTGTGTGTGTGTGTGCAGAAATGGCAGAGGAGCCTCCCGGAGAGGCCGGCGCAGACAAACCGGAGCTGCTGCTCTGCGGGCGGTGGGTGCCTCCCTCCCCAGCAGGTGGTTGTAAACCAAGGTGTAAATCGAGCAAAAGAAATTGCTCTGGAGGGAAACAGAGGGCAGGGAAAAGCAGGGAAAAGCACGGGGAGAAGGGAAATGTGATGGAGCCCAGGGTGGAGCTGCCTCTGCCCTCCCAGCTCGGCGCCCGGCCGGGCTGTGCCCGTCGGATGTTTGGGATGAGAAGAACCTTTGCTGGGGTTGCTCTAGCAGGGAGGTTGGGTTAGATGATCTCCAGAGGTCCCTTCCAACCCCCACCCATCTGTCATTCTGTCATTCTGTGCCACGTTTGCTTGCTGGCAGTTTCTACATCTCCTACAGAAATGTGTTGCCTGTTCACGGGTTATTTCTGTCCCAGCCCAGCAAGGAAGTCTTGCTGGTTTTCTTTTTGGCTCAGCTGCCATCACAGCAGCACGGAGATGGCTCCAGCCCCAGCCTCATTCCTCATTTTTCCAGCTGTAAAACCCCATTGTTCCCCAGCAGGAGCCCTAGCCCTGCTCTGTGAAGCTTCCTGGGACAGCCCCACTGTGGGGAAGGGTCTGTCTTCTCTCCCCCCACATCAGACTGCATTTCTGCAGTGAGGAACTGGGTGGGAAACTAGATGTATGGAGGTTTGGGGTGCAATGTTGCTGCTCAACTCTTCCTAAACCTTGCTTCTTTTTCTTTTCTTTTCCCCCTCTCTCCCTCCTTCCAAGTGCAGGAGCCCCACGAGGTCCATGATCCATGAGAGAGACCTTAGAGCAGCTTCCAGTGCCTGAAGGGGCTCCAGGAAAGCTGGGGAGGGACTTGGGACAAGGGCAGGGAGGGATGGGATGAGGGGGATGGATGAAAACTGGGAGAGGGAGATGGAAGTTGGAGATGAGGAGGGAATTCTTTGGTGGGAGGGTGGTGAGAGCCTGGCCCAGGTTGCCCAGGGAAGCTGTGGCTGCCCCATCCCTGGGGGTGTTGAAGGGCAGGTTGGATGGGGCTTGGAGCAGCCTGGGCTGGGGGGAGGGGTCCCTGCCCATGCAGGGGGTGGGGCTGGATGAGCTTTCAGCTCCCTTCCCACCCAAACCATCTCTTGATTCTGTTTCTACGTTGCAGTTTCTGCTCAACCCAAAAACCTTGTTACAGCCCCGAGAAGGGGGGGGAGGAGGGTGGGGGAGAGAGAACCCAAAGCTGTTGATGGAACGAGCCCAACACTCCCAGCCTGGTTTGCACATCCAGCACGAGATGCTAATTAATGAACAGCAATAGAAAAAAAAAAGCAGCAGCCTGGCTCCAATTTGCATAAACATGCATTGTCAGGGTGTTAGGTAAACAAAAGGGGAGTGATGGCAGCACGAGCTGGATCCATCCCCAGGATCCCAGGGAGGCTGTTGGTGGGATCACAGCCACTGCAGTTCTCTTGTGTTTGGTGGGTTGGGTTGTGTTTGGGGTGGGTTTTTTTCTCCCCTTAATTTCTTTTTCTGTCTCTGGTTGGAATTCAATTCAACATCTCTGATCCCTGGGGTAAAGAACCTCAGCACAAACGTGGCCCAAAGGAGCTTTTTCCCTCTGTGCTCCTTCCTGAAGCTTCCTGAGCTTCCCAGCTCAGGGGGGCTGGGAATGGGGGGGGGTTTGGAAAGAGGTGTGGAAAGAAAAATGACAGGAGAAATGCGTGGAGAAGATTTGTTCTAATCCTCCTTAATTGCAGCTAATTGGGATTTGTTGCTTGTTCTGAGCACGGAGGGGTCGGCCCCTCTGGGTGTTCAGAGGGTTCTGAGGTGGAATTCATGGGTCACTTGGCAGCTTCCTTCTGTTCCATGGGAATGGTCCCAGTGGGAATGAGCCAGGTCCCCCCTTGGGGGGGTCAGGGAATGTGCCCCCCCCCTCAACACATCACCAGGAACGTGTCTCATTTCTTAGGAAATCAAATCTTCTGGGTTTGCTTCCCCAGCCTTGGCTTGGGGAGGTGTCCTGAGAGCTTTTGGAGACAGAAAGAGCCCTGGGAAATCATCATAAATCTCCTGTTAATTGAGATTCCTCCTGTCTAACAGACAGTGAGATGGATGGACAGATAGGATTGAGGAATTATGATGCTTTATTCTTCACTCTTGGTGCTTTGATGCTCTCTGGGCCTTTTATTCTCTCCCATTAGCTGATTTTTATTTTGACATTGTAATTTTCATGTTGGCAAAGGCACCCAGGGGAGCAGGCTGGGGACTCAGCAGCATCAACCCAAAGGAAGAAATAACTTCTGTTAAATGTAATAATATTTTACTTAAATAAGGGAAGGAACCAAAATGATGGAAAGATATGGGCACACAACTGAAAGCAATCAAGTTGCTGCAGCTTCCAGGCTTGAGCTGGGGGGGGGGTTGGAATTAAATAAATCATCATTCCTGTGCTGTTCACTTGAAGTAGTTGTGAAATAAAAAGCTTTTCTCTGTGCTGGGTGTGCTGAGGTGCCAGGTTGTAGGATGGCAGGGAGTGTTGCTGATCATAGAATCAATCATAGAATCTTAGGGGCTGGAAGGGACCTCGAGAGATCATCTAGTCCAACCCCCCTGCCAGAGCAGGGTCACCTAGAGTACATCACACAGGAACTCATCCAGGTGGGTTTGAATGTCTCCAGTGAGGGAGACTCCCTGATGTTGCCTTGCACTTCAGGGTAGCAAAAATCAAGTGATTTCTACTCCCCCTCTTTGCCCCCGTGCAGAGCTGGTGGGAAATCTCCCCTGGGATCAGGTCTGGAAGAGTTAATAAGAGCAGCAGAAAGGGGAGAATAGTGATTAAACCCCACGAATCACACCTTGGGATTCCTTGGAAGGAGATGAGGCCTGGGGAAGTCATGGATTTCCACTCCCCACGTGCTCTGATCCTCCCTCCTCCCCTTGGGCAAGATTTGGGAGAGAGGCAGAGATAAAAAAAAGGGGGTGGAGGGAAGGAGATTAAATCAACCTGCTCCTCTTTGCTCTTCTAACACAGTTTGAAAGAGGCTTAAATATTTATTTAAAAGGAAAAAAGAAAGGGAAGTGTGTGTGTGTGTGTGGGAGCAGCAGAAAGGGGGGGGTACATACAATTAAAAGGTTCATTATCTCACAATTCATATTTATTAAGAGCTGTGGTCACAGCTGGGTCATGGATTTCCTGCCAGAAATGTCTTGGCTGTTTCTGGGAGGGGGGGCTGGGGCCACCAGGCACAGGTGACACTGAAACGTGGGGGTCAGAAGGATCTACCCCCAGATCCACCCCATTCTGGCTTTTTTTTTTGTTGAGGCTGTTCCAGCCTGTGCTGGAGGAGAAGGTGGAGGTGCAGGAGGGGATGGTGCTGCTGCTGTGGCTGGGGGGGGGTCCGGGGGGGGGGGGGGGGGGG
>NW_009952561.1:224466-229316 GCF_000747805.2 Chaetura pelagica | reverse complement strand
AGGGGGGAGCTGGGGGGGGGAGCAGGCAGGTTCTGAGTGCTCAGCTGCCCCTCTGCTCCATATCCCCATTTTCCCCAGGATCTGCTTCCCAGGGGCTCATCATCTTGGAGCTCTTGTTGAGCAACATCCCAGGCCCGTGGGCTCCAGGGAGGGGCAGAGCCTGGAAACATGAACCAGCCACCAGTGTTAGGGAAATCCAGTGGAACTGAAGTGACTTGGAATGTGAAGCTCTGATGAACTGCCAGAGGGGATTGTTGAAGAGGTAAATGGAAAGTAACTCAGGGAATTGCCTGCTAGGGATTGATCAGAAGCTCTGTTTGGACCAGGAAGGGCTTGTTAGACTCAGTGCCTGATGGCAGGAGGGTTAGCCAGGCTCCTTGGGCCCTTTCTTGCTATCACCTTATTAGAAATCCCTGGGTAGTAAAATATCTCCAAATAGGATGAAGCTCTATTTACTAATTTGTGAGGATTAGCAGGAATAGAATTATTAAGATCCCTATCAGAGGCTGTTGGGAGGGATGTGGCTGCTTTGCTTGGAACTCCAGCCCAGAAAAGCTGCAGCAACAGCCTCAGTTGCTCTGAGTGGGTCCAGCCTGGACACAGGGATGCTGAGTTGCTGCTGGATTCCCTCACCTTCCCAGAATTGTAGCCAGAGCCTCAAGAAGCCAGAAAAAAAACTCCCTGAGAATAAGTGGAAGAGGGTGCTGTGCTTCTCTGCCTTGGCTCCCAGGTTTTCTGGTCATTAGGGCTTCATCCCTGGAGCAGCCTCTGCCTCCTGCCCATCTCCCGTGGGATTCCCACGCTGGAAGGGCTGCCAGGGACCAGGAGGAGCTTTGGGATGAGGTGCTCCAGATGTGTCCCAGGCTCTTTATCTCAGCCTAAGCTGCATTCAGGGCAGGGGTGGGAAGGAAAGAACTGGACCAGCTCTGTAATAAATGCCTCTGGCAGGGACGAGTGGCTTTATTAGCTCCATTTGTCTTCCACGGCCACGCAAATAGTGACAATAAATCACCCAGTTGGTGACACTAATGGACATGGGGACACCCAGCACTGATCCCTCAGGGAGCCTGCACCCAGCAGAGCCCCCCTCAGCTGTTCAGACCAGGGAAAAAGGGGTTTGTCACTGGGAATGGAGTGGGGAAAGGTTGGTGATTTACAGGAAAGGACCTGGGGGTTCTCATTGACAAGTGGCTGAACACGAGCCAGTGTGTGCCCAGGTGAGCCCATGGCATCCTGAGATAGGCTATTAGAGAGATTAGAAGTGGTGGGACCAGCAGGAGCAGAGAGGTGATTGTCCCCCTGTGCTCAGCACTGGTGGGGCCACACCTGGAGTGTTGTGTCCAGTTTGGGGCACCTCCATCCCAGAGAGATCTTGAGGTGCTGGAGCCAGGACAGAGGAGGCAACAAAGCTGGGGAAGGGAATCAATCTGATGATGAAGGCTTGAAGGAGCTGGGGATGTTTAGTGTGAGGAAGAGGAGGCTGAGGGGAGACAGCAGAGCCCTGTCAAACTGCCTGGGAGGTGCTGGGGTGGTTGGGGTCCCTGGGAGCAGCACCTGCATCCCTGCAGCACTTTGCTCCTCTCTGGGGGGGACACAACTTGTCCCCCCTGCTCCCAGCAAACAACCCTGCCCACTCCACCCTCCCTGGGTATCCAACGTGCCAGTCCAGCTGCTGGCCTCCTGGGGAGGGGGAGGGACTGATTTCCCAGCTCAGGACACAAGACAATCCATCCTGGCCAGGGAGATTCAAGGGCTCAGAGCCTGGGGGCAGCAGCAATAGAATACTAAAAATGTTTGGTTTCAATTTTACTGCTGCAATTCCTTCTCTTTCAACTCCTGTCTCGTGGAGAAACAGGGATGTGATCAGGGAGTGACTGTTCCACGTTGCTGAGGCACGGGAAGGGAATCTTGTCTTCCTTCCTGGAAGCAAAGCAGGATTTCCAGTCCCTGCTTGGGGGTGTGAACGGGGATGGGAGTGTAAATACCTGCATTTCCCAGGGAAGGTGGGCTTTGGTTTTTCCATCACCCCACCTTCCAGAGCACCCACCCAATGTCACCACTCTCCCTTGATGCCACCTGGAGCCAGAGAATGATGTGAAAGACCAGGATTTCCTGCAGACTGGAGAGCTGTGCCTTCCCCAGCCTGCCCAGCCCAGTGGAGCTCCAAGCTGCCCTTGGGTTGCTCCCTTAGCCCAGCCTGGCACCCAAAGCACCCTGGGGTGCTGCAGGAGGAGCTCAGCCCTCCTGGATACCTCCAGACACCCTGGCTGTGGAAATTCAGCTTCTGGTGGACCTGTGCCTGTTGTTTAGTGCTGCTTGTGGGGTGATGGATGGCTGGGAACATCTGGGGAGCTGGCACAGCCCCTAACTGGGCACTGATCAGCCTTTGGGGGACCCAGGGAGAGGAAGGAAGGGAGGGAGACAGAGCAGGCACCTCATCTGTCTATTTCTCTCTCTGCTTCCCTGGCCAAGGAAACCCTGATTTAGGTGGCAAGGTTCCACCTTTTTAGATCTGGATGAATGAGGCTTCAAGGGAGGGTTTCATTTCATCTGTATTTCTTCTATTACTTCACCAGCTCATACCCCAGTCCTTCTGCAGCATTAATCATTCTCCTTCCTGCTCCAGGATCACTAGTCTTCCTAATTCCCTGATGTCTTTTTTCAGCTCCAGAGCCATGAACACAGTGGGTATAATGCAGATCCAGGGACTTGGAGAGGCTTTTTTCCTGCTCAGCTCTGCCTACTTCTGCCTTTGGTTGCAAATACCTTTTACTCCTGCCTGTGCTTCCCCAGTTCCCAGTGTGAGCAGAGGAGCTGCAAGGGGATTTTCAGCTGCTGTCCCTTGTTTTATTTCCCCAAAAAACGTGGTTGTGGAGTCCCCTGGGGACACTGGAGTGTCCTGGCTGATGTTATTGTGTCCCTGCCCCTGGCAAGTGCAGTCTGGATGTGTCCCCATCCCTTAGGAGCTTTGATTCCTCCATTCAGGCAGTTTTGCTTCCTCAGCTCAAGCTTGGATTTGGCAGGTTGAGGTACCACGAGGATACAGCCCAGATGGGACCTGACAGGACAGGGTGGTCCTTCCCAGATAACTCCCCTTGGACCCCCTCAAGCAGCAGATCCACCTCAGGAAGAGCCAGCACAGGGATTTCTGCCACACCTGGGGTGCCAGGGTGCACCTCTTCTTTATGTTGCTCTTGTAAAGTGCATGAAAAGAGTTATTTTATGTAAAAACAACCCCCCTCCCAGCAGGATTAGAAGTTACAGGGAGGGGATGCTGTGAGTGGCTCTTCTGAAAGGATCAGGGAGATGAGTTGTGTTGGCAACTGTGAGCACTGACAATGGGGGTTGGTTTACACTTGTTTTTATTAGCACCCATTCAGCTCCTGAGAGCTGGATACAAATGCAGCTCTCAAAGCTTCAGCTCTTTCCCCCCTAATTAAAGTTCCCAGCAGTGATCCATCCATCTGAGCCTTCCCAGGGTGCCTGCAGGAAAAGCAGCCTTGACATCCCCAGTATTTCTAAGTTTGGAAATAAAACTTGTCACCCCCAGGAACTGCAGCTTTTCCCTGGAACACAAACAGGAGGAGACCAAGATCTCTCAGACCTCGTCATGTACCACAGGGTTGCTGAAACATCAGGGCTTCCTTATCCCTGTCATCATTTCCCAGCATGGAGCTGGGTGGCTTTTCCCTTCCACCCAAGCCTTTCCCACTTGGAACTGGTTTCTTGCACGATCTCTTTGTTTTCCTTGCAGCCTCACTGGCCTGGGAGGGTGAAAGATCCCCGTGAGCCCCAGGCACGTAGGATGCCTCTGGTTCCCCACTGCTCCTCTCAAAGTACCCTGCTGCCTGGGCACTTGTCTCCCCTGTAATTTTGCTTGGAGCACTGATGCTTGAAAAATGTCTTAGACGTCGATCTCTGCTGAGTGGGGAAGGAAAAAGAAATGCTGAGTGGGTGGATTCAGGAGGAAATAAAGGGGTTTATTCTCAGTGCCAGTTAATGAAATTAGAAAATGGAGAAGAGTTTGCCTAATGTCATACAGGGAAAGATAAAATGCATTTGAAAAAAATCACAATGCTGCAGCTCTCTCTAAATGTCAAAATATTATATTTTTTTTGGATGATAAAGATGGAAGAAATAGCTGGGTTTCAATTTCAGGTGCCACATCATGTCTCTTCCTCTCTGTAATTTTTATTAAGATGTGAGTGTTCCAGGAAGTCATTTTGTTGCCTTTATTGTGTTTGTGTAGGAAACACAAAGTTGATTTGAGGAAAGAGCAGAGAAAGAAGGTCTGTGGGTGTCACCACAGAGGGGTGGCCGTGGCTGCTCTGCTGCCCAGCAGGACCCTGGCCCCTGTGGCAGAGGGTTTGGCACCAGCAGGGTCACCAGGTGCTCCTGGGTGTAAATCCAGGGTGTATCCAGGGTGTGTGTGGGTAATGGACAAGGGGGGATGGATTGGGAGAGGAAACTGAGGTTGGACATGAGGAGGGGATTCTGGAGTGTGAGGGTGGTGAGAGCCTGGCCCAGGTTGGGCAGGGAAGCTGTGGCTGCCCCATCCCTGGGGGTGTTGAAGGGCAGGTTGGATGGGGCTTGGAGCAGCCTGGGCTGGTGGGAGGTGTCCCTGCCCATGCAGGGGGTGGATCTGGATGAGCTTTCAGGCCCCTTCCCATCCAAACCACCCCATGATTCTATATGCATACCTGTGTACCTGGTGTATAGCCAGGTATCCCATGTGTATCCATGCCCCATCCACATTCCCTGGGGAGCAGCTGCAGGTGGGATGAGCCAAGGGCTCAGCAGTACGAGCCCATCACGTGGTGTTTTTTCCATGTGTTTTCTAAATCCTCTTT
>NW_009952561.1:215355-224455 GCF_000747805.2 Chaetura pelagica | reverse complement strand
GTGACTTCACTGACTTCAGGTGTTCAGGTGAGTCTGAAAATGCCTTTTATTTCTGCTCTTTGCTTTTGGTTGGGTTTTTTTGCTGTTGTTAGTAGACCAAGCAAAACCAACCAGACTCCCCCTGTGAGGTTCCCTGGCTTTTCCTAACTTGCTGCAGGCAGGAGGGTGGGAAGCAGCTGGTGTTTGTGCCAGGGCTGCTCTCCTGCTGACCTTGCCGGGTGCCTGCAGGCAGCTCTGAGTGCCCAGAGCTTCCCTCCCCCTTCCCTGCTCCCATCCCTCCCCTTCTCCCTTCCCCAGGGGTGTCTCGACCCAGGGCTTGCGTGACAAAGGCCACTGAGATGTGAAGCTTTTAGCAGCAGTGGCTGGAAGTCACAACCTGCCCCGTTCCCAGGAGGAGTTGGGTCCATTCGAGGTGTTTCTTGCAGGGCAGGTGATGAATGAGATCAAATGCCCCCGAGAAGCAGGTCTGTTCCACCCCCAGCTCCCTGCCAAGGTCACTTTTGCTCATCCTACCCAGCTCGATTGTGGGGCAGCAGCTGAGAGGGAAGGGGCTGGGAATGGGGGGGTTCAGCCCAGGGGGGCTCCTGTTCCCTCCTGGCTTGAAAGGTGATGGAGCCAATGAACAACCCAGGTGCTGACCTGGGGCAGATTCATGGTGCAGTTGGGGTGGGAGGAGGTGGATGGATTTCCAGCCCTGTGGGCTGCACTAATTCTTGCCTCAACCCTCTTTGGGTGGCTGTGACAGGGAGGACAATCAGCAGCCAGCTTGGATCACCCAGGACACCCACTTGCAGCCACTCAGATGCAATTCAAAGAGGCCCTGAAGCCCAGGTAGGCAGTAATTATTGTAGTCCCTGCTGTGCATCTGCCAGCTTGGATGGAAGGGGAAGGGAGATGCTGGGGCTGTGGGGAGAGGGATGATCAGAGCCAGCCCAGGACTGTCCTGCAGGGCCATGGATCTCCAGGAAGAGTCTGGAAGGAAAAACCTGGTTGCACAAGTCAGCCTATCAGTGGGGTTTTGGGAAGGGAAGCAAGGGAAGCTGAATCTGAATGGAGAAGGCTTGAAGGAGCTGGGGATGTTCAGTGTGAGGGGAAACTCATCAGTCTCCCCAACTACCTGGAAGGTCATTGCAGAGGTTGGTGCTGGTCTCTTCTCACAGGTCATTAGAGACAGAACAGGAGGGAAGGGCTTCAGGCTGCACCAGGGCAGGGTCAGACTGGACATGAGGGAAAACTTCTTCACAGCAAGAGTGGTTGGAGACTGGGACAGGCTGCCCAGGGAGGTGGGGGAGTCACATCCCTGGCTGTGATGAAGGGTCCTTTGGATGTGGTGTTGGTGGAGATGATTGAACTTTGTAGAGCAGGGCTGATGGTTGGACTGGGTGATCCCAAGGGCCTTTTCCAGCCTGAATGGTTCTATGATCCTGTGGTGCAAGGGCCTGATCAATTCCTGCACAGTGTGTCCTGTGTGTGCACACTGTCCATGTGGCTCCTGCAGGGCCAGGTGCTGGGAAGGTCCCAGGAAAAAACAACCTTGAAAAAGGGTATTTTACTCCCCAGCACTTTGTGTGGTGCCCCTCCCCTGTGCCAGCCAGGGGCTGTGTTGGGCTGGTGCAGAGGGCAGGGGAACTGGTGCCTGGCAGGGCCCTGGCATGGGATTAGAGCTGTTTTTACAGAGATGGGCTGGGACAGGCTGGGCTGGTGCCTGGTGCAGCACTGGGGGCTCAGCTTGTCCAAAAAGGGCTGGAAAACACTTCAAGCAAACAGCAAAGGGCATGGAGTGAGGATGCTGGGGATGGGCATCCCATGCCCAGCACAGATCCCTAATTGTTAAAAGTAAAACCCTTTGGTAAAAGTATTCATGGGCACCAGGCCCTGGAACACACTTGGGTGCTCCCAAACTGCTGCATAAATTGTTGAGTCTGCTGGCTGTAATATTAGCTTTTAAATTTCATGGCATTTAGAAATAAGTCTTATGTTTCCATGAGATTTACTTGTGCAATTAGAAGCCTGGAGGGATTCTCTTGGTTTTATTATTTTTCTTTTACATTCTTTAATTCAAAGCATTGTCATAAAGGCTTTTGGAAGAAGAGGGAGAAACAGGGACATTTTCACTCCTCTTTTTAGTTCCCAAATAAAAGTCTTTACACTGGCTCATTCTGGAGTAAACTTTCCAACATACATAAAAGCAACTCAGCCCCAGCTGGAGAAGTGACAGTGGAACTGGAATGCCATGCATTCATGTAGATCTCCCTTTAATAATTTTGGGCTTTATCCACTGCAAAGAGAATAATTTTCTCTGCTCTTCTGACACAGACACAACCTGTGCTCCAGCCCTGCAGTGTTGTGTCTGATCTTCTCCAGAGCTGGAGCTCTTCCCAGCCCCCAGCTTCAGAAAATTAGCTGTAATTAGTTTTTTTTCCCAGGGCCTGGCACCTACAGGGAGCAGGAATAATTTGGGGAAGGGAGGGGAGCACTGGCCTTGTTTTGCAGCAGGGTGTGGTGAGGCAGCAAGCAGGGGAAGGTGAGGATGAGGTTGCCTGGAATTGAAGGTGAGAATCTAGAAAAGAGGGAAGTCCTGGGGCTTCTCTGCAACTACAGGCAGGTTTCTACCCATGGGCTGAGTGCCACGAGCCTTTATCCCCTCTCCATCCCACCCTTATCCCCCCAAAGAGCAGGGAGCTTCTCCCCTCACTGCTGCCAAGCTGAGCTGCCACTGAAGTGAGGAATCACCAGAGCACGGGGGATTTTAAATCTTTAATAGACATCTTACCTTCCATTAGGGCTTCATCATCTGCCTCCCTGTGTAAGCACTGAGAGAGCATCCATCACAATTAGTGTAACATCCCAAAAGGCATAAAGGAGATGGAGGTGGGAGCTGGAGGGAGGCACAGGGGCTGTTCAGCACCTTTCCAAGGGCTCCTGGATCAGACCCTGCTGTGGCTGCTGGGGAGCAGCCTGGCAGGTCCCAGCCCTGGGATGCTCCCAAGTCTGTGTCATCCACCCTCCTGTGTTTCCCACAGAGCCTGGGGTGATGCTGTTGTGGGAGAACCTCAGCTTTCATTCAATAATCATCCTCAGGATGATAACAAAATAACAGTGTTTCCCATGAAAAGCTGGAAGCAGCACCTGAGCCTCCTGAGCCAGGGGGGGGAGGAAAATGCAAATCAGAGTTGTAAAAACTTCGCATCTTTAAGACCAAATTCTTTGGGTTGGTTTTTTTTCCCTTTATGGGGGGGAAGTGAGGCCAGGGAGGAGGCTGGTCCCTGCTTTCACAGCCTCCTCCCCTCCCTCTGCACCCCTCACAGCTCAGAGCTTTGTCCCTGTGTCCTGTCCTGGCACCTGCCAACCTGCTCCCTGCGGCACGGGGAGGTGGGAACAGGAGTGAGGTTCTAATGATTTCTCCAAGGCCTGACTTCTCCAGGGCTTCCTAAGCAGGAAAAGCTACCAAAAAAAAATATATATCTCCCAGAGCTCTCAGGTTTCTGTGGTTTTTATCCTAGGTTGGCTCTAATGATGCTTCTTGCCTGATCCCAGGGTCGGTGGGAAGGGAGCGGGAGCAGCTTTGCAGCAGCAGAGCTAAGCCCTGGATCCCAGGCAGGAATATGAAACATGAAGGAGCAGCTAATGAGAGGAGAATTGAAAGGAAGCCTTTCCCAGCAGAGAGGAATGGGTTTGTGAAGGGAGAAAAAATATTAAAAATAAGAAGAAGGAAAAAAAATAAGCCCGAAGGTGCTGAGGAAAGAAAGAGCAGTTGGGAGATGTGGGGGCAGGGGGGACCTTCCTCCTTCCTTGGCTTTCCAGCTCCTTCCTTGGGATCTCTGCCTTCCCTGGCAGAGCTGGGCAGACACAGGCTTTTTAAACAGGAGCTGAAGAGACAAATAACCTTTGTCTTGTTCATTCGGGGTGCTGCGGGGGAGCAGCCTGGCAGGTCCCAGCCCTGGGATGCTCCCAAGTCTGTGTCATCCACCCTCTCGTGTTTCCCACAGAGCCTGGGGTGATGCTGTTGTGGGAGAACCTCAGCTTTCATTCAATAATCATCCTCAGGATCATAACAAAATAACAGTGTTTCCCATGAAAAGCTGGAAGCAGCACCTGAGCCTCCTGAGCCAGGGGGGGGGAGGAAAATGCAAATCAGAGTTGTAAAAACTTCGCATCTTTAAGACCAAATTCTTTGGGTTGGTTTTTTTTCCCTTTATGGGGGGGAAGTGAGGCCAGGGAGGAGGCTGGTCCCTGCTTTCACAGCCTCCTCCCCTCCCTCTGCACCCCTCACAGCTCAGAGCTTTGTCCCTGTGTCCTGTCCTGGCACCTGCCAACCTGCTCCCTGCGGCACGGGGAGGTGGGAACAGGAGTGAGGTTCTAATGATTTCTCCAAGGCCTGACTTCTCCAGGGCTTCCTAAGCAGGAAAAGCTACCAAAAAAAAATATATCTCCCAGAGCTCTCAGGTTTCTGTGGTTTTTATCCTAGGTTGGCTCTAATGATGCTTCTTGCCTGATCCCAGGGTCGGTGGGAAGGGAGCGGGAGCAGCTTTGCAGCAGCAGAGCTAAGCCCTGGATCCCAGGCAGGAATATGAAACATGAAGGAGCAGCTAATGAGAGGAGAATTGAAAGGAAGCCTTTCCCAGCAGAGAGGAATGGGTTTGTGAAGGGAGAAAAAATATTAAAAATAAGAAGAAGGAAAAAAAATAAGCCCGAAGGTGCTGAGGAAAGAAAGAGCAGTTGGGAGATGTGGGGGCAGGGGGGACCTTCCTCCTTCCTTGGCTTTCCAGCTCCTTCCTTGGGATCTCTGCCTTCCCTGGCAGAGCTGGGCAGACACAGGCTTTTTAAACAGGAGCTGAAGAGACAAATAACCTTTGTCTTGTTCATTCGGGGTTCTGGTGAGGCAGGAAAAACCTTCATCCCATCAGGGCTCCAGTTATAACCACCAGTGTCACCACGTCCTCAAAGCTTAAATGAAGAAAAAGCAATTAAAGTTCCCAAACCTGCTGATCTGTGCGTGGCCTCCTCCCCTCCCACTGTTTTTTTGTGCAGGTCTGATCCATTAAGGAAACTAATTACTTTCTTTTTACGTTTGTAGAATAGCTAAGGTGGGACCTGAATGGGTAATCCCAGCTCACTCACCCGTTAAGATTTGATACCAGCATGGACCAAAATTAGTTTTCTTGATGAGACTCCCCTTTCTCACCGAGGGAGAAGAGGAGCCAGGCCCTGATCACACTGCCAGGAATTCAAACCACATTTCCAACCCCTGCAAAAACACACCCAGGCAGCTCCTGCACAGGGTGGGTTGGGATCATCCCTGCCTGCCTGGGGCCCTGGGAGCCCCAGCGGGGTGGAGAGGAGCTCTCAGGCTGCTGAATTTTTTATCAAAGGTGGCATAACTGATGGCCCTGGGTTTGCAGTGGTTTTTTGTCTCTGCTGAGATGCTTCGAGCTGGAAAGATCCCCCTCCACCTGATCCCTATGATTTATACATCAGTAGCAGGGAGCACCGAGGGGCGAAGCGCCGGCGGGGCTGGGCTGTTTCCTTCTGCTTTTGAACATCCATCCTAGGGTTTGCTTGGGCAGGAAGTGTGAGAAATCAGGGCTTTATAACCCATGAAAACATTGGCATTAGCATCTCAGGCTTGAAACATTTTTAAGTTGCTGCATTTGAAAGTTTTCAGTGGGTTTTCCCTCCTCCCCAGCTCTGTGTTTCCACGTTAAAGCAAAGGTGGGTGTTGCTTGCAGGAAGCAATCTCACCTTGAAGAGAAAAAAAAACACAGATGTTTAACATTTCTCAAGGTGTCCTGAGGTCCTTGTGGCCTCCTGAGCATCCCAGCCCTTGCCTTGCATCCCCAGGAGCCCTTCCAGCTGTGCCTGGCAAAGGTTTCTCCCGAGTGGCCTCAGGTCTCGGTGTTTGTGGTGGTTGGTTCCAGTGGTTCATCCCCATCACTGCAGAAACAGGGATGTTTTGTTCCCTCTTTGAATTGTTTAGCTTTGGCTGTTTGTTCCTGCTATGCCTCTCTCCACTAGATTCAAGCACCTTTAGCACCCTGAGGTGTTTTCCCCTTGGAAGGTTGTTACATGCTCCTTTCAAGTCACACCTTGTTCCTCCCTGGGACAGACTGGGCAGGCTGAGCTCTCCAGATCCTCCACCTCAAGGCCTTTTCCCAGCTTCCAGAGGACTCAATGCCCCATTTTCCTGTTCTCTCAGCTCTAACCTCTGGAGTGAACCCCTG
The DNA here is from genome assembly GCF_000747805.2 of Chaetura pelagica. NCBI lineage: Eukaryota > Metazoa > Chordata > Aves > Apodiformes > Apodidae > Chaetura > Chaetura pelagica. Next base: position 218,234 of record NW_009952561.1, on the reverse strand, counting down.
GAAAACCTATCCTGTGTCAGGGATGCAGTGCCCAGGGCTCCATCCTCCTCTCCCTGTGCCCCCCTGCACACCCCCCACCCCCCAAACCCACCTCCTTTCCCCCAGAAAAAGCCTCTGAGCCAAAAATAGTTGATTTAGCCCTGAGATGGGGGTGACCCAAAGCCATTGTCTCTTCTTCCTTGCAGCTCCTTCAGTGGAAGGAAGACCAAGAAGCAGCTTATCTTGAATTTGTTTGAAATTAAGGGTGTTTTTTCCCCGAGGAGCTGGTGCCCACACAGGCCAGAGAGCTCTGCTGGGGAGGGTATAAATAGCCAGGGCTGGGAGCAGAGCACAATAGCTGTCACTCCACCACAGCAGAATGGGGAGATGAGTGGTAGCAGATGAATTTCCTAAGCAACAAAGCTCCTGTTTTCATGCAAATAACTCTTAGTAATAAAATCCAGGAGAAAAGCAAGATAATGTGTTATATAAGCAGAGTGATATTGGCACAGGCTGCTTCTTTCAGGGGTTTGGGTTGTTTTTTGTTGTGGTGGTATATTTTTTTTTTAGTATTTTGGAGACATCAGCAGTCTTTCAGCAACTTGATTTTGGGCTGGGAAGGAGAGCAGCAGTGAGTGATGTGCAGCAGAGAAAGTGCTTTAGTCTCTCACAAAGGGCTGCATGAATCTCACCCGAGCAGCAGTTAATGGCAGCAAAGCTCTGCAGAAGATCCCTTGCCCATGATACCTGTGGCCTCCCTTCCCCTGAGGGTTCCACTTTGCAAACATCTATTAATTAAGCCTCAGAGGAGGTTCTGTCCCTGGTTTTAGAGCTGGGGTGGGATGAAGTGTCCTGCTCTGCTGCAGGGGCTGGGAAGGCTCAGGGCACTGGGGTGCATGTGAGTAGGAGCCAAAGCCTGTTGCTCTCCCTTGTCAGACCCTTGACCTGCTCACAGGCAGCTGGAAGGAGGAGGAATTTCTGACTTCACAGCTCTTGACCTCGCCAGGCTGGTGTGATGACCCTTGTCCCTCTTGGGGTGTTTCCATCTCTGGTGTCATCAAAAATCCTCAGCAAGGAGAGCAGGGATGCCTGTTCACATGGACACAGACCTGTTCCCAGGCAGCTCTGCTATTTCTCCTTGCCTTTTCTTTATGTTTTTGTTGTTGTTGTTGTTTTAAAAACCCTTTAGTGCATTTATTTAGGGGCCTCACAACAAACCATCCTTGGCTGTAGCTGTGCAGTTGATCCCCTGAGTGGGACCTGATCCATGTGAGTGTGAACCCACTCCTGGGAATGGGGTAAATCCAAGGAGAGGGATTATGTGACCAGCAGCAATGCCAGGCAGTGGGTAGATAAAGAGAGCAGGCATGGAAAGCAGGAGGGGGAACACACAAGATGGGGGCCCTCACTTTGCAGACCTAATTAAATACATACCTGGTGCCTTGGCACATCCCTGCCCTGTGCCATCTGTCTGCATTTGTCACAAAGGGCTTGGATTTCCTCACTCATGCCCCTCATCCTGCAGGAATTTGCCTCAACATGTTATGATAATTTCATGCAAAACCTGCTGGAGGTGGTGGCTTTCCAGGAGAGCAGAGCACAAGTCCAAACATCAGTTCCAAACCCCCCCAAACTCCAAACCCTGGGGATGCTTGAAGTGCAAACCTGCTCCCAGATCCAAAGCTCAGGCCTGATGGTCTTTGAAATCTGAGAATTGGAAGCTGGACCCTGATTTCTGGTTGTTGGGCATCCAAATGAGATTCAGCTGAAAGCACAGAGCTTGCTTGAATTTCCACCTCCCCCAAGGCCCTCGGAGCTGGGCAGGGCTCAGTCCTTCCATTGAAACTGGGAGAGGGAGCTGGAGGTTGGAGCTGAGGAGGGAATTCTTTGGTGTGAGGGTGGTGAGAGCCTGGCCCAGGTTGCCCAGGGAAGCTGTGGCTGCCCCATCCCTGGGGGTGTTGAAGGGCAGGTTGGATGGGGCTTGGAGCAGCCTGGGCTGGTGGGAGGTGTCCCTGCCCATGCAGGGGGTTGGATCTGGATGAGCTTTCAGGTCCCTTCCCACCCAAACCATCCCATGATTCTATGATTCCTCCCTCTGATTTTGCTTTCAAAGGGGGAGTGTCCCACTCCCTTCCTCATTTCTGCTGTAATTAAGCTCTATTAATTCAGGCTCTGCAGATGTTTGGCCATCCAGGCTCTCCCTGGTGTCCCAAGCTCTTGCACCTTCCCAAGCAGTAACTTTACTGCTTGTGCTGTCTCCAAAGTTGGTCCCTGCTTAATTCTGTGCCTCATTCTAGTTCCAAACCTGTAATACTTGGTATTTGCTTCTTTGGGAATAAAATCCCAGTCTCTTTTGAGACCTTCCCTGGGTGAAGGACCAAAGAAATTTGTGCTGGGGGAGAACAAGAGATTCCAGAGGCAAGGAAATGTTGCTGCCTGTATTGCCATCCTTGGGGAGGAGCTTGGCATGGTGACTCCAGGTGTCAGGAGGTTGCTCTGGATCTGGGAGCAGGGGAGCCAGACCCTGGAGGGGGGGGGGGACAGAGAAATGGGTTGAAATGGGGAGAAAGTCAGAAAAAGTGCAGGGATGAGTAAGGAGAAAAAAACCCAGTGGGATGGGGAGGAGAAGAGGTGGAAAAGAGGGTGTGCCAAGGAGATCTGCACCTCATTCCCTCCCCTTTGTGGGCTGGGATGACTTGAGGAGTGGGGGCAGCACAGGGCAGCTCTGCTGGGGAGCTCTCAGGCAGGGCTGGGCCAGGATCTCTCTCCTTCCTTTTGCTCCCCCCTCTTGCAAGCACTAAATCTGCCAAGTCAAGCCCAGCCGGAGCCTTTCCAAGGGCTGCTGCCTGTGACAGATGTTGTTTTATGGAACACAGCAGCAGAGATGTGAAATACATAGT
>NW_009952561.1:201716-215345 GCF_000747805.2 Chaetura pelagica | reverse complement strand
AGGAAGGAAGCAATATCCTGCTTTGGGGTTGTTTGGGTTTGTTTTTTTAATTCTTTTTTATTTCCCCCTCTTTTCTGAAAGCATCTTTCCAAGTAAACAGCAACCCAGGAATGGCTCGGGATGAGAAGGCTCCAGCACCTGGGGGAAGCAGCTCCTGGATGTGCAGAGCATCTGAATGTGTAAAGCAAATTTATATTTGGGTGTTTTTTTCCCCACCTCGTGGCAACATCTGCCTGAGAATGGCAGGAGATGGGGCTGAGGTTTGACCTCAAGGGGATGTCCAGGGAGGGCACTGAAAGCGTCTGTGGGATGAGGAGACAAAGTGTCTGTGTCTGTAGATGAGGGTGCATATGGAACTGCAATGAATAGATGAAGGTGCATATGGAAGTGCAGTTAATTAGGCCCTTGGTTACAAACTGTCAGGGTTTCCTGGTGATTCAGGCTGGTTTGTACTCCCCTGGGTGCTGCCACCTCTGCCCGGGAGGGCCTGGCCGAGGGTGACTGTGGTGACCACACTGGACGTCAGAATCGAGGGACAAAATCCCAGGAAGAGGCAATGGGATCATCCCTGGGCTTTTGTATGAATTGCTCCAGGCAACACACCCCCTTGGTCTCTAAAACTGCTGCATCCCTCAGATTTTTTTATGGGGGGGGGGGGGGGGGGTTGGTGCTGCGGCGCAAAGCGGCGCGTTTTGATTTCAAAGGAGGGAGGAGGAATCTGGAGTTTCCTTGTGTTCTGACAGCCAAGCTGCTTTGGGCTGGAAATGAGGCCAATTCCCACCTTATCTAACGCCACCAGCTGCGACGTGAGCAGCTCGGAGGGGAAACTGCATCTCTCACATGATCTCTTCACTGCAAAGTTTAATTATCTGCATGTGCTGTGCTGGAATGTGGCTGCTCTGGGCTGGGGACACTGGCAGCACTGGGCTGGGGGGCAGCACTGGGGGCTTGGACATGTCCAAGCCAAGGCAATAACACCTGCTGGAATGGGGCAGGCAGGGATATTCTCCTTTCTCCTCCCATCAGCTCTGAGCTCCTGAGATGAGGAGCCCAAATTTCCCCTCCTCTTGCTCCCCAGGCTCTGTGCCCACAGGCACAGAAACCTGGGTGGGATCAGCCCAGAGCTGAGGTGCCCATCAATGATTTATGGCAGGAATAGATTCATTTTTGCTCTTCATTTCTTCCCCATTAGCCTCACGGTAAATAGAACATGTGAAAAAAAAAAAAAAAGCAGGGCTGTGCAGATGTGGATGGAGAGAGTGAGGAGCTCTGCAGAAATAAATCCACTGCAGAGGGGGCAAATGTTAGAGAAAGTGGTTGGGAGGAGAAGGCAGGAGAAATAAAAAGCTTTAATCTAAGCAGGGCTTAAATACACTTGCAAATGTCAGCTCCTTAATAGCTTGTCCTAAATCTCAGCATGTTGGAAAGTACAGCTGATGGAGAGACCCTTCTTCTCATCAGCTAACCCCAGGGTTTTATACAGCTGCATCTGTTCCCCTTGATTGCAGGTGGCCTCTTACGTGCTTGGCTTGGGTTGGATTGAAGACCTTAATTTCTGGTTGGGTGGGGTTTTCTCCTTCCTCCTCCTTTCCCCAGACTCCTTTCCTTTCCCTTCAGGATTCAGTAAGAGGTTGGATTCTTGCAGCCCATGGGAGGGTCTGGGGAGCAGTTCAGCCTGGTGCCTTTTTAGTGTGATTCTTCTTCTTCTTTTAACAACCCACTCTGCTGGGGCAGCACGTGGTGCTGCATTAATGAAACACTGAACTCAAACCATCCAGGGGGAAGGGGAGGAATTTCAGTCCTGGATTCCAACATAGCCAACCCCTCTGCCTTGGGGGTCTCTTCCCAGCCTGAGCAATGAGGGCAATGCTCTTGGATCCTGGGAGTCCTCCTGGTGTCTGGTCAGGAGTGTTAGCCTGCTGCAGTGGTGTTAGCCTGACTTGATTTTTCCTCCTTTTTCCCCTTTTTTTTGCTGTTTTCCTCCCAGCCCTGAGTTCTCTTCCTGCCTCTGGGGTTTTCTGGGTGTGTTTGTCAAGGCCAAGGCAGGAACACACCCCAAACCCAGAGCACACACCACCTGAGAGCCTGAAAGATCAAGATCTCTGACATCTAAGGGAGTCAACTAATAGTGTGACTGCAAACCCCCCCCCTGGGAGGCTCTGATCTGTCAGCTTTGGACTAAACACCCATTAAAGAGCATTTACATGATTTCCTCCCCAGTCAGGAGGGATCTAATCCTGCCAGCCAAGGGGAGGGGAGGTCTGGGCTGAGTCTGGCTTTTCCCAGCCCTTCCCTGGGTGTGTGGGGGGGTGAGAACTGCAGGGAAAGTGCCTGGAATCCCTAAAATCAGGAGTCGTGTCCAACCTTCAGACAGGGAGCCTGTGTGTTGTGCAGCTGTAAAACCAGTAACCCCAGGCTGTGATGGATGGAAATTCTTTCATTAACAACCAAGACATTGGATTTTCCAATGCAACAATCAGCTCTGCTCCAGCCTTACACAGTCCTGACAAGGATGCTTTGCAGGTTCAGACTCTGCTGAATTTTAATCCCCCTGAAATCAGTTGTTCCAACCACTCTTGGGGACACTCCCTGTGTCTCTGGCTGAGGAGGTTTGCACTTCTGTCTTCTGAACACAAGAATAATGCTCTGGGAGGCTTGGGAAATTAAATTACACTTTTATATTAAGGGGAGTAGGGAAAATCTCAGCATAATTCCTTGGAGGAAGGAAAATCACCAAGGTCTCTGGTGGGTGAGGGTCTCTGGTGCTGATTTTAAAGCCCAGCAAAGGGAGGAGTGTCCAGGCTTGGTGTCTGGAAGCCAACCAAGCTCTAATTGATATAAAATCCATGCTTTTGTCTGGCCTGGTAATTAATCATGGGATTCATTAGCAAAGGTCAGGTGCCTGGTTTTTATCTCTTTAAAAAAGCCTAAATCCATCCCTGGGCAGTGGTGCTTGGGGTGGGAATTACTGGCTCCTTGGGCAGGGTGTCAGGGTGGGTGTGGGAAAACAGCCCCTTTTGGCCTTAAAAGAGACAAATCTTGGACATCCCAACCAATTCTGCTCAAGTTCAGTCCCAGCTCTGCCAGCTTCAGGCTCTGCAGCTTGTTGTGCCTCCCAGTTTGGTGTGGGAAAGGGAATGGAAAAGGTGAGGAATTGCTGGGTCTGGAGACCAGACCCTGCTGGTGTGGCAGCCAGAGGTGACAGCAAAGCCAGCAAGAGGTGGCAGAACCTCTACCCAGGTGCCAGGGTATCCTGTGCTGGCCAACAAAGTGCAGGAGAGGGAAAGGTGGGGTAAGAACAGCCCCTTCTGGCCTTGTGGGAGGGATCAGGGAAGAAGCTCAGGGGTGAGGAACTGGATCTTGGGGTTGTTAATGAACACAGAGAGCAGGAAAAGCTGGCAAAGAGGCTTCTGCAGGGAAAGGTTGATGCCTCTTGTGGGCTTTTAACACTTAAAGGGGCTGAGATTCCTCCCCCAAAGCCTTGGGGGGTTCAGGAAGTGCGTGGTTCTGTGATGATATGTCACTGGGGCCTGGGGGAGAGTTAATGTTGGTTTTATAGCAGCTGTGTCACAGTGTGAGGTCCCATAGAAACCCCCTGCAGAAGGTGCTCACCTTCCCAACATGCCAGTGCTAAGAGGTGGGATGAGCCCTGGGAAAGCCAAGTGGCACAAGCAGGATCCTCAGCTCCTCCATAGCAAGGCTGGGATTAAAACCCATTTTAAAATCCAGGGTCCAGTTGTAGCAACATCTGGTTCCCCAAGGCCAGTCCTGCTGAGCTCTGTTCCCCTGGGCAGAAAAAACCCAACCAAAGGAAAAGGAAGTGTTGGCATCTGCCACTTGATCCTGGTTGGGGCTGGAAGCAGCTGGGGAGCTGGGAATCACTCAGCAGAATAAATCAGCCCCTAAAATAGTTCCAGCAGAGAGGGAGTCTGATGTGCTCCCTGCAGCCAACCCCTGGCACAGGGGGGAGGTCTTTGCAATAGGGTAGTGAGAGCTCCCAGTGCACCTCTCCCTTCCCAATAGTCCAGGGAGAAGTTTCCATCTTGTTCACAAATTCCTTGTCTTTACACAGCAGACAAATTATTCTAAATGGCTTTTGTGGAGTGGGGATGGCAGATGTTGGAACAGATTTTCCAAGGTGCAGGGGAGATGAGCAGGAAGCTCTTCCCCAGAGGAGATGCTCTTAAAAACTTGGCTGTGAAAAAGCTGCTGCAAACAGGTCTGAGGGTTTGACTGTGTAAATCAGGGTAATTCCAGGGCTCCAGCAAAACACAAGGAGCTGCTCCCACCTCCCTGCCTTGTGGGGCCATTCAGGTTTTCCTGGCCCACCATCTGGAAGAAAATATTTCTATGTTCAGAGGGAAAGGTGATTTTTGTCTGTTAAGTAGGAAATTAAGCTAGAAAACCAAATTTCTTCTGCTTTGATCACCCTAATGGCTGAGATTCATGAACTCCTTTGGTGAGCAGAGGTTGTAACAGAGTTTCTTCATCAGATTATGGGGATTACACACAGTTCCTGTGGGTTTTTTCTTCTTCTTTTTCTTCTTTTTCTTCTTCTTTTTCTTTTTCTTCTTCTTCTTTTTCTTATTTTTCTTCTTCTTTTTCTTCTTCTTTTTCTTTTTTTTCTTCTTCTTTTTCTTTTTCTTCTTCTTCTTCTTTTTCTTCTTCTTCTTATTCCTCCTCTTCTTCTTCTTCCTCTTCTTCTTCCTCTTCTTCTTCTTCTTTTTTCTTCTTTCTTCTTTCTTCTTTCTTCTTCTTCTTCCAAACTGTGCCTATGGAATCCCCTTCCTTCATACTCTGTACAATATTGAAACATGGGCTCCTGTCCTGCAGGAGCTCAGTGTTAAACTCCCTTTCTTGGAAAAACCCCACGTGAAAATCACCCAGACAAGTTTCCCTGACTTGTGCAGGACTCAAAGGTTTGTCCCACCCAGGAGATCTTCATGGCACCTTTTTTATTATTTCTTTTTAGGGCTGAGAGCCAGCTCCTAAATCCCAAAAGCCCAGGAAAGAAAGGGAAGGAGCTGGGTTGCTCTCCCTGCTGGGAGTCAGGAGCTTCCCAGCCACGTTATGGAACACAGGGAATTTCTTCCAGTAAAACCTGAGGTTCACACCTGGAGACTCCCAGTGCTGAGGACTGGCTGATGTGTGTCCCATGTCTCTTCTGGTGCTGTCAAACCCTCCTGGAATTGTCAGGTGTCTCCAGGAGGGCTGGGGCAGGAGGGTGTGGGGGGCTGGCAGTGCTGCTCCCCTCAGCAGTTTGTCTGCATCAGGCTCTGGGCCAGGGGTCTCTCCCTCACAGAGTTACTGGGGCATCAGGAGAGGTGGAAAAACTCCCAGATCCAGTCCTGAGATGTCCCTTTCCCAGCCTGAGGAATCTTTTCTCCACCAGCTCCCTCCAGGCTGCTGCTTTATCCTTCATAATCACACCCACTCTGAGCATCCTCCCCGGAGCCAGGGGGGCTTCTGCAGGGAATTCCAGGCTTAGGGATGTCTCCTTTATTTTATCTTCATTCCCTGCACTTGCTCATTTTTAACCTGATGGGCAGATTGGGCAATGGTTTCTGCCTTGGCCAGCATGAGAAGGGGACCAGACATGGAACAGAGCTGCTCAGGGCAGAACCTGATGACTTTTATCAACTAAGATGGTTTTTCCTGCAGCATTCCAAGGAAGGCAGCCCTGGCCAGGGATCACCCTCCATTTCCTTGCTTCCAACCTCAGCAAAAGTATTTAAACAGATGTTAAAACCCACTGGGTGACACTTCTCAGCAGCCACATGGCTCCTTGCAGGGCCAGGGGGGGGACAGGGTGATGTTGCAGGAACAGTTCCCTGCCTGCATCACTTCTTTTCTGGCTCCCCAGGATGTTCATATTCATGGATTTGGCAGCAAATTTCCTGCCCTGCTCTTGCTGGGGAGAAAACCCATCATTCCTGGTGTGAGCAGAGAAACTCTTCTCTGATTAACGTGCAGGATCCTTGGGGAAGGGGGAAAAAAAACAGGGAAAAGAAAACAAACAGAAATTGGACTCAAGATCTTTCCACATAGTGCCCAAGGCAAACAAATAAAGGATGATAGATAACTAAATAGAGGAGAGGAAATTGTCCTCTTCTCTCCTCTAACAGTACCACAAAAGGCCCATCTCTCTGGTTTCCTGGTAATTACCAGCCTTTCTGTCAGTGGGTTACCTTATATTAATTAACATTATTTATTGCTGTTGGCAGAGTGACTGCTACAGTAAATCAAGCAATTAGCAGCCTCGTGGATTGCACTCGGAAGAGAAGTAACCAGGTGCCAGAAAGGATTTACTTTCTGCTTCATGTTTTATTCACAGACTCGCTGGTTAACGTTGCATTTCCCTGTCTCAGCCAGGGCTGAGGAGTCTGTGCATGGAGCTCCAGTGCTGGAGGAGGCAGATCCAGAGGCAGGGCTGGGATCTCCAGCTTGTCCTTCAGCCTTGGTGTCCTCAGGAAAGGGACAGCCTGGCACTGGGGGGAGGGTTTTCCCTCCTCCAAAACTTTGCACTTAGTCCTGGTGATGGTTGTTAGGTCTAATTGCAAAGGAGTTGCAGTAAATAAGGAGGAAAATTGGTCTGGCAAATGGAAAAAGCAGCTTTGGGGAGTGTTCTTGAATGGCTAAAGCTGCTTCTGCTTGGCCACAGGTTCTTATTTCCAGGTTGACCCTGGGGGTGATGGGGAGATCTTGGGTTCTCCCTGCCCTGGGGGCACCTTCACCCCAAGTGCTGCCCTCCCCCCTGGGGGGTTTGGTCCCTGCTGGAGCTTTGCTGGCTGCCAGCTCTGATTTAGTGACATGGTGAGAAATGAAACGTGGAGAAAAGGTGGGGGGAAAAGCCCATGTGGGCATCCAAAGGAGGCTCTGGGCTTGTTAAAACAAGATGATCACAGTTTGCTGCTAATGACAGTGAAAACTCCAGCAATCCCTGGAGGAGATGGCAGGACAGAGACTCACAGAACCCACAAAAGAATTAGGAAACAGTTTCTGCTTTTCATAATTGGCTCTTTTTCCCCCCCCTCCTTTTTCCTTCCTGTCATTTGAAAACTCTGGACTTTGTTTTCTACCCCTTTTGGCCCCTGGCTGTGCAGGGCAGGGCAGGCCAGCAGCTGTGCCCAGAGGATCCCCTGAGTTTTGCAGAGCTTTGTGCTGCTGTCACTGTGCCCAAGGGGACCAGGAGCTCCCCCCACAGCTCCTGGGCCTGGATTGTGTTGGGATGTAGTTCAGGGATGTCTGATGAGATGCTCTGCTGTGGGGGGGGGGGGGACAGGAGGCAGCCCCTAAATAATGAATAAGGGCTGGGTTTTGTCAGCTGCTGAAACCAAAATATTGTTGAGATAGTTTTGGATTTGACTTCTGTTTTCTTTTTAATGTGTAGAATAGTGAAAAGAAACAGAAAGTTCCCATTCAGGGATGTTGTGATGGAAAATAACCCAGAGCTTAAAGCCTTTCCATTTCCATCTCCTTCTTCCTGTGTGACACTTGGCAGGTGAGAAACACCCTGACCTCAGCCAGGGTCCTGCTCTCCTGGAGCAGCTCTGCTCTGGGGACGAGGTGGGAGAGTTGGGGTGTTGAGCCTGGAGAAGAGAAGGCTCCAGGGAGACCTTAGAGCAGCTTCCAGTGCCTGAAGGGGCTCCAGGAAAGCTGGGGAGGGGCTTGGGACAAGGGCAGGGAGGGATGGGATGAGGGGGATGGATGAAAACTGGGAGAGGGAGATGGAGGTTGGAGATGAGGAGGGAATTCTTGGGTGTGAGGGTGGTGAGAGCCTGGCCCAGGTTGGGCAGGGAAGCTGTGGCTGCCCCATCCCTGGGGGTGTTGAAGGGCAGGTTGGATGGGGCTTGGAGCAGCCTGGGCTGCTGGGAGGTGTCCCTGCCCATGCAGGGGGTTGGAGATGGATGAGCTTTCAGGTCCCTTCCAACCCAAACCATTCCTTGCTGATTTGAACATCTCCCTAAGTTGTTCTCCCAGAAGTCCTGCCATAGAAGGAATGGTTTCCTTTGGCTCCCTTCCCAGCCCTACCTCCAGCAGCCAGAGCTGACCTGAGGCTGTTAAACACTTTGATGTATGGCTGTGTCTCCTTAAGCAGAAGATCCATATTCTTCAACTAAGCTGCCATGACACAGGGACTCTCTGAACCAACTGAATCCTACAAATGAGCCATTATGGGCTGCATGGCCCATTGGCTCCCAGGGGCCCCAGGGGGCTCCTGTCCTGCAGGATCATTGTTGCTGTCCCCACACCCACCAGGCTGCTCTGTGTTAATTTTAATGCCATTTGTCTGGTCCCCCTACCCCCCTTCCCCTCAGCACAGGAGGGTCAGATTGGCCCTGCAGAGCCCCACGCCAGGGAGGCTGAAGGTTCCTGCTGCTGTGGGAACAGGAGAAATCAGGTTTCTTGCCACTGGAGAAGAACCAGTTGCCTTCCTGCCCTGATTGCCAAGGAGCAAACTTGAGGCAAAGCCCACTGTTGTGCCAGCATCCATCACTACCTGACTTCTGTCACCTTGCCTCAGGGATTCTTGGCACCCCCAGCACATCTCAGAGGGTTTCTTGTCTCTCCAACACGTGCTGCTTCTCTTTGCTCCTGCTGTTTGTGCTCCCGTGCTGGGTCTGATCCATGTGAGCAATCCAGGGGTCAGCAGTGCAGGGCAGGAAATGTATGGGTGATTTATTGTGGGGGAAGAAGGGGAAGGAGGAGTCCAACTCCTCAGAGTGCTGTGTGTAATTCCAGTTTCACTCCACGAGCTCCTCTGAAGGCTCCTTTGGGGAAACTCTGGTCATTTGAAAATGGAAGCAAAATGTTTGCTCTTGGTGATTAGTCTTGAAGGGCTTGTGACCACAGTGTTAGTGGCAGGAGCAGGACAAGGAGGAGGTTCTCTGTGCCCATCCAGGCCCACCAGATCTATATTCCCAAGGCATCTTTAGCCAGCCTGGCTGGGGAGGCTTCAGGATGCTCTTGGTGAGGGAGAAGATACAACCCTGGTCATTGTAGAGCAGAGCTTGGCCAACCTGCTGACACCCAACCTGGGTTATTTTAGCTGAAAATCAAAGCAGGCCCATGACAAGCAGAGCATTAGCTTTGATTTTATTCTGATTTATTTGTTGCTGGGACTCCTAACAAACATAAGTATGCACGGCAATTAAATTACATTTAATTTGATTAGATTAGAGCTGAGGGAAGCACTTTCTGCCTCTGCAATGCAAGGAAAAGAGGAATGAAGAAAAGAAAGAAAAAAACAAACAAAAACAACACATGATTTGGGTTTGGAAATGTAAAAAAGCCCACATTTATCTGGCTGAGGAAAGGGAGATACAATGAACTTCAGTTGAGCAGGAAGCTTGGAGAGAGAATCAGAAGTTTGGGGGATTCAGCAGAGGACATAATTGCAACATGTATATTGATTTTCCAGAGATAAGAAAACAAATGTTTGTGGAGATTGGACTGAGTTTATTACATTTATTTCCCCACAGAGCTGGTGTTCCTCCATTAGGGAAAAAAAAAACCCCAATGTTCTTTAATGCATTGGGTTTTTGTTTTTGTTTTTGTTTCAGAGATGCTTATTAAGTTATTGCCTGATCCCACTGGCTCTCTGGTTTTTTGCAAATTGGTTTGTCTGGAAGTAGGTTACACTTTTGAGGCAACTTATGAAGCATCTTTTTTTAATCCTCCCCTTAATGGTGGGGGCCTGGGATCAGGCTGTGGGATCCCTGGGAAGCCCTTGGATAAACCCATGGATGAACCCCTTGGCCCAAACACTTGGCAAAACCAAAGAGGATGGGGCAGTCAGCTCATGTGTGGTGGGATGTCCAAGCTCCTCATGCTGCCCACTGACCTCTCCTGAGCCCCTAAAATATCCCATCCTGCACCTTTTCCATGTGGCAAAGAGAGAAACTGAGGCATCAGTGACCTGCCCAGGGCTGGGAACCCCAGCCTTGCCATCCCACCTCCCAGGGCTGCCATGCTGGGAAAACCTACCCTGAGAGGTGAAGGGGTCTGGTTTTTATTATTATTCATAGAATCCTAGAATTGTTCTGGTTGGAAAAGACCTTTAAGATCATAGAGTTCAACCATAACCCAGCTCAACCAACCATTAACCCAACTCTACCAAGTCCAGGGCTTAAACCACGTCCCTCAGCACCACATCCACGTGGCTTCTGAACACCTCCAGGGCTGGGGATTCAACCACCTCCCTGGGCAGCCTGTTCAGTGTTTAGTTACCCTCTCAGTGTAGGAGTTTCTTCTAATATCCAATCTAAACCTCTCCTGGTGCAACTTGAAGCCATTTCCTCTTGTCTTGTTGCTTGTTCCCTGGAAGAAGGAACCCACCCCCCTGGCTCCAACCTCCTCTCAGGCAGTTGCAGTAAGAAGGTCTCCCCTCAGCCCCCTGTTCTCCACCCCCAGCACCCTCAGACCTGTGCTCCAGCCCCTTCCCCAGCTCTGTTGCCTTCTCCATGTCCTTGTCATGAGGAGACAAAACTGCCCCCAGGATTCGAGGTGCAGCCTCAGCAGTGCCCAGCACAGGGGGACAGTCCCTGCCTTGGCCCTGCTGGCCACATCAGTGCTGATAAAAAAAAAAAACCAGTCCATCCCTTTGGTCCTGTTTGTTATTCTTTGTTAATCCAGCCTGTTCCTAAATCTCCTGGTGGCTTTTCAGGGCTTGCTGGGTTAATCACAGCAGCACCAGAGCGACCCAGGGCTGAGCCAGGGGCATTTCAGTTCTGATTTCTCTCCCAGCACAATCAGGCCTGAACGGGGAGATTTTTACAGTGACAATTAAACTAATGAGAGTGAACTTTACATGACATTCAGATGCTCTCACCTGCTCCCAGCTCCTCTCTCCCCCCTGCATTCTGGGCAGTGCCATTTCAGGCCCGTTCGAAGCTGCTCGGAGGGGAGGGAAGAGGCTGCAGCCCCTGAAAGGGAGAGCTTCCAGGTGTCAGGTCCTGCCACTGAGCCTGGTTTCCAGGAAAGCTCAATATTTGGAGCGTGGAATGACTTCTGGATGAGCTTTTCTCTTGGTGGCATTTGCAGGTGGTAATGAATTCAGCCGGTGTTCGCGGCGCGCGAGGAAGGAGTTTATTGATTCACAGCTCGTTATTTTGCTGTGCATCCAGGTACCAGGAGCCCGTGGAGTTACTCACGTGGTCAGGCTGATCCAAAGCCTCCTGGTATCTCTCCTGTTCAGCTCTGGATCTGGGTGAATCAAAGCTGGAGGTGGAGGGGACATGAGAAGCAGGAGGTTCCGCTGGTTGGTGCGTTTTGGGGCTCGTGCCTCGTCCGGGCGACTTGGTTTTGAATTCCCATCCCTCCCTCCTGTTCCTGGCAGGGCTTTGCCTGGCTCCTGGCAGGGCTTTCTCTCCTACAGCCCAGCAAACGGGACTGATCAGGCACGGAAAGGTTTCCCCTCTGGGCTTGTCAGCTCCTTTGATGAATGAAAAGGGTGGCGGGGACGCGGGAAGCGGCGCTTGTACCTCAGCTCAGGGAAATGAAGCTCAGGCAGCTCTGGGTGTTAAAAGCTGCAGCTCCCAAAGGCTTCCCTGGAGCTGCAGAGGGGCTGAGCTAAGGGTGAAAGAAGCCTCTGGGACCTGGGGTGGCTTTCACCCCATCCAGCCCACCCTGAGCCAGGCAGGGATGTGCCTTTCCAAAGCAGCTGGTTACTGCTCAGCCGCCTTCTCTGTGGAATCACCTTCCAGGCTCTGACACCCTCAGTCCTGTATTTTGCTCAGGGAAAGGAAACCAAACCCAACCATCACCCTCCATCACCTCGTGGTGCTGCAAGATCAAAGGTTTTCCTCCTTCAGATCTTCAGTCTTCCCCCGAGGTGTCAGTGTGTGCACGTGGGTGATAAGGAGGGGTTTGAGATCTCCCAAGCCAAGGAGCTGTGCCAGGAGAGCTCTGCCCCGTGGCAGTGAGCACGGGGGGGATGGCAGGGTGCTGGGAACTCAAGTCCCAACCCCCTTGGTGCACCCAAAGAGCCTGGTACAACCCAGCAGGGCTACTGAGAAGGACGGGAAAACACAGGGTTTCTAATTACCCACAGATAATAAGTGAATACAATAGTGGAGGATATTAGAATAATTTACTGCTCATCAAAGAAAAAAGATTGTAATCATTTGCCTTCAGTATATCCATCTCTGTAACAAGGATCCTACCCAGGAGACCTTCCAATCAGGCCCTTCTGACAACTCTTGCCAAAAACCCGTTACAGCTATTAGCAACAAAGTTATTAGCTGGTAATTAACTCTGTAATTAACTTGAAGTGACTTCAGCAATCAACGCCGAGATCTAATGTGAACGTGTCGTTCAATCAAGTGCCATTAAGAGTGGGAAGGTTTCTCCAGGGTGGCTGCAGGGACAACAAGCCCAGGTGCCCAGTCCCTGGGTTCCCTCGGACCATCCCAGTCCTGGAGAGGAGGGGGATGCAGGGGGTCAGCTCCTCCTGAGCCCCTCAGCTAAATCCTGCCACAGCCTCAACCTTTCTGCCTTGGCTTCTCCATGTTTCCCAGCTTCTCAGCCACCCTGGGCACCAACTTGCAACTCCTGATGAGTTTCTGACCCAGGAAGTCTCTGCCCTTTAATTCCTGCAGCGAATTCATGGGATTTCTTCTCCCCCTTCTTTATGTAACAAAGCCATTGTCACCTCCTGATTTTCAGGCCTGTTTTCTCTCCGGCCTGCCTTGCAGCACAACCAGACACTTCAGCTCAAGTGGGTTTTATCCCCCAGCCTCTTTCCTCCCCTCCCTGTCCCCTTCCCTCTCCACCCATTCTCTCCCAGGCTGTTTAAAAGAGACTCAATTGAGAGGTGTGAATACAGCCCAGAGTGATTCTGTCTCATCAGGGATAGAGGGAGAGGGAACAGATTTGGCATTTAATAGAGCTGTCCTCAAGGACACCAAGGCAGCTATTCAGGAGTGATCAAATGACAGGTTTGAATATCAAACAGCAGCCCTGAGAGTTGGGGATGGGGAGATCTCTTCCCATACACCTGATATTCTAATCTGAAATGAGAATCTCAGGGGAGGTGCATCCTTTTCAAAGGTGCTTTTGAAAAAAATAATAAAATGGGGGGAAAAAATAATAAAAACGTAACTTTTCCCTCTGCCTTCAGAAGTTTAACAAAAGCACTCCACTCAGAGGAGTCATTTATCTCCAGTGGCAATCAGCTCAAATCTGGGCTGTTATCAAGCTGCATGTACGTCAGCAGGTGCTGGGAGGACACGAGCTGAGGGTGGAGAACAGGTTGGTAATGACTTGTCTTTGCAAAACACCTTCTGCTGGCAAAGGGGAGAGGGCAGGACAAGCAGGCAAAGCCAAGAGAGAGGGAGAGAGAGTGTGAGGAGGGCAGGGAGAGGTGCCTGGGGGGCACCTGGAGGGACCCTGGATCTCCTGGTTTGGTCCTGGTGGGGTTGCCCATCAAGTCAGGGACAACATCACCCCAGAGGTCCTCTCCTCCAAAATACTGAGCTGCCTCCCATGCTTGAGGGGGCTGATCTCAACTCCCTGGGGTGTCTGATCCTGGTTCCCTGGGGTGGCTGATCCTGGTTCCCTGGGGTGGTTGATCCTGGTGACTGATCCTGGTTCCCTGGGGTGCCCTGGCGTGGTTGATCCTGGTTGTTG
>NW_009952561.1:198041-201054 GCF_000747805.2 Chaetura pelagica | reverse complement strand
TGATCCTGGTCCCCTGGGGTGGTTGATCCTGGTTCCCTGGAGTGGCTGATCCTGGTGGCTGATCCTGGTTCCCTGGGGTGTTCATGCCCCCAGAGCTGTGCTGCAGGGAAGGCTGTGAGTGCCCAGAGCAGACACCTGGCTGTGAGCAGAGACAGACACGTGGGTGATGGCAACCACCCTCATTTCCCAAACCTGCAGGCAGGGCTGTTATCTCTGTACCCTGTATGTATATCCCTTGATATATAACTTAATAAAACTTTATGGACCTAGGATAAGGAATCCACGCTGAATAGATGAACTGGGATTGAAATATGGTCCAATTAAGTCTGTAACAGGGCTGGCTTTCCTTTGAACATCCTCCAACTTGAAATGAGATCTTCAGTGGAGGAGATAAATCAGCCAACACAAACTCCAACCCCACGTCTGCGTCGCTCCCAGACGAGCAGGGATCAGCCTGGCCTGCCAGGTTTTCTTCTCTTTTGGGGGGGAAAAAAAAGATGGATTCCCATGGGGATTCATCTGCTCACAAGGTGTTTCCAGCTTCTCCTGGTGTCTGAGCTCAGGCAGCTCCTCCCCCCCCTGTGCTGGCCCTGCCAGGCTCCTCATGCTCATCCCTGCAGAAAGAAAACAAACCAGCAAATTGTTTTGCTCCCACAGCTGCAATTAGCACATTCATGCATTAGTTTTATTTCCCCTTCTTCAGCAGCCTCTTTTCTTTTTTTTTCCCCCCCTCCCTTCTGCCACTGCTTCATGAAAAAGGAGATTATTTTTAATTACAGTTTTACGCTCGATTAATGAATATCAACAATGTGCTGGTGGCCTGGGCTGCAGCACGAGGATGCCATGTGCTCCCACTGCTTCCTGGAGGATTATCTGGCTCTAAACTGCCCCCGTGGAGACTTGGAGGTGGGGACTAAAGAAAGGACAAAGGAAAGCATCACTCTGGACAGAGAAAGCCAACAAGAATGTCATTATTCTCCTGGATTGGGGCACCCAAACTCCTCAGGATGCAGAGGTTGGAAAGGTCCCAACCATCGAGCCAAGGTGGTCCAAGGATGGGTCTGAGCATCCTTGGGGAGGGGCTGATGTGGAGGATCTGCTGTTGGTCACAGCAATTTCTCCCACCTCATTGTGTGTGTGCAAATTGCTGAGTATTAATGCCTGAGGTCATCCTGAATAGTTAAAGACCCCACAAACCCAACACTGCTCTAATCTGCTGGTTCCTGGGGGTATCATGTGTGGAGCTGGAGGTTTTGCTGTTCATCAAAAGCAGTTTTGGTCTCCCCCTCCCATCCCTGCAAGAGAAGACCTGGGTTTTCTACATGTGGAAAAGGTCACTTCAGCATGAGAACCTGCTGCCTGCCACGCTGCTGCTCTGGAGGAGAAAGGCAGAAGCACTGAAATGCTGCCAAGCTGAATGAAAAGAGGAAGCAAAGCTCTCCAAAACAAACAGCAATGCCCCAAAAGCTCAGCAAAAAAAACCCCTGAGCACCCGTTTCTGCAAGGATGAGGCTCTGGATTTCAGAGCCAGCCCAGCCTGAGCAGGCTCACCCTCTCCTCAAGCCTCCTCTGTAGGTCATCTTTGCTGGATTTCCAGCCCTCTAAGGAGGAACCAGTATTTAAATCCTAATGGAAAACACCCCTTGGGCTGCAAGGACTTGATCCATCCTTCCTGATCCATCTGTCCTATAAACCCTTTTATGCATCTCATGTCATGAGGAAATGGGCTCCAGTTGCACCAGGGGAGGCTTGGGTTAGATATTAGAAGAAACTTCTTCACTGCAAGGGTGATTAAATGCTGAACAGGCTGCCCAGGGAGGTGGTTGAGTCCCTGGAGCCACGTGGATGTGGTGCTGAGGGCCATGGACTTGGTAGAGTTGGGTTTGTGGTTGGACTCGCTGATCTTGAAGGTCTTTTTCAACCAGAGGGATTCTGTGATTTGGTGATTCCTCCTGCCTTTCCTCTTCAAATCCTCCTGAGAAACCTCCTGCTACTCTTTTGCTCGTGGCTCTGGAGCTCCTGAGGGTGCAGGATGCTGGAAAGGGGCTGGGAGGAGGTTGTGGAAGTGTGAGCAGAGGTGGGGGAGCACAGCACCCCCGTGGCACCAGCACCCTGTGAGCACCCACCTGCCCTCCCATCCAGGCACCAGAACCTGATGTTAAGTGTTGAAGGGCAGGTTGGATGGGGCTTGGAGCAGCCTGGGCTGGTGGGAGGTGTCCCTGCCCATGCAGGGGGGTGGATCTGGATGAGCTTTCAGGTCCCTTCCCACCCAACCCATCCCATGACTCTGTGTTAAGCCCCTTGCACTGCTCAGGTACAGTTGGTGTAACAAGGTTCTGACTTTGTCTGTCAACTTGTTATTATTGAAATGAGGGCTGAGATGCTTGTAGGGGTGGCTGGGGGAGCTTGAAGGAGCCAGGAGCTCTCAGAGGACTCCTGATGAAACCATAAAAGTTTCTTATCTCCTCTCTACCCCCCTCCCCTCCAGCTGGTGCCATATCCATCCCTCTGTCCCTCTGCCCATCTATCTATTTTCCTGTCCCCTTCACCTAAAGATCTGTTACATTGTTGTACACAAAGGAAAAAAGAACCCCCCTTTTCCCCAGTTCTTTTTTTTCCTGGGAATTTGGTGAAGAATTTCAGTTTTATGCTACATTTTTGCTGGGATATTTTTGCAGCTTTAAGTAAGATGTATCTTGAATTCCTGCAGTCACTGAGCCCCAGCCAGCACTGCTGGCAGGTTGGACAGGGATTCCAAACCCTCCCCCCCCCCTCCATGCAAGAAAAAGGGAAAGAAAAAAAGGAAAAGCCAATGCAGCCCAAATGAAAGAGCCAATGGAAGGTGGATGGGTTTGTCTGCCTCCTGTAGAAGGGCCCTCCACTCATCCTATCTGCAAGGCTCCATGTGCATGTGTCCCCAGCATGATAAGGCTCCTTTGAAAGCATTTCCAGTCCCTGTGCTCCATCACCATTGGCTGCCTTGTCACTGAAAATGGACCATGAAAAGAAAGGG
>NW_009952561.1:195069-197151 GCF_000747805.2 Chaetura pelagica | reverse complement strand
GGGCTGCCCTGCCAGCAGGATGGCCTCACTGCTGGCAGCCCTGGCTGCTCCTGCAGGGAAGGAAAAAGCCACGGAAGCAGTGATGGAGCTGTGGGAGAGGCCAGGGCTGGTCAGGACCAGGGTTGGTCACAGCCCAGGACTTGTCACAGCTGGGTCTGGAGGGGTGGGATGGAGGTGTGAGGGGAAGTGAACAACAGCTGCATTGAGTGACAGAGCCAGTGGAGCAGGAGCCTGGCCAGGAAAAACAGGGCCTGGAGCAGGGAGCACATCGTGTCCCTGGCCTCGCTACGTTCTGTAGCAGAGGAAGCTGCGTGGGGATGGGGATGGGGATGGAGATGGGGATGGAGATGGGGATGGGGTTGGGGATGGGGATGGGGATGGCAGCTCCCTGCCTGGGGGTGCAGGGGGGGTCTGGGATCCCCTTCACCCACTGGCCATGGGGGGTGATTAAATCAATCCCTTAATCAATCCCCAGTGCTGGGAAGGAGGAGGTGGGAAGGGCTGTGGGAACCCGAGGGGGGTTCAGGCTCCTTCCTGAGGAGCCTGGGAAGCCCTTTCTGGTGGGAAGGGAGTTGGATCCCCCAGCTGGGCAGCAGCAATTCCTGGTGCTGCCCAAGCCCTTCCCCCTGCAGTCAGGGGCAGGCTGAGTTTGCAGACACTTGGTGTTTTCATCTGCAATAATTGCTTAATG
The DNA here is from genome assembly GCF_000747805.2 of Chaetura pelagica. Lineage (NCBI taxonomy): Eukaryota > Metazoa > Chordata > Aves > Apodiformes > Apodidae > Chaetura > Chaetura pelagica. The sequence goes on along the minus strand of NW_009952561.1, from coordinate 196,460 downwards.
GTGATGATGGAGCTTGGCAGGGCCCTGCAAACTGTCCCTCCTGGAGAGCTGCCCCTTCTGCCCCTCTTGGGCTGCTTCAGATTTGCTGCTTTTCTTTTCTTCCTTATTTTATTTTATTTTATTTTATTTTATTTTATTTTATTTTATTTTATTTTATTTTGGTTTTGGAAGGGGTGCTGGTGACTCAGGGCTGTGTTTGCAAACCTTCAGCTGGTGTGTTCTGGAGCCCTGGAACCAGCCCTGCCCTGGGCTGGCTGGAGCAGCTCTGCTCTGGAGCCAGGCTGGGAGAGTTGGGGTGTTCAGCCTGGAGAAGAGAAGGCTCCAGGGAGACCTGAGAGCAGCTTCCAGTGCCTGAAGGGGCTCCAGGAAAGCTGGGGAGGGACTTGGGACAAGGGCAGGGAGGGATGGGATGAGGGGGATGGATGAAAACTGGAGGAGGAGATTGAAGTTGGACATGAGGAGGGAATTCTTTGGTGTGAGGGTGGTGAGAGCCTGGCCCAGGTTGCCCAGGGAAGCTGTGGCTGCCCCATCCCTGGGGGTGTTGAAGGGCAGGTTGGATGGGGCTTGGAGCAGCCTGGGCTGGTGGGAGGTGTCCCTGCCATGCAGGGGGTTGGATCTGGATGAGCTTTTAGGTCCCTTCCCACCCAAACCATCCCATGACTCCATGACCATGGCTGGTGTGATGGACCCAGGCAGGACTGAGCTGGTGTAGATCAGCAACAGAATAAGCCTTTTAGAGAGGCTAAATATTTTATCCAGCCTACATACATATTTTATCTAGTGTCAGTATTTTCAGCTCCAGGTTAAACCTGTCCATCTCCATCTGCCAAGATCTGGGCTTGGAAATCACCTGCACTTTGCTTTCTTGGGTGCTGGCAGCAGAGCTGGTGCCAGCCAGACCTCCAGGAGGGTGTTCATGCCTCATCCCTACTCACTTCAACAATTATAGAAACATTTGGGTGGGGTTTTTTTATGCTTTAGAAGGTATATTAATTATGAGCAGGTTTTTGAATTGAATTTCCAGGCCTTAATGGGCTGCTTCCCCCCACCAGCAGATGGGAACTGCCTCTGTTTATGGCCATCCTGGTGCTGAAAGGGGGAAAATGGTCCATGTCACCCTGACATGTTAGCAGGGTAATCAGGGAACACTAAAACACTCCATAAAACCTAAGTGTTCATCATCATAAGTAATGAAGAGATATGATTGCCTCATAAAAAAAGCCCTTTCAATGAGCTGTGTGGGGTGGCCTGGCTCTTGGTCACACTTGTTAACACCTGAGAGGTGGCTGTGGGGACAACTGTGGTGGCTACAGGGACAATTGTGGTGGCTACAGGGACAATCGTGGTGGCTACAGGGACACTTGTGGTGGCTGCAGGGACAAGTGGTGGCT
>NW_009952561.1:186471-194190 GCF_000747805.2 Chaetura pelagica | reverse complement strand
TGATGGCTGGGTTTGCTGGGGTTTTTCTGTCTTCTGGAGGGCTGGAAGTTGTCAGGTCTGTGCTCTCACCAGGGTTTAACAACTTTATGTCCTGATTTTCCACTTTATACAAAGAGTTGGTCCCTGTCCTGGGGTCCTGTGGCTCCTACCAGGCCCTTCTCCTTCTTCTCTTCTTCCTCCTCCTTCTTCTTCTCCTTCTTCTCCTCCTCCTCTCCTGCATCTTTACTTCACTGACCAAAAATAACCAACAGATGAGTGAAAAAAAAAAGATATAAAATAAGATTTTTACTTAACACCCCCCCCAACTCTTTTTATTCATAGCAGCTAATTCCATTAATTATGTTATGATGCAATTAAGCATTTCATTTCCTAGCTATTAAAGCTGAAATTATTTATTAATAATTACAGATCATTAGCTGATAATGTTCACTCAGCAGCTCAGGAGCTGAATAATTCATCTTCTTTGACTGAGCATCCCCCCCCACCTGTGACATTTGTCTGGATAATCTATTTTTCTTCATATTTTCCTGTTTCTTTCCCACCTCAGGGCACAACCACGACCTCACACAGCCAGGTCTGAGCCCCAAAACCCCTCATGCCCCCCCCAAAAAACCCCCTTTTCCAGCTTTATTTTATGCTTGGAGCTCAGGATTTTCCCTCCTCTCCCTCCCATTTGGCTTCTTTATTAGCAGAACCAGGAATACCAGTGGTAATTACAAACAAACCAGCTCAGAATGACCTGTTCATTAGGATATTTCCCCCCCCAAGAAGCTCCAAAATGTTCTTTTCCTTTCTGTGATGACCTTGCAAAGGTAGAACCAGAGCAGGGAGGGGGATCTGGGCTCTCAGGGATATCCAAGGGATGGGAGCTGGGAAAGGGGGATATTCCCAACCCTGAGGGTCCCTCCCTGTGGGCAGGGATGAGTTCTGAGAGCAGGGAGACTGGAGAATTCCTGAACAGCTCAATATCCAGCAGGGAATTCCCTTGCCTGGCAGGACCAGAGCGACAGGCTCATTCCAACCAGGCTCTGGTAGCTCTGGGCTTTGTTCTGTCATTCCAACAGGTGAGTTTGTGATGCTGTGACCCCAGGATCTGCTCTGAGGAGGGAGGGGTGGGTGAGCAGAGCTGTGCTGTGTCCTCACAGCACCAGGAAACTCAGCTGAGAAGGCCTTTGTGCTGGTGAGGGCGTTAGACACGGACACTGAGCACCTGGGCTCTATTCCTGGCCTGGCCACCCAGTTCTCCCAGGACTCTGACCCATTTACTGAGGGGGAAATGAAGCAGGGAAAGCAAATCAGAGCTAATATTTCCCAGCCCACGTGTGGGCAGGGAAGGGGCTGCTCTGAGCCCTCTCCAGGGACCTCAGTGATGCTTTCCAGAGCAAGGGATGACTCCAGGAGTTCATCTCTCTTGCAAGAGTCAGCAGGTTTCTTTTTTATTGGCCTTGGCAGGTCTAACTGGGACTGATTTGGGACCCAGGGAGAGGCAGAGAGAGGAGCAAATTCCTTCTCTTCTCAGGAGAGAGGTGTCCAAGTGTACAAAGATGCAGTGATTCGCTTAAGGTCATCTGGGATGCACCCAGCATCTCCTCCTGGTCCCCCAGCATCTCCTCCTGGTCCCCCAGCATCTCCTCCTGGGCACCCAGCATCTCCTCCTGGTCCCCCAGCATCTCTTCCTGGTCCCCCAGCATCTCCTACTGGTCCCCCAGCATCTCCTCCTGGGCACCCAGCATCTCCTCCTGGTCCCCCAGCATCACCTCCTGGACACCCAGCACCTCCTTCTGGACACCCAGCATCACCTCCTGGGCACCCAGCATCTCCTTCTGGTCACCCTGCTTCTCCTCCTGGGTACCCAGCATCTTCTGGTCACCCTACATCTCTTCCTGGTCACACAGGTTCTCCTTCTGGGCACCCAGCATCATCTCTTCAGCACCCAGCATCACCTCCTGGGCACCCAGCATCTCCTCCTGGTCCCCCAGCATCACCTCCTGGACACCCAGCACCTCCTTCTGGACACCCAGCATCACCTCCTGGGCACCCAGCATCTCCTTCTGGTCCCCCAGCATCTCCTCCTGGGCACCCAGCATCTGCTCCTGGGCACCCAGCATCTCCTCCTGGTCCCCCAGCATCACCTCCTGGACACCCAGCACCTCCTTCTGGACACCCAGCATCACCTCCTGGACACCCAGCACCTCCTTCTGGACACCCAGCATCACCTCCTGGGCACCCAGCATCTCCTTCTGGTCGCCCTGCTTCTCCTCCTGGGTACCCAGCATCTTCTGGTCACCCTACATCTCTTCCTGGTCACACAGGTTCTCCTTCTGGGCACCCAGCATCATCTCTTCAGCACCCAGCATCACCTTCTGGGCACCCAGCATCTCCTCCTGGTCACTGTGCATCTCCTGTGGGTCACCCCTCCATCTCCTGCCCCACTGCTGGGTGAGAGCAGCCTCGTGCAGGCCCTGGGGGGGCTGGAAAAAAGGGCAAAGGAAAGAAAAAAGACCCCCCCTTGGAGGAGCTTGTTAGGTTTGTAAGGAGGAATCCTGCAAGCAGAGGGAAGGCTGTGCTTGGGGAGTGCAGCTTTTTGCTGGGAAGAACAGAAATTCCCAGCTGGGGGGAGCACTGGGACCCCCTCTGAGGGTTGGGGGGGGAGGAAAGATGTCCCCACCCGGAGCAATTCCCTGGTGCAGAGCAGGGGGGGGGTTGGCAGCAAACAGAAACTGCTGCTGCTGCCACGAATTCACTGCAGGTCTGGTAGCTGAGCTGAACTTCACACGTTGCCATCAATCTTGGGGCTGGTGCAGGGGTTGGTGTAAAACATCTCTCCAGTTGTAGCAGCTCCTGGTGCCTGGTGGGTTGTTGGCAGCTCCACTCTCCCAAATCCTCCCTTTTCCTGCTTCAAATCAAGTTGTAAAAGGGAAAGCTGAGAAGTTCTTCAGCTTCTTTGGTCAACCAAGGAGCTGGGAACGTCTGTTTTATTCTATTTTATTCATTTCCTGCCTGGCTTTTACCAGTTCTAACTATCAATTAACATTTCAAACCTGCAAAGCCACTGGTGGCTGGCAAAGCTGAAGGTCTCAATTTGAAAGCATCAGAGTTTGTCTGATTATTTCAGCTCTTTTCTTGTGTCACTGGGGGAGAATTGGTGGAAACACAGATCCTTTCCAGCACTGATTGCTGCTGCTGATAAAACAGGGTCTTTTAATTAAAAGGGAAAATTACCCGTGGTGAAGCTGCTTTTGCTGGGGGGTTTAAGGAGGGGCTGCTGCAGTGATGGGGACTGTGTGTGTCAAACAGACAGGCTTGAATCCACCCCCTCCATGCCTGAAACTGTGTCCAGATGTAATTAAGATCCTGAGTGGCCTAGAAAGGCCTTGAACTACAATAAATAATTCATGGGGAGGGGAAAAAAAGTGCTTCTCGTTGAATAAAATCCACCCAGAATTGGTCTGGATGGGGAAGATGTGGGGGTTTCACTGGGAAAAAGTGCTTTGGTGGGGGTTCAGAGGGAGGAGGAAAAGCAGGAGAGGGGAGGTTTTCAGGGCTGGGCCAGGTTGTTTTGGAGAAGGGACCATCAGGTCTTGGATCAAGCTGTGGGTCAGTGGGAGGTTTGAGGCACAGGAGAGGTTGGGTTTCCCCAGGCAGCAGCACCAGGCTGGGCTGGGGGGGCAGACAGAGCAATGGGGCAGGAAGCCCAGGGCATCCCCAGCCAGCAACTGCCATTTCCCAAGGGATTGGGATGTGGCAAGTCAGGATCTTCCACTCATTTCCTCCCCCATAGCCCCAATCCAACGTGATGGAGCTGGTTTGTATGGAGCAGGATTCCCCTGGGAGCAGCACTTTGGCCCCCACTGCCCCCTCCTCCTGCCACAGGGGCCACCTTCCTGAAGTCCTTGGATCTTTCAAATAATTCCTGGCTGCTTGATCCGAGGCATGAAGGGGAGGGAAGGATGAAATAGGTACCAGCAACAGGCAAAATTTGTTAGATAAACTCTGGCTTGAAAGACAAGGAGTGAAGAGGAGCTTTGAACTTCCTTCTCCATGTTCCTCAGCCAGGGTGTGTTGGCTCAGGTGCTACAAAGCAAACACTGAAACCCTGATGCTGTTGCTGCAACAAGTGCCAAAATGATCTTTAAAGACCCAATATTTGTTCTCAAATCCCAGGAGCTTCTGGCATCCAAGTCAGGAGGGAAGTGGCCACTTCCTTCTGGGCACGTTGTGATGGGGGCACAAATGAGTTCCCTGAGCCTGCCATGGGGTGAGGAGCTGGCAGCTCCCAGGGCTCCTCAGATCCATGAAGCTGGGGGCTGGAGGGGCTGGGCACTGGGGAACTCTCCCCTTCTGGCTCAGCTGGGCAGGTGGTGCTGCTTGGAGAACCACTGGTTCCCATCTCCATCCTTGGGAACACCCTGTGGGGATCCTGTGCCCCTCTGGCTCAGGGCTTTGTTGGGCTGTTCTTCTCCAGGGCTGAGACATCACCTCTCTGCCCCAGTTTTTTTTTTTGGAAGTGCCAAAATGATCTTTAAAGACCCAATATTTGTTCTCAAATCCCAGGAGCTTCTGGCATCCAAGTCAGGAGGGAAGTGGCCACTTCCTTCTGGGCACGTTGTGATGGGGGCACAAATGAGTTCCCTGAGCCTGCCATGGGGTGAGGAGCTGGCAGCTCCCAGGGCTCCTCAGATCCATGAAGCTGGGGGCTGGAGGGGCTGGGCACTGGGGAACTCTCCCCTTCTGGCTCAGCTGGGCAGGTGGTGCTGCTTGGAGAACCACTGGTTCCCATCTCCATCCTTGGGAACACCCTGTGGGGATCCTGTGCCCCTCTGGCTCAGGGCTTTGTTGGGCTGTTCTTCTCCAGGGCTGAGACATCACCTCTCTGCCCCAGTTTTTTTTTTTGGGGGGGACAAAGCTCCCAGGGTGACTGTGCCTTGTCAAGGACCATCTCTCCATCAGTGGAGAATGATCCCAACCTTCAGGAGCAAAGTGCCATGGTTCTCAGCTGGCCAAGGTGTCCCTGGCAGGGGTGGGTGTCCAGCTGGAGGGCAGACCCACCAGCCCCACCAGCCCCAGGCTGAGGATGGAACCAGTTCCCCCACCTGAGTGACAAGTCCTTTTGGGGGGACTTACAGGGAGCAAGGTGGCAGCAGAAGCTGGCAATGGGAAGACACCCAAATTCCTCCCCTTGGGATACAACCTGCCCTGGGGTTCATCACCCCTTTCTCCTTCTGCACCCCCTCCCCAGGCTTGGGGCTGCACTTGAACATTGTGCAGATTGGAGGGGGGGGGGTCTGAGCTGCTGCTTCTCCCACCCCCCTTGGCCAGGCAGGGGAACATTCATCTGCAGCTGGATATTTATTGAAAAAAAGAAGATAGAGACAATTTGGGGTGGGGGTGGGGGAAGGACAAACAAAACCTCTCAGGCAGCCTCCCCTTATCAATGTGCATGTTCTCCTTCATCTGCTCTGAAATCTCTATAATTTACCCTTCCTCCCCTTGCAACGTTTATGGCTTTTGTGACGTTTGAAGGTTATTTATAACAATTATGTAAGGAAGGGGAAAAAAAAAAAGATGCCATAAACTGAGGTAATCTACTGTAAAATACATGAAACGCTGGCAAAATAAGTAAATAATCAAGCAGTTTGTTCTGTGCTGATCCAAGAGCTGGGAGGGGGGACACCCATCCCTGTGGGCAAGGACCCTGTTTCTTGTCCACACAAGCACCTTTGCTTCTGATTTGAGCACCCAAGTTGTTGTGGCCAGCAGGTCAAGGGAGGGGATTGTCCCCTTTACTCAGCTCTTGTGAGACCCCCCTGCAGGGCTGGGGCCAGTTCTGGGGTCCCCAATATAAGGAGGACATGGAGCTGTTGGAGAGAGGCCAGAGGAGGTCACAGAGATGATCCCAGGGCTGGAGCAGCTCTGGGGACAGGCTGGGAGAGTTGGGGTGTTGAGCCTAGAGAAGAGAAGGCTCCAGGGAGACCTTAGAGCAGCTTCCAGTGCCTGAAGGGGCTCCAGGAAAGCTGGGGAGGGACTTGGGACAAGGGCAGGGAGGGATGGGATGAGGGGGATGGATGGAAACTGGGAGAGGGAGCTGGAGGTTGGAGATGAGGAGGGAATTCTTGGGTGTGAGGGTGGGGAGAGCCTGGCCCAGGTTGCCCAGGGAAGCTGTGGCTGCCCCATCCCTGGGGGTGTTGAAGGGCAGGTTGGATGGGGCTTGGAGCAGCCTGGGCTGGTGGGAGGTGTCCCTGCCCATGCAGGGGGTTGGAACTGGATGAGCTTTCAGGTCCCTTCCCACTCAAACCATCCCATGATGATGATTCTATTAATTAACTCAGATTAGGAAAGAACAACAGATCACAGCACACATGGAATGACGTGGGGGGACAGGGGTGGCCTCAGGGCTGGAGTGTGGCCAAGCCAGCAGTGACCTGGGCTGGGTTTTACCTTCATTTCTGGGAGGAAAGGAGCAGAGATCACCCCTCCCAGCCCCTAGAAGGGTCCCATTGGGATCAGCACTGGATCCCTCCCAGCTCTGGGCTGCAAATGAGCTTTTCTCCAGCTCCCTGGCAGGGCTGGGGAGCCCTTTGTGGCACTGGCAGCTCCTCTGAGGGGCTGCAGTTCTTGGTGGCAGCTGCTTGTTCAGGTGTCCCTCTGCAGATCTGATGGGAATGGCTGAAAGAGAAGCACCCCTTGATAAGGCTTCCAAAAATAGGAATAATAATAACAATAATAAGAAAAGCTGGATGGGAATGAAGGAATTCATCAAACTGAGAAACTATAACTCAGTTCTGAGCCACACGCAGTGAAGTGAAACCAGCAAGTGCTGATGTGGTGTTTGCTCTTGGAATTTGGTCTCTCCATCACTTTTCTCCCCCACCCCCACCCTGGAGAAAGGGAAAAGGAGCCCAAGGCAGCCAAGGAGATGCCCATCCCACTGCTGCCAGAGCCAGGCAGGGCTCAGGCAGGACCAACCCCATCCAGGCTTTACAATCCCTCCTGCAGGAGGGAAAAAAAACCCCCATTTTCTTCCCTTTCTCTGCATCTCTGAGCCAGCTTTTGGTTTTTTGCTTTGCTTTTCCAGTCCTATAATTACCTTCAGGCCCCACGTTTAAGCAGCGTCGTCAACAAGATGGTCCATAACTGGCAGGAAAATAGGGAACAATTGGCTGTAAATAAATACACAGGTAACAAGAGGGTGAGCAAAAAAAAAAAGAAGAATAAATGGCCTGATTACACCAACCCAGCAGCTCTGAACTGAGCAGGCAGAGCAGCTGCAAGGGGGTGCAAATAACCTGTGCAGCTCAGCTCCTCCACTCCAGGGCATCCCTGTGGTCCCTAAGGTGCAAGCTGGGTGGACAGGGAGGTGATCTGGGGGCTCTGTCCAGGTGTCCCCCTCTTTCCTTGCCCCTCGGGGGGTCACAGTGTGGGTGCAGAACCCCATGGGGATGGGGCTGCCAACCCTGCCAGGCTCCGGGTGGGGATGCTGGGGCTGCTCCTGTTGGGGAAAGGGGAAAAGAAAAGCCCAGGAAGGGAAAAGGAAAAAGGGAAAAGGGAAAAGAAGCCCCAAGGGTGAGAGCTGAGCTGCTGAAGTGCTTGGCTGAGCTGCAGCTTGTTGGGTAGTTTGGTTTTTGGAAGGGGAAGGAGGGTGCTGGGCTGGGGAGGATGCTGAGTCTGGCTGGGGCTGCAGCTCCTCGGGAGGGGCTTCCAGAGGCTGGGAAAGCTGCC
>NW_009952561.1:160840-184972 GCF_000747805.2 Chaetura pelagica | reverse complement strand
TGCCCCTGCCCTTGCCCCTCCCTGCTCCTGGCCTGCCCTGCCCTGCCCCTGCCCTGCCCCACCCTGCCCCTGCCCTGCCTGCCCTGCCCTGCCTGCCCTGCCCTGCCCTGCCCATCCTGCCCATCCTGCCCTGCCCTGCCCTGCCCTGCCAGCTCCTCCCAGGCTGCTTTCCCACTCAGAACCCACCTGGAAAGAGAATTCCCAGGGGGCTGCCCAGCTGGCAGGGGCAGAGCTGGGTTTTCCCTCTCCCAGCACCCCCAGTTTGCAGCCCAGTCAGGCTGCTCAGGGGCTGTGGGGAGTTTGCTGGTGTGAAGACAAAAGAAGGGTTTTTTTTTTTGGCTTTGTTTTCTTTTTAAACGTGCAGTGATGTTTGCTAAGTCACCGTGGGCTCCTCTCAGCCCTTTCCCTTTCCTGAGGAATCCCAGTCTCTCCTGTGTTCTCTGGGAGCTGCAGACCTGGATCTGAGGAGCTGCTGAGCTGCTTTGCCTCCTGATAAGCTCCTGTTTATAAATCCACCTCCCTTCCCATGTATCTCCATTTGCTGGGGGGGGTTTTTTCTGATTTTTTTTCCCCCTTTTTAAACTGTACATGAGACATTTTCCTCCTCTCCTGGCTGCCTTCCAGCTGGATTACCCAGCACAGAGCTGCTTCCTCCTCTCCCAGCCCTTCAGTGATGTTATTTTTGTCTTTCTGACAAACCAGACCCTGCCTGGGATGGATTCATCCCTCTGGACCTTCCCATCCCAGGGAGCTGTGGGTGGGAGAGGACCCAGCTCATGGCCCATCCCCAGTTCCATTCATTGGAAACAGCTCCAAAAAAAACCCCCTTATTTCTTCCAAATTCTGTGACTCCTTGAGCTCAACTTGTCACCACCAGGTGTTCCCAGGAGCAAATATTCACAGTGCAGAAACCTCTACAGGTGGGGGCTGAAATTCAGGTGGGTTTTGCAGAGTGGGCCCTTGGATCTGGCCCCAGGAGCAGAGGAATGAGGGACCTTTCCAGGCTCTGCTCCTGCTCTGCTTGCACCTGGGCTGGTTTTGCTGCCAAGAGGCCAGCAAATGACTCTGGGAACCTCTTCCCAGTCCACCCCAGCAAGCTCTGTGGGCCAGGGAGCTGTGCTGCTCTTCATTAAGCCAGGCTTTATTAAACCAAATGTCCCTGTGCTCCTAAGGGATGGGGGATGGCTGTGGTTTCCCTGGCAAACATTTACAGGCTGCAAAGTTTTCCCAAGTAATCATGGAGGGGGGAGAGAGAGAGAGAGAGAAAGGGACAATTCATCATGTTGATGTCAGATCATGGCCTCTTTGTTCCTTGTAAAAGCCAGATCCATCACACTACTCCCCAGCAAGGACACTTGGCAAGGTCCCTGTCACTTGCCTGAGAGATGCCAGCACAGCAGAGGCCACCAGGGCTGGGAAAACTCTGAACCAACCCAACTTTCCCTTTTAATTACCCCTGAGGTCTCCTCCACCTCCCAACCCCTGAGCAGCTCAAGCTGCTCTGAGCAGGGGCCAGAGGGTCCCAGGGGGCCCAGGACAGGTTTCCAAAGTGGTGATTAATGAACTTGGCTTCAGGCAGGGGAAAAGGGTCAGCAGGGTTTGCTGAGGTGTTGGAAGCTGAGCTGAAACCAGCTGAAATTCCTGGGCAAACAGGTCCCCTGGTAGAGATGTGAGGGACTGAGAGAGGGACTGAGAGAGGGACCCTGTGCCCAGGTCCTGGGTGGAGCTGCTCCCATGGAGGACACTTAGAGGTGAGGAGCTTGAGATGCTTTTGGGATGCAGGAGGATGCAGGAGATGTGGGAGGATGCAGAAGGCCATGCAGGATGACACAGGGGTGTGCAAGAGGGTGCAGGAGGGTACAGGAGGACACAGAAGGGTGCAGGAGGGTACAGGAGGACACAGAAGGGTGCAGGAGGGTACAGGAGGACACAGAAGGGTGCAGGAGGGTGCAGCAGATGCAGGAGCTCACCAGCCTTCCTGAGCAGCCTGCCCAGAGCTCCCCTGTGTGTGCAGTGGTTTGAAGACAATAAAAACAACCCTCCTGCCCTGCAGATTTTAGTCTGACATCCCAGCTGGGCTGATGTGTGGGGAGGAGAAGCCCAGTGTTAGCTGGTGAGCAACTGGGATCCCCCTTGGTCTCAGCACAGGGTGAGCAGGACGTGGGGGGCTTTGTCAGAGCCTCTTTCAAACGGGATTAAAAAGGCATCAGCAGGTGAGGAGCATAAATGTGAGTGTGTTGGAGCAAGGCAGCTGGGGAGCAGGCTGCTGCATCCTCCTCAGCCCCTTGCACCCACCCCTGGAGCAGCCCTGCTCTGGGAGCAAGGAAGCAGGGCTGGGTGGGTGCTCTGGGTGCACAGGGTGGGGGCACAGGCTCAGGGGGTCCAGGCTGGGGGTTGGAAGAAGCAGGAGCTTTGTGCTGGTGGGAAAAGGAGTCTGTGGGCAGGGCTGGCCATGCCCAGAGCCTGGAGGCACCACAGAGCAGGGCTGGCTGGTTCCTGGGGCTGCAGGAGCATCCCAGGCTGTGCCCCCCAGGGCAGGTGCTGCTCCCTGCTTGGCTTTGGGCTTTGGTCAAAGGATTAGACACAGCACCTGCCTCTCCTGCAGAGCTTCTCTAGGCAGGTTTTGGGGGGCAGAGGAAGCTCACTTGGTATTTCAGCCCCAAATTCAGTGTCTCCTCAGCCCTGGGCACGGGCAGGGGCAGGACTGAGCTCTCAGGCTGCTCTGCCTTCCCATCCCCTGGCTGCTGCTGTTGCTGCTCCTCTCCTGGCTCCTGCCAATCTTACACTGTGAAAAGAGATTCCCAGGAGCCACGGGGAGCCAGCAGCTCTCTGGGCTGCAGTGCCTGAGAGGTGAAAATCCCCGTGGAGAGGCAGGACATTGTCACTGTCCCAGGCTCTGCTGGGCTGGGCTGCTGTGGGCACAGGCTGCAGCTTCAGGCAGCAAATCATCTCAGCAACCCATTTCTATCCCCCCCTCCCCACCTCTGTGAGGTTTCTGGTTTCTGAAAGTTTCATTCTGTCTCCTGCAGATCAGAGGGGTGACAAAAAGGCCCAGTGCTCAAGGGATGGAAAAGGAAAGAGGGAAGGAAAAGGAGGGGGGGGAGGAGCACAGAGCACCAGAAAAGACATGATTCATATCCCAGTTCTGCTCATGAGTGTCAGGCTGTGCTGTGCTGACTGGCTTGAAACACTGGCCCTGGGCATGGCCTTTCCTTTTCCTTTTCCTTTTTCCCTTTCCCTTTCCCTTCCCTTCCCCTTCCCCTTTCCCCTTCCCCTTTCCCCTTCCCCTTTCCCCTTCCCCTTTCCCCTTCCCCTTTCCCCTTCCCCTTTCCCCTTCCCCTTTCCCCTTCCCCTTTCCCCTTCCCCTTTCCCCTTCCCCTTTCCCCTTCCCCTTTCCCCTTCCCCTTTCCCCTTCCCCTTTCCCCTTCCCCTTTCCCCTTCCCCTTTCCCCTTCCCCTTTCCCCTTCCCCTTTCCCCTTCCCCTTTCCCCTTCCCCTTTCCCCTTCCCCTTTCCCCTTCCCCTTTCCCCTTCCCCTTTCCCCTTCCCCTTTCCCCTTCCCCTTTCCCCTTCCCCTTTCCCCTTCCCCTTTCCCCTTCCCCTTTCCCCTTCCCCTTTCCCCTTCCCCTTTCCCCTTCCCCTTTCCCCTTCCCCTTTCCCCTTCCCCTTTCCCCTTCCCCTTTCCCCTTCCCCTTTCCCCTTCCCCTTTCCCCTTCCCCTTTCCCCTTCCCCTTTCCCCTTCCCCTTTCCCCTTCCCCTTTCCCCTTCCCCTTTCCCCTTCCCCTTTCCCCTTCCCCTTTCCCCTTCCCCTTTCCCCTTCCCCTTTCCCCTTCCCCTTTCCCCTTCCCCTTTCCCCTTCCCCTTTCCCCTTCCCCTTTCCCCTTCCCCTTTCCCCTTCCCCTTTCCCCTTCCCCTTTCCCCTTCCCCTTTCCCCTTCCCCTTTCCCCTTCCCCTTTCCCCTTCCCCTTTCCCCTTCCCCTTTCCCCTTCCCCTTTCCCCTTCCCCTTTCCCCTTCCCCTTTCCCCTTCCCCTTTCCCCTTCCCCTTTCCCCTTCCCCTTTCCCCTTCCCCTTTCCCCTTCCCCTTTCCCCTTCCCCTTTCCCCTTCCCCTTTCCCCTTCCCCTTTCCCCTTCCCCTTTCCCCTTCCCCTTTCCCCTTCCCCTTTCCCCTTCCCCTTTCCCCTTCCCCTTTCCCCTTCCCCTTTCCCCTTCCCCTTTCCCCTTCCCCTTTCCCCTTCCCCTTTCCCCTTCCCCTTTCCCCTTCCCCTTTCCCCTTCCCCTTTCCCCTTCCCCTTTCCCCTTCCCCTTTCCCCTTCCCCTTTCCCCTTCCCCTTTCCCCTTCCCCTTTCCCCTTCCCCTTTCCCCTTCCCCTTTCCCCTTCCCCTTTCCCCTTCCCCTTTCCCCTTCCCCTTTCCCCTTCCCCTTTCCCCTTCCCCTTTCCCCTTCCCCTTTCCCCTTCCCCTTTCCCCTTCCCCTTTCCCCTTCCCCTTTCCCCTTCCCCTTTCCCCTTCCCCTTTCCCCTTCCCCTTTCCCCTTCCCCTTTCCCCTTCCCCTTTCCCCTTCCCCTTTCCCCTTCCCCTTTCCCCTTCCCCTTTCCCCTTCCCCTTTCCCCTTCCCCTTTCCCCTTCCCCTTTCCCCTTCCCCTTTCCCCTTCCCCTTTCCCCTTCCCCTTTCCCCTTCCCCTTTCCCCTTCCCCTTTCCCCTTCCCCTTTCCCCTTCCCCTTTCCCCTTCCCCTTTCCCCTTCCCCTTTCCCCTTCCCCTTTCCCCTTCCCCTTTCCCCTTCCCCTTTCCCCTTCCCCTTTCCCCTTCCCCTTTCCCCTTCCCCTTTCCCCTTCCCCTTTCCCCTTCCCCTTTCCCCTTCCCCTTTCCCCTTCCCCTTTCCCCTTCCCCTTTCCCCTTCCCCTTTCCCCTTCCCCTTTCCCCTTCCCCTTTCCCCTTCCCCTTTCCCCTTCCCCTTTCCCCTTCCCCTTTCCCCTTCCCCTTTCCCCTTCCCCTTTCCCCTTCCCCTTTCCCCTTCCCCTTTCCCCTTCCCCTTTCCCCTTCCCCTTTCCCCTTCCCCTTTCCCCTTCCCCTTTCCCCTTCCCCTTTCCCCTTCCCCTTTCCCCTTCCCCTTTCCCCTTCCCCTTTCCCCTTCCCCTTTCCCCTTCCCCTTTCCCCTTCCCCTTTCCCCTTCCCCTTTCCCCTTCCCCTTTCCCCTTCCCCTTTCCCCTTCCCCTTTCCCCTTCCCCTTTCCCCTTCCCCTTTCCCCTTCCCCTTTCCCCTTCCCCTTTCCCCTTCCCCTTTCCCCTTCCCCTTTCCCCTTCCCCTTTCCCCTTCCCCTTTCCCCTTCCCCTTTCCCCTTCCCCTTTCCCCTTCCCCTTTCCCCTTCCCCTTTCCCCTTCCCCTTTCCCCTTCCCCTTTCCCCTTCCCCTTTCCCCTTCCCCTTTCCCCTTCCCCTTTCCCCTTCCCCTTTCCCCTTCCCCTTTCCCCTTCCCCTTCCCTTTCCCTTCCCTTCCCTTCCCTGACCCGCCCTGGGCTGCAGGAGGAGGAGGAGCAGGGAGGTGGCACCAGGAGGTCCCACGAGGTCCAGCTGGGGAGGTGCAAGCAAAAGGCTGTTCAGGGCAGAGCTGCTTTGTCCCTCGAGCCTTCCTCCAGGCACGGAGGAGGAGGAGGAGGTGCCAGGGTTCCATCTGGCCTGTCCCTTGCCCCAGCAGCTGGCAGACAAGGTGCTGGTGGCTGGGCTGGTGGCCCCTCTCCCTCTGCCCATCCTTCTGGTCCCTGCCCAGAGGGCTGGCCTGGGGAGGTGGGATCTGAGCCCATCACCAGCCCCAGTGCTTGGCTAGAAAGGGGCTGTTACTCTGAGATCTCAGACCTGAGATGGATAAAGACCCCAGTGACCTCACCCTGCCCTCCCAGCACCATTTCTGGGCTTTGGGGGGGGGGCAGAACAAGCCCTTGGGGGGCACAGCTACCCCAGCCCCCTCCCCAGGACCCCTTTGTGCAGAGACCTGACAAATAACCCCCCCTGTGCTGGGGATGGGCAACGAGCACCAGGGGCACATCCAGGGGCATCTGCCTGCTCCAAGGGTGGTGGCTTTGGCAGAGGTGACAGCAGCCCCCCTGGGGAAGGCAGTTGCCATGGAAACCCATCCCTTTTTTTCCCCCTTCCCTTGGCCACCAGAGAACACTTGTTCTCCATCTCCAGGCTGAGGTGGGAAACTTCAACAGGAAGGGGGGGTGGAAACAAATCAAAGGCAGAGGGAAGAAGCCCTGGAGAGGCCATGGTTGGCCCAGCAGGTCCTGCAGCTTGTTGGGTGGAGCCCTGGGGTGACATCCCTTGGGGTCCCTGGGCTCCCCCTGCTCCCACCTCAGCCCCTGCAGCTTTATTTTGGCTGCTGGGCAACTGGGCCAGCATGGAGCTGCCTCTGGGAGGCCCCTGAACTGGAATCCCTGGGGGGACCAGCCTGGGCTCCAACACGTTCTTGGAGGAAAAGGTTGTTGCTGAGATGATTGACCCAGAGGGCAGAGTTAAAGCAGGTTGGAAATTGTAAAAGCAAGATTCCATTTTCCACCTAAACTATCAAGGCTCCCAACAAAGTCTTCCAGTCTCTTTTCTTCTCTCTCTCTCTCTCTCTTTTTTCCTTTCCCTGCTAACAGGCATTTTTGAAGGTCACGGGGCTGCCTTGCTGGGCATTATCAAGTCATTGGCACAATATATTTCTTCCCTCTGTGTATCTTCTCCTGATAATGTATCAAATGCCAGAGCATTAACTGGGGGGGTTGTGGGGGTGTTTGCTGTGTGGGCAGCAAGAACTGAGCTCCCCTGTGAGAGGATGGAGGTGAGAGCAGCACAGGAGGGCAGAGCAAAGGGCTGGGAAAGGTGAGAGACACCAGCAACACCAGCAGAAAGGCTTAAATAAACCATATTTTGTGGGTTGGGTTGTTTTTTCCTGTTTTTCTTCTTTTTCCCAGGTTGCAGGAGAACAATCTGGGTTTTTTAAAGAGCTGAGTTTGACACCTGGTTCTGCCCAAGGTCCCGTGGGGTGGGGGCTGAGTGGAGCTTTGCCTGCACTTTGTGCTAAAGCAGGAGGGGTCTGGAGGGAGAAGATGCTGCTCTGAGCTGGTGCCAGAGGCCTGGCTGGGCACTGCCTGAGCTCAGGGCTCAGGAACATCCCCCCTCTCCACCATCCCAGTGATGCTGAGGTGGCTCCAGGGCAGACTCTCAGTGCTGGTGGCCCCAAAATGTCACATCTGGGCAGGAAAACAGTCCCTAGGCTCTCTGAAGGGTATTTCTGAGACCTCCCTCCTTCCATCCCACTCCTGTGGTCCAGCCTGCAGGACAGGGACCCCCACCTGCCCCTTCCCTGGCCCCCCAACCTGGATGAAATGCTGGCACAGCCTTGGTGCCCTCTTAGGTGGGACAGAGACAGTTTAAAGGACTTGATGTTTCACCTCTTCTGCTTTTCCCATCGCTCATTCCCACTCTGGGGACTGTCAGTCCCCCCAACCTGCTCCTCTGCTCTGCTCCCCAGGGAGTGGCAGGGAGATGAAAGCCCCCCCTGGTCAGACCTGCCTTCTGTGCAAGCAGAAATGGAGCTGGGAGCTGCTTTGTACAGTTCTCCAGGTAAAGCATCAGACACACATGGAGCCAGGATCCCTCTTGGAAAGCAGGGCTGGAGCCTGGCAAGGAAGGATCTGGCCCTGAGCCTTCCCCCAGCTGGGGAAAAGGCTTCTCTGTTCCCCTGTCAGGAAGCAAAGGAGCAGCTTGAGGGCACAAAAATGGGTTTTTGGGGGGCTTGGAGCCCTGGGAAGAGCAGAGAGGATGGAGGTGGCAGCAACCCTGCTGGGGCTGAGCCAGCCCTGCCTGCTGGTGCCCCCAGAAACAGGCTTGGGGAGGAAGGTCTCCAAGGGGAAGAACCAATGAGGGCTCATCCCAGATTCAGGCCACTTCTGTCTCTTTAGTCACCTACTTCCCTCTGCAGTCCCTGGGAAGAACCAGCCTCATGGATCCTCCCTGCCCCAGGGGGGGTTCCCCCAGGACCTGGCACTTTATCTGGGGTTCCCCTTCCATGGGCACCCCCATGAGTGAGGGGTGAGTCCCTCCCTGGTGGTGCAGGGAGGTGGAGAACAGGGATCACATCCCCAGACCTGCCTGGTGGCCACAGTCCCCTCCTGTCCTGGGGGAAAGTGAAGGGCAGGCTCACTGGTCCCCAGTATCCAGGCTGGACTGGGCACACTGGTGAACAACCAGCATGTCTGCTGCCCCAGCCTTTTTTGGGGAGGGTTTTTTAGCAGGACTGATGATGAAAAATAACTTAGAAGGGAGAAGAAAACCTGGAGCCTTTTGAGCCCAGGGAGTTTGAACACCTTGTACCTGCTCTCTTGTCTGCTCAGAGCTCCTTTGCTGGGTGGAAAAGATCTCCTGCCTGGTGGGCAGGGGGTCCCTGGCCCCTTCTCCAGGCTCTTCCTGCCCCTGCCAGTCTCCCTCTCACTTCTGCAGGGGCAGGAGGAGTTTTTTCCTCTTTCCCAGTTTATCCCTGGGCTGCCCATGCAACCCCCTTGCAGCTCTGGTGACAGCAGGTAGTGGGAAAATGGGGGGAAATGATAAAAAAAGGGGAAAACCCCCCAGTTCTGTGCTCAGGGGGACATGATGTCCCCTCTGTGGGGACAGCAGGTGGGTCTCAGGCTTTGCTCCATCTTCCAGACAAGGGGCTGGAAGGGGATGACACCCTCAGGGTGCAGGACTCCAGGGGTGCTGTGCTCTCTTCCAAAGGGAATTTTCCCCTAGAAACGATGAATGTTTAGGTGTAAGGGATGTAGCAGGGGATGCTAATTGCACTTGTGACTTAAAATGTTCATTTTTGGTAATGGGATTGCATAGGGATTTGGGAAATGTGCCTGGTTCCAAGGCAGAAATGTCCTGGTATCAACCAGGGCCCCTGGAGAAAGGGGAGAAAGTGTCTGAAAAACCATTTCAGACTGAAATCAGGATCTTCAGATACTATCACTGGTGGTTTTCTGGTTGGTTAAAGAAGAAATAGATGGTGTGGATGGGTTGGGGGAAATCCCTGAGCAGCTGGAAGGGAAGAAGAGGCATTTTCAAGTCCATTTCATTCTTGAAAGGAAGTTTCCCAAGGTGGTGGGGAAGGTTTTGGCTCCCCAGGGCCAAAAGTGGGGAGGTCTTTGCAGTGTGTGGAAAGGAAAGGCATGAAAAAAGGGGAATGAGGAGCTCTGAGAAGGACTTTCAGGAACTATTTTAGATCCTTTGGGAATCTGGGAGAATGAGTTGTTTGGCTGGAGGTGAATAATGAAGGATTCTGATGTGGTCAGGGGTGTTCATGTCCCTCTGAAAGCTTCAGATCAATGATGGGAGGGGAAAAAAAATAGAAGATGTGCATCATCATCATCAAAAAACCCAGCAGAAACTTGGCTTGACATGATGACATTAGTGATTTTTTGATGATCTTCTCAAATAAACTCTGTAGCAGTTATTCATTTGGTGTCATGAGGGGCTCGTGCTTCAAATGTCAGGCAGAAAGGGAGGCTGCAAGGGGGGATTATTGGGGGCAAAGCTGGGGGAGGAAAATGGGAAAGGACCATCCAGGCTGGTTCCAGCACTGGGACACACTGGTGTGGTCAACCTGGAGAAAGCAACAGCTCCATCCCAAAGGGCAAATTGCAGGATCATCCTCATGGCATCAGTCACTGAAGCCCCAAATCCACCCTGCTGGGGTTTTTTGGGGGGGTTTGGTTTGGTTTGGTTTTTCCTGTGCTTGGCCAGGGCTGAGGAGCAGCTGGGGCTGCAGCCCTGGCTCAGCTGCTGCTCTGCAGCAGGTGGGAGCTCCATTTAAACAGCCCTTGCAATAGGGAGCCAAGCTGGGACCCTGGGGATGCTGCAGGAAGGAAGGACCCTCCCAGGGGTCACCCCTTGGTACCCCTTTTTAGCAGCCTCAGAAGCCAAGCCTGAGTGTTTTGGGGCACTTGGAATGTGAGCTCTGCCCAGCCAAGCACAGGTAGGTGGGGAAAGGGATGTAAGGAGGGAGGGGAGAGAGAAGGTTTTGCTTCTGGCTGTGCCTTCTGGTGTCATTCTTGTGCTGTTACCCCCTGGAATCAATGCTCCTGGATTTAGGAAGCAGGATTTGCAGGGATAGGGAAGCAGCCTGGTCCTAAGCAGAATGCAAATTGCAGCCTTGGTCTGGGTGTGTGTCATTGAATGTTCTGGTTTATGGAAAGGGGGTAAACATGCCTGTGGTCTTGGTGCTTCAATAACCGTGTCCAAACAGTGTGGGGGGGGTGTTGAACGTGGGTGCAGGGAGGGAGGCTGCACTTCAGCATCCCTGGGGGGGTTTGCTGGGGAGGAAATACAGGAGCAAACCACTGGGTTTTGGGTGTTGATCAACCTTCTGGCGTGCAAAGTGAGAATTTCTGGCTGCTGGCCCAGTGTCTGCAGACCCAGAAGTGTCTGGCCATGTGTGTGGGGGGGCTGTGCATGTGGAGGTTGGCTCAGTGCTGATGCAAGTTGGAGGTGGTTTTGCATCACTCCATGGCTGGGAGGCTTTTTCCACTGGTGCAGGCAGGAAAGATCAGGCTAAACCAGCCCTGCTGGATCCGTGGCAAGTGGAGGGGGGGAAAGGGAGGGTGTTTGGGGGTGTCTGCAGCCCCTCCACCCTGGTGGAGCCCAAATCTTTTCCCCAGTGAAGGTCCCACTGCCCCTCACCCAGCAGCTCCACTTCCATTGCCTGATTCATGAGTTTTGTGATGGGGGAGGGAGAGAGAGGGGAGGTTTTGCTCTTCACCCAGCCCTGCCAAGCTCCCCCAGCCCTGCCCCATCTCCCCCAAGCTGTGAAAACCCCCTCACTAATGGGGTGCAGGTGTCACTGCCCAGGAGCTTGGGTCAGGTTGGGAGTTTGTGTGAGGGAAGCACAAAATGAATCCCTCTTTTCCCCTTCCACCCCATCTCTTCCTCCTCAGGTGATGCTCTTGTCCCTTCCCAGCAGCAAATCATGAGGGTAGTTCTGTGGAAGTAATTTATTCTTGTCTGGGGAAAAAGATTGAAAAAAAAAGGAAACCACTGGGGATCATCTCAGTCTTGTGTTTGACCTGAGGTTAAATGTTTGTTTCGTTTTGGAATTAATGATCTCCTGCTCAAAACCCTCCTGGAGCCCAAGTGTCAGTGGAGGGCAGAGGGATGGTGCCCTGGTGGGAGGAAAAAGCTTGAGGCTTGTGCAGACAGTGAGGGGGGGGGGCTCTGCTGGGCTTGGGGAGAAGGGTGGGGGGACTGGGGATGGGATCTTGCAAAGCTTCTTGGTGTCACCCAGCTGGGCTCTTCTCCTTGCAGCTGGGCTGGTGCTGGGCTGGGGGAAGGAGGAAAAGCCCTGCTGGATCCTGGGGGGGTCCTAAGCCACCCCCCACCAAGCCTGGGGGGAGCTGTGCAGAGCTTGGAGCCCAGCATGGGAAGAAGGTCTCTGTGGTGGCAGGGCTGGTGACATGGGCAACCTGGGCTGGTGGGAGGTGTCCCTGCCCATGCAGGGGGGTTGGATCTGGGTGAGCTTTCAGGTCCCTTCCCACCCAAACCACTCCATGAGTCTGTTGGCCCCTCTGGAGCTGAGTGCTGTGCTGCTCTGGGTGGCTTTTTGGTGGGAAAAAAATATATGGGGGGGAAGGGAGGGGTTGGGAAATCCACTAAGAGGGAGAGAAATTGTATGAAAACCCCACTATTTGCAAAAGCCTCATGGCACATGAGCAGCAGCTCAAGTGATGGTCACTGTGATGGACCAAGGGGTCCCCAGGGGGTCCCCAAGAGGTGCCCAGGAGTGAGAGCAGGGGGGGATGTCCCAGCCAGGGGGGATGAAGAGCAGGGAACCCTCCTGCTGCCCCTGGCTCAGGGGGGTGAACCCTGAAGCCCAGCCCAGGGTCTGTGCCTGCTTTTCCTTCCCCTCTCACTCTGCTTTCCAGGAGAAGGGGGGGGGAGGGAGGAGAGAGGGGGAAAAAAAGGCAACGGGAAAAGCAAACCCTCAGAAATCCAATTAAAGCTGTTGCCTCCTTTAGAAAGAGAAGGCTACTCTGAATGTGGTGAGTGTTCCTTTCTTCTGCAAATCAATTGAGTTTATAAAATGCAGAAGGGGAAAGGGGGGGGTTGGGGAATAAGAGCCAGGCCTGGCTGGGCATTATCAGCCCACAGGTCCCTTCACCTCCCGTGTTCACTGCCTCCCTCACCTTGGCTCCCATCAATCCCTCCTCCCCTCTTGAATTTGTGTTTATTTATTTATTTCCCCCCCCAGCTGAAGGGGCAGGACCCCAGGGGTTGGGGTTGCCAGTTCTCTTGTTCCTGTTAACAGCCTCCTGGCCATCAATAATTCCTTCTGGGAGATGTTCATGGCTTTGAACTCCTGGGCTCTGGGTGCATCCAAGGAGGACTCCCCACCCTTTGTGTGGCTGGGACCAGCTTCATCACTGCCACTGGCTGGGGGGCAGGAAAAACAGGCAGCAGGCAGGAATGTGGTGGGAAATGGAGCCTCAGCTTCTTGTGGCTTCTCCCACAGAGCCTGGGGTTTGTCCCCTTCCCCCCCATGAAGGCACAGCTGGGCTGGCTCCTCAGGGCAGCCCTGAAAATGTGGGTGAATCAGGGCTTGGAGCAGAGTGATGACTGGGCTGTGTTTGCCCAGCTCCTGAGGTGTGTGGTACCAGGGAGCTCATCCTGCAGCTGGGGAGGTGGGAGCAGAGGGGACAGGCTGGGGGAGCAGGGCAGTGCCCAGCCTGGGGCAAGGATTCCTCCCTGACCCCTGGCAAAGAGGAGCCATCACCCTGGGTTAAGCAGCTCCCTGATGTGCTCTGAGCAAGCCTGGGATACTCTGGAGCAGGGTTTTCCAACGTGCAGGTCCAGCACCCAGCCCTGACCTCCTGCAGGCTCCCAAAGACAGAAATCAATGAAGTGGCCCAAGGAGAAGACACTGTCAGTGCAGGCTGGGATGGATTCCCTGGCTCACCATGGCAGTCTCCTGCCTTTTTTTATTTCCAGGGAGGAAAATCAGTGCCCAAGCCCCACTGTCCTCACTTGGCAGGGTTGGGCTTTGCTGGCAGTGAAGCTTTTGCAAGGGATTCTGACAGGCTGAGGCTCGGTGGCTGTGGGGAGTGAGGAGGCTGGGGAGGGAGGAGACAAGGGAGAAACTGCTGGAGCTTAACTGAGCCTCCATGCTGGGATTCTTACCCCAAATCTTCTAATTAATAGTCAGGATTAGCAGCTGCTGAGGTTGGGTCTCAGCCATCTCATCACAGCAGCACAGAGTGACTGTGCTCAGCATCCTGAGCCCTGCCAGAGAAAGGAATTAGCAAATGAAACAACAGCAAAAAAAACCCAACCCCACTCATATCTGGATGGAGCTGCTCCTTGCAGTTGTGCTGCTCAGAGAGGGAGGATTTGCTGGTGCAGTTCCTGCTTTTTTTTCCCTGGGTTGGGCTCTGGTTGCTGTAGTTGCCTTCCCAAATCCCTCTGATCCCTCCTCGTGCTGCAGGTCTTCTCCTGCCTGTGGGTGCTGCTCCTGGGGCCCCCCAAGCCCTTTCCATGGAATCTTCTTGATTGGAAAAGACCCTAAACATCCAAGTCCAGCCATAGTTGGACCTTAAAGACTTGAAAGATCCCTGAGTCCCATGCCATGCACCTCTGCTTGGTGCAGCTCCCTTGCCTGGCTGCTGGTGTGGACAAAACCCACCCCAAGCAGCCAGGCTGACCCTTCCCAGCACCTCCCAGCACTTTGGTTGCCTTCCCAAGCCCCCTGAACTTCTCCTGGGAAGGCAGCTAGGAGCTGTGCAGGAGGTGGTGGCACCTGGGAATAGTGACTTGGTGGAGCCCCAGCTGAGACCCAGCTTCACCCCAACCCTGGCAGCTCTGCCCCAGGGGAGATGCCAAACCCTTTGGGGTGTCACCAGGCCAGGAACCCCCTCCCCTTCATGGGCAGCATCATCTCTGGTGGTTTGAGCAGCCCCTTGTCCCCAGGACCTGCTGGAGGGGCCAGCAGTGGGTCAGCCAGCAGGTGGGGGAGCTTGTAACAGCTTTTTGTGTTACTGGATTGATATTTTTCCCTTCTCAGCAGCACTGCCTGCTCTGTTCTTGAAGGTGCAGGAGGAACAAAGGAGCTCCAGCTGTTTGGCTTTATTTCTCCTGCTGCCTTCCCTCCCTTCAATACTTGTGCCTGGCGGGTGCTGTGGGTGTGTGTGGGCTGGGCTGGGGTACCCAGGTACCCCCAGATAAAAGGAGGGGTACAGGTGCTTCAGGGCTGGGGCTTCAGGGTGTGTTTTGCTGCTTTTGGCATCTGTGACACCATCCAGACTTGGCTTCCTTGTGCATTTTCAAGTGCCACCTCCTGCCTGTGCCCACTCTGGGTCCCTCTGCCTTTCTTCCCTCTGCCTTTGTGGGGGATTTTGAGACACCCCAGCTGTGTGGGGAGTGCAGAACTCCAAATGGGGCTCTTGGGAGCCAAACACAGCTGAAAAACAGATAAAATCCAATGCTGCATTGTTCCCATGCAGAATGGAAATCAGCTCTGCCTTGGCCCTGACTTGGGAGGATTTAGGAACTTTGCTGGAACCCCCTGGCCCAGGAGAACTGCAGGGTGGTTTGTCCCCATCACACCCCTGCAGTGACACACAGGGCAGTCACACAAAGACTCCTAGTTTCACTTGGTATAAAAATGACTGAGTTTTCAGCCTGGGAAGTCCCCTGGGAGCTGCTGGTGGGGCTGGGGAGGGCTCAGCCACCAGGGTCCCTCTGCTCCCCTGGCACAGATGAGCCTGAGATGCTTCACAACTTCCAATTCTCTTTTATGGAGCTCAGTACTTGTTGCCATCTGCTCCTGGGTGTTCAGTGCAAATCAGTTCGTTTTTATGGCTTTAATTAACCTAATAATAAGCCTTGTGTGCTGGGGATGGGGGGGGCAGGTAGGGCTGAGCACGTGTCCTCCCAGCAGAAACCTTTGGGTTTGGGGTAAAGCCCATCTCCAAGCCCCAAATTAGGAGTGGTGCAGTAATTAATTCCTGATTATTAATTAGCACTGTCGACTCCTTCAGCAGCAACTTGGTGGCAACTGCCACCTCCTTTTTGCAGCTCCCACCCCTCTCGGTGAGCAGGTACCACAACCACACGGAAGCTTTTCCTGCTCCCTCTTGTGAGTCCAGCACATCTGGGCTCCCAGATTCCCTCACATCTCCTGGATTTGGTTCAAGAATGTGTTAATCATTCCTGTCGAGGGATAGTAGCAGCTCTGCTCACCCCATGGGTGGACCCCCAGCCCTGGGGTGCAGCCTGTAGCAGTTGGGTCCCCCCTTTTGGCTCCAAGGAGACTTTAAATTTCATGAGGTTTTCACTCCCTCACTGGGCTGTAAAGATGTTTTATCTCAGAAAGGCCACTTTTTTTTACATTTTTCTTTAAGCACAGGGGGAAAAAAACCCAAACAAGCAAATGGAAACATGCCCTTTGGGTAGATAAACAGACTTTTCTCTCCTGTTGTCTCTGCTGAAGGTGGCAGGGGATGGGAGGAGGGGAGTGTTGTCCTGTCTGAAGGGGGCGGGGGGTGGGAGGGGGGGGGGGGGGGTGGCAGCTCTGCAAGTGTGTGTGGATGGATGGGCAGATAAACAGATAGTTGGTTTCCGATGATGACTGGGTCGCTAAGTGGATAAATAGATAAATCTCCTTCCCTGACTCACTGGAGGAGTGAGATGGGGAGATAATCCACTGTCAGATCCTCCTTGCTTCCCAAAGCATCAAGCAGCCTTGGCTGGGCTGTGAACCGCTTTGATTCCAGCACCCTTATCTCCCTGTTAATTACTTTCCCCCGACTTTCCCCTTCCTCTCAGCTCTTTATCCCGCCTTGTATCATCCCTAACATCACCTCTGATGTCTTCCCTGCTTGGTCCCGCCGGGATGGCTCTGGGATTGGGGATGTGTTTGAGAGAAGGAGAGAGCAAGTTGTTCCCTTTTATCTCCTTCCCAGGCCCTGTTATCGCTCCCTGCGCCGCCTCCTGAGGTGTTGATATAATTGCCTCTGAAAGCCCTGCCTGCCTGTCATCTCTTATTCCTGGGGCTGGGTATCAAGCAAATGCAAACCTGCCACCATTTGAAAACCTTCAGTGTCTTTTTTTTCTTTTTTTTTGAGACGTTTTCCACCCTGTTAGGAACATATTTCATGAGGTTGTGACGTGCGGGAAGAGGCGCCTGGAAGTGGGGATGAAACCCTGCACAGGAGCAAGGGGGGGTTGCTCAAGCTGGTGGGTAAATGGGCTGATTTCCACTGAAAATGTGGTTGTAAATAAGCATCAACCAGAAAAAAACCCCCACCTCACACACACAAGAAGAAGCAGAGGGCAGGCAGTGTATCAGAACTGCTGCAGCAGAGACCGACCGGGTACAAATAGAGCCCCTAAGTGAGGGAAATGGAATCAAACTGGAGTTCTGAGGAACTTCCCCAATGAACTGGCCTCTTTCCTGCAGCTTTCTGCACCAAATGCAGCTTGGAGAGCTGCAGGTCCCACAGGAGTTTGTTCACCACAAGCCATCCCCTGATTGGGGGGGGGTTCCCGGGGGTCTGAGCACCCATCACAGGCTGGGCAGGGGTGCTGAGCACCCAAGGAGCTGGGTGGGAGCTGCAGGATGGCTCAGGGCAACACCAGGGCAGGCAGGGAAACCCTGTGGCATCTCCTGGATGGTTGACACAGCAAATAAGGCAAATTTCATGAAGAAAACTGTTGGCTTCAAACAGTTTGCTGTGCTGGGGGCTCTGGCCTCTCACCAGGGAGAAGTTTGTGCAGCCAACTGGTAATTCCAACCCTATTTTTTAGGGCAAACCCATCAGATTAATTAGCAGCATTTGTGTCCTTCCCCTTGCTGGGAGGAAGGACTTCCAGCCATTCCTCCCTCTTTCCCAGTCACTGGGATACAGATGCTTTATCCTAAACCCCCTTTTTTTTTTTTTCCCTTCCTTCTCTCCCTGCTGTCTCTTGGTGATTGCAAATATATTTAAAGATCACAGCAGAGACATTAAAGCCCTATTAGACTCCCTGCTTGAGACTCCCACAGGTCCAGGACAGGATCCTGCCAGGGCTGATGCAGCTCACACTAAACTGCTGCTACATTTAATCTGACAACAAATCATCAGGCACAATGAGGGAAGGAGAAAACTGTTCCCACAGTGATTCCATTTGCCTGGAGGAGTCAGCCCAGGGTGAATGTTGGGGAAAACACTAAAGGAAAACAAACACTTGTTTCCAAATACCCTGAAGAGCTTCATTGGGTGGCTGGTTGGTGTAAAGCTCAGTGCTGGGTGCACTTGCTGCTGCAATTTCAGAGGGCAGCAGCTCTGGCTTAAAGACAATTAGGCAGGGAAATCAACACAACACCTGGTGCTTGCTCCTTGCAGGCAGGCTGGAAATGCCAAGCCAAAAAAAAAGGTGGTGTTGGGGTTTGAAAATGATTGTTTCTTGCAGGGATCTAGCACAGTTTTGCCTTTGCAAGGTGTTATAAAATAATAATGGAATAAGGCAAAGCAACAGGAGTCATGTGTGGGCTGTGGGTCCTCCTGCCTCCTCCTGGGAGCAGATCCTGCAGGACTTGCCTGTAAATCATTCCTGGAGTGTTTAGGGCTGGGATCAGGGTGTCTGGGCTGAGGAAACAGTGGTTTAGGGACAGGGGTGGCACAAACCTGCTCCCAGAGTGATGGCAGCTCCAGGGCAGCCGAAAATGAGCTTCGTTTTACTTGTTTTCACGCTTTTCTCAGGGGTGTCCAGGGCCAGGACAAGGGGCCATGGGCACAAACTGGAGCCCAGGAGGTTTGACCTGAAGAGGAGAAAATCCTTCTGGCCTGTGAGGGTGGCAGAGCCCTGGGACAGGCTGCCCAGGGAGGCTGTGGAGTCTCCATCCCTGGAGACCTTCCAGCCCCTCCTGGATGTGTTCCTGTGGGATCTGCTCTAGGGGATCCTGCCCTGGCTGATCTCCAGAGCTCCCTTCCAGCCCTGCTCACTCTGTGATTCTGTGTAACCAGCAGTTCTCTTACTCAAGCTGTGGCATTTTTGGCCCCAGTGCTCCCATTTCTGTACCTGTAATGGCAATGAAGGCTCCCAATCCAAACCAGTAACAGCTCTGATTTCACCAAACCAAATGACAAGGGCTTCATCCATCCCAGGATTGCTCTAAAGTGTTGAAGTCACCAGGAGGGTGTGATGTCAATGAAATTATTCGAATTTCTAGTCCCACCTGCTTGGGCAGAACTGCCCCAAACTGGATCCAACCCACTCCAACCAACCCACCATCATTCCCTGTCCCAGGCCAGCAGGGCTGTGCAGTGGGGCTGTTGTTGCACTTAATCCTACATGACATTCCATTCATTTCCAAACAACTGCTTTGTACCCAGTTCCTGGGAGCTGCTGGGCAGGAAAGGGCCACAGCTCCCTGCTCCAAGCAGTGACAAAGCTGGAGCAGGTTGCAAGGGCTGCCTGGGTGGGAGGACTCAAGCCTGTGACCTTAGTTCTCCTGCAGGGAAACTTGCTCCAGAGTCTGGAGCAGTGACTCTGCCTCCTCCCAGGCTGCCAATCCTGTGCTGCATCACTGAGCTATATAATTGCATATTTGTTCCTGTTGGGTTTTGAAATATGAGGACCTAGTGGATCATTCCGTGGTGCCTGAGTGGGAAATTCTGCTGTGTAACTACAGGAGAGTGAGGGGACCTGAGCCCTGGAACTGCTCTGTGGGATTAAACCCCCCCTGGTGCCACAGTGATGGGGGGAGGAGAAATTTCTGGGCTCCCTTTGTGCTTCCTCCCCATCCCAGAGCAGGATGCCTTGGTGCTTCTCTGTCCAGAATGAGCCCTTGGTTTTGCTGTTCTTTTCCCCCTCCACCCTTGTTTTTTCCTGGAATAAATGCCTTGGGTTGGGGGCAGAAAGGGACAAGTTGGTTTCCACCTTTTAGCAACTTCTCCCAAACTGGGGGGGCTGCAGCTGCTCATCTCCCTGGCTTCTTTCCTGCCAGGATGCCTGGAAACCATGTCAAACCTGGAATATTTGGGGTTCTTTTCCCCCTCTCCCTTTATCCCTGGAAGGCAGACACTTACCCACCCCAGCAGGTTTCAGTGACAGCCCCTTTGCTGCCTCTGCAGCAATAAAGAGGAAGAAAGAGCCCCGAAAATATATGAGATATTGGCAGAATAGTTCCTAACTAGAAGGTTTTTCAAAGTTGTCCAAGTGTCAGCAGCTCTTCTCAGAGCCTGAATTTATTTGGCACAGTGTCACAGTTATCTCTGTTAAACAAGTCCTCATATGCACCTTTCTGAGCTGGAGAACACCTGAGGGAAAATGTATTAGGATCTTTGCTTTCAATCTTGCTGTGATTTCTGCCTTAGCAAGGGAAGGGGAAGGGAGGGGGAGGAAGGAAGAGACACACACACAAGAAAAAGGGGATGTAATGTTGCTGCTGGGGATTTGGGATTGATTTCTTTATTTTCTGTTTAATCCAAAGTGACTGTTGTGGCAGGGGAAGGTGTTCTGGCTGAGCCCTGTGGAGGTTTGTCCCCAGGAGGCACAGATGGGCCAGGAGGTGGGGGATGCTCTGGGGCTGAGCTGCAGCCCTGTGGGTCCTGGGATCCCAGTGGGCCCTGGGATCCCTGTAATCCCTGGGCTCCTTGGGCTCCCTGTAATTCCTGCAGTCCCTGGGATTGCTGGGATCCCTGTGATCCTGGTGGTCTCTGGGTTCCTTGTTGTCCCTATGACCCTGTAATCCCTGGGCTCCTTGGGCTCCCTGTAATTCCTGCAGTCCCTGGGATTGCTGGGATCCCTGTGATCCCCATAATCCCTGGGATCCCTCTGGTCCCTGGGATCCTTCCAATCCCTGTTGATAACTGTGGTCCTTGCAATCCCCATAATCCTTGTTGTTCCTGAGATCCATGAGATCCCTGTAATCCTTGTGGTCCCTGGGATCCCTGTGAGCCCCATAATCCCTGGGATCCCTCTGGTCCCTGAGATCCTTCCAATCCCTGTGATAACTGTGGTCCCTGGAATAACTGTGGCCCCTGGGATCCCTGTGATCCCCATGATCCCAGTGGTGTCTGGGATCCCCCTGTTCCCTGGGATCCCTGCAGCCCCCCCCATGAGCCCAGCTGCTCCTTTTCCCTGCCCTATTCCCATCTCTGCACGTTCACCCATCAGAGGGAATGACAGGGATAAAAAAACCCTCCAGGTCCTCCTGAAACTCACCCAGAGAGCAGGCAGCAAAGAAACCCAAGCCCCCAAATCCCCAGGGATTCTGCTGTTGACTGGGAAAAGCCTTTCCAGAAGGCAGGAGGGACAGAAACACCCCCCCCCCAGCAGCTGGGGCTGCATCTCTACATTTCTTTCCTCTCCTTTGACCACAAACCTGCTCCTTGATCCTCAAAGCCACAAGGTTTACAAACCCCTGGCTGGTGCAGGGAACATCCCAGCTCAGCATCCTGCCTCTCCCAGCTGAATCCATGGTGGGTTTTTGCTTTCCTGCCCCTCTCAGGGTCATCAAACCTCCAGCGTGCAGGTTGTTAAACAAAATCCAATTAAGTGGCTGGGTTGGAAGTGTAATTGTTACAGGGAGCAGCGGGTCGGGTGCTGAGATGTTATTAAAAATACAGAAAACAATTTGTACTTCCCTCCCCTTTCCTCTCCTGCCTCAAATCCTGGGGACCACAGCCCTGTGGCTCCCCCAGCTCCTCCGAGGTTACTCCCTGGGAGGAACATGAGCTGGAGTGAAGCAGGTGGTGCCACAGGATCCTTTGCCCTGCCTTCCTGGGGGAAATGGGACATTCGTGCTGGGGGCTAAGGGGGTGAAACTGCATTTTCAGGGGGTGCCTGCTCCCCCCCCTGCTCCCCCATCCCCATCCCACTCCCTCATCCCCATCCCACTCCCTCATCCCCATCCCACTCCCTCATCCCCATCCCACTCCCTCATCCCCATCCCACTCCCTCATCCCCATCCCACTCCCTCATCCCCATCCCACTCCCTCATCCCCATCCCACTCCCTCATCCCCATCCCACTCCCTCATCCCCATCCCACTCCCTCATCCCCATCCCACTCCCTCATCCCCATCCCACTCCCTCATCCCCATCCCACTCCCTCATCCCCATCCCACTCCCTCATCCCCATCCCACTCCCTCATCCCCATCCCACTCCCTCATCCCCATCCCACTCCCTCATCCCCATCCCACTCCCTCATCCCCATCCCACTCCCTCATCCCCATCCCACTCCCTCATCCCCATCCCACTCCCTCATCCCCATCCCACTCCCTCATCCCCATCCCACTCCCTCATCCCCATCCCACTCCCCCATCCCGTTCCCCCATCCCCATCCCGCTCCCCCATCCCCATCCTGCTCCCCCATCCCCACCCTCTGGGTGACCCCCAGCTTTGCAAACCACAACCCCCTCTCCCCACCCAGACCCCACTTGCCATTCCGCAGGCAGGTTACACTCCTGCCTGCATATATTTGAACAAGTTTGATTCAGTGTAGCTGACACAAAAACCACTTAGTTGTTTCCCCTACATCATCCTAAGTTAATGCTGCTGACAAGTGCAGGAGGCTTCTCAGCAGTGTTTCTGTTCCAGCTCCCCTGGCTCTCCCAGTTTCACCCCCACTGGAAAACTCCCCTGGCTCCCAGATTGTGCCCCAGCAATTTGTACCCAACGTGCTTGAAAGCAAAGAATGAAAGGGTGCCCACGGATGCAGGATGCAATGAGCTGAGCCACTGAGCTGGGAGGTGTTTTCTGCACACTCTGGGTTTTCAAAGGACATGAAAAATAAGGAGCTGGAGAGGCCAGGGTCGTTCCCACAGCCAGGGTAGGGCTCGCTTGGCTTCTTGCACCACTTCTGGGCTGCTGCAAACCTGGCTCTGCTCCCTCCCTGGCTTTGGGGAGGTTTTGTTAGGCCTCAGGAGGGTTTAGTTTAGCTCTGCTGTGATGGAGAGGCTGGTCCTGTAGTGCTGAGCTCTGTAGCATCTTGACATCTGTCCCTCCGGGCTCTGTGGATGCTGCTGGACCGGGAGGTTCTGTCCCTTGAGGTCCCCCCAGCAGCATCCCTGAGCCCATCCCCTGGGCATCCAACCACTTGCCACGCTGGCCCCTTGCACAGCACGGAGAGGAGTGCCTCTGGTTCATGGGGTTTGGGTTTTCCCACTGCTGGGATCTTCCCAGCCAGCCCAGCAGGGGAGGGAACATCCAGCCCGGGTCGCTGCCAGTGACGGATGCGTCGCTTGCTGGGGACAATCAATTGGGAAAGCAATCCTGTCTGGAATTTATTCAGGGTTGAAATGGGTTCCCCAGGCTCTAAGTCTATCTATTCTCTCCGTGTAGGTTATTTTTGCCATTATTTACGTGCTAGAAGCAGCTGAGGTGACTAACTCAGAGCCTCACTCTGCTGTGTCAGGTACAGAATGAGAACCAGCACCTCCTTCCTATGGAAGGGGCATCAATAAGCAGGAGAGGCTGCCTGGGGGGGGCAGCCCTGCTCTCATGTCCCTTCTTTGCATGATGAAGATAAGTGACCTGGAAAGGTCACACCAGGAGGGACAGGAATCTGTGCTCAACCTCCCCAGAGCCCACGCAAAGCTGACCCTGCTGTTGAGCTGCTGCTCCAGCATCTTCCTCCCGTAATTGGCCCTGGAAAAGGCTGGAGAGGTTCAACCTGTGGCTGAACTGTCTCCAAAGAAATAAACCTTGGGGCAAAACAGCTCGTCATGTTGACTCTGCTAAAGAAACTGGTGGGGTTTTATGGTTGCTGTAGCTTTTTTGCCCCTGCATTCTTCTATTGTGAGGGTGTTTCTGTTCCGTGTGCCTTTTGTGCCTCTGAAAAGTGCTGGGGCCTCAATATTCTCCTTTGCTTTCATCTCTCTAAATATTCATCCTATAGGTTCATTCGACTGGCAGATAAATGTTTACACCTTCTCTGTTCCCCAACGTTGTCTTTCAAATGAATCTCTCAAATGGGGAAAAGGGGAAGAAGCTGAAGTTGGATCAGAAGCTGATGATGCTGTGGTGAAACCAAGGGTTGTGTTCAAATCCCTTCTTGTAGTTCAATTTCAGCCTCAAAATAGTCCCAACCCTGACATTCACATTTCTTAATGGCCTCTTTTCCATCTCTCCTGTGGGGAGGAGAAGGGATCATGGCTTTAAATTGGGCCAAGAAAATCTGGGGCTGGGTATGATGACAAATGTTCCAATTGCAGGGAGGGCAGGAGGAGCAGATGATGCTCCAGGCAGGGAGGGAGGGAGGAAAGACAAACTGGGCTACATCATCTTTTCTGAGGCCTCTGTGAGCCTTATTTTTTATTTTTCTCTGATGCTTTGTTTAAACCTAATGTGTCTCCCTCTGCCACACAGGTCCCAGTGTTTCCTGGGCAGCTGGTGAAGCTGCCTCTGCCTCTTGAATGTAGCAGAGAGGGGAAAATAATGATTTAACTTGTTGTCACCTCTTCTGGGCTCTGATCTGGCAGAGACAGACTTGAGTGTTTCCCTGGCTGCCCTGAGGATCACCAGCCTGGTGCTCAAGACTTTGCAGGACCAGGAACCTCCTTTGTATTAAAAAATAGCCAAGAAATTGGCTGAGTTGAGCAGGTTTTACTGGAAGGCAGGATGGAGGGATTTCCTGGTGCCCTGGTTAGAGCTGCCCAGTTCCTCCCAGACCCAGGGGACACCATTTCACATGGGTGTCCCCACCAACCACCACGTGGCAGGAAGGTGTTTTTTTTGCCTGCTTAGTTCAAATAACAGAGCTGATTCAAATCAGGGAATGAGCTTTCCTGAGTTCCTGGCTTCTGATGAGGACAGTGCAGTTGGGTGGTTCAGGCTGTTTCAAGTTCTACCCAAAGGCTCCAGAGAGTTAAACTCTGATCCTGCCACTTCTTGCACCCCTGTGGAAAGGGATGGGGCATTGGATGGGGCTACTCACAGCCCTGAGCATGGGTTGAAGTCTTTGCCAGGCTGGAACTGTGCAAATCCTGGGGATTTGGCACCCAAAGCTGGAAGAAGGGCCCTGGGGGCCCACCCAGCAGTCTTGTTTGCCCACAGGCTCTGGCAGCCCAGAGGTGGGGTGCTGGGCTTGGGTCCTGCCTGAATTCCTTTCTTGATGGAATTCCCAGCATTTTTCATATTCCTGCT
>NW_009952561.1:160213-160827 GCF_000747805.2 Chaetura pelagica | reverse complement strand
TTCCCACTGTTGGTTCAGGCTCAGTGCTGGATCCTGCTCAATATTTGCCTTCTCCTCCCTACTATTTGTTCTTATTTCCTCCTGTTTAACATTTCTATTTGTTGCTGCCTGCCCAGTCACCACATCCCCCCTCCCGTGCTGCTTCCCTTTCTCCTCCTCACCCCACAGAGCAGCCTCACTGGGGGAATCCTCCCTGGTTTTCCAAGGATGGGATGCTCCAAGAACCAGAGTCCCCCTGCAAACCAGGGCAGAGATGCAGGCAGCAAAGCCACAGGTTCAGCTTTTGTTTCCTGAGCCCCAGAAAAGCTGCCATAAAACCCCAATATCTGGTTTTTCCCCCCACTCTGTGTGTGAAGCAGGTTTTTCTCCAGGCCCTACAGGGCAGGTTGTTTCCCTCAGAGAGGAGCTGTCTTGTCTCCAAGGACCTTGAGCCTCTCTGTAAAGAGATCCTGCCCCTGCTTGGGGGTTGGTCCCTTCAGGCAGGGGAAAAGCAAAGTGTGGCTGCCCCATCCCTGGGGGTGTTGAAGGGCAGGTTGGATGGGGCTTGGAGCAGCCTGGGCTGGTGGGAGGTGTCCCTGCCCATGCAGGGGGGTGGGACTGGATGAGCTTTCAGG
>NW_009952561.1:159352-159816 GCF_000747805.2 Chaetura pelagica | reverse complement strand
CCTGGCCCAGGTTGCCCAGGGAAGGTGTGGCTGCCCCATCCCTGGGGGTGTTGAAGGGCAGGTTGGATGGGGCTTGGAGCAGCCTGGGCTGGTGGGAGGTGTCCCTGCCCATGCAGGGGGGTGGGACTGGATGAGCTTTCAGGTCCCTTCCCACCCAAACCACCCCATGATGCTATAATATGACTTTGAGAGCCCTGGAAAACAGGGATAAAAACAAGGAAGGGAAGAAGGGAAAGGTGGAAAAAAAGATGCACAGAGTGAGGCACAGGCTGGGAATGAAAATACAATATTTTGCTCCCTAAAAAAAACCCCAAACCTCAGCCTTTTGTTTCATATCAGGTTTTTCTCTTGAGTGAGCAATTGTGAAGCCAAGTTGTGCTGTGAAATGAGCTGTCACTGCTGGCACCCAGCAAAGCCCCCTGATTGCTGCTGCCCACCCTGGGGGGGGGGCTTGGTCAGTGAGG
>NW_009952561.1:147397-159291 GCF_000747805.2 Chaetura pelagica | reverse complement strand
GGGGGGGGGTTGGGGCTGTAGTTGCTCTTTTCTGATAGATGGGATTTATTTTTTTATTATCCTGCCTTTGCTGGGGTGTGTTTCTCAGGCTGGGAGGACAGGACCCCCCCCAAACCCACAGCCTGTGCACCCCAGCACACCCACAGCATCTCCCCTCCTCTGCGCTCCCTCTTCACCTTCCACGCTTTACTCTCACAAAAGCTCTCCCTTGTTTTGATCATTTCTTTGAGCTGGCAGCTCCACGTTCTGCAAAGAGTCCCCCCAACCTCCTCCTGTCCTTCATGGGCTCTGTCTTTCACCCTCGCTGCTATAGCAACTGCCAGAGAAGCTCCAGCAAGGCCACCCTGGCCAGGGCCACCTGCACCACAACCTGACCCACTTCAGGCATTTTTAGCACCCAGCAGGTAACTCTGCACGTTGCAAAGAGCAACAGTGGTGGCTGTGGAGCAGCATCACCCTCCAGAGGGTTTCTCAAGCTGCTGAAGCCCCCCCTGTAGCTACAGAGAGGCAGGTTCTGCAGCTCATGTGTCCCAGTCCTGCAGTGAGCAGCCCCAGAGGTGTTGGTGGGATCACCCACCAGATTCTCACGCTGCTCTGTCTCCTCTTTCATCCCACAGATGCTGCAATGGGATCCCGTGCAGATTCCTGCTGGGATGGAGTCACAGAATGAGTGGTGGGGGTTGGAAGGGAGCTCTGGAGATCAGCCAGTCCAACCCCCTGCTAGAGCAGGATCCCCTGGAGCAGATCCCACAGGAACACATCCAGGAGGGGCTGGAAGGTCTCCAGGGATGGGGACCCCACGGAGTGGCTGAACCCAGTGCCAGTGGCTGAGGGGGGAACTCATCCCAGAACCCCACAGACCTCCAGGGACATGTGTGTGTGTGGTGAGGGCTGTTGGTTGGAGCCCAGCTCTAGCAGAGAGCTGGGATACTGGGATCCCTCCTGCTCCAGCCCCCACCCCACAGCTCTTGCTGGTCCTTCAGACCCAGGGCAGTGGGTCCATCTGCCCCTGCCAGGACAAACCCTGCTGGTTTGTTTGGTTGGGTTTTTTTCCCCCTGCTTTCCCTGCCCTGAAGCAGCCAGGCTGATGGATGGGGTGGGACTGGAGCTCCCAGTCCCCCCTGGTTACTGAGCAGACTGAACACCCGGGCACTTCATCCCCGCGGGAGCAGCTGAGAGTCACTGACTCTGCAAAGAGATCAGAAATATTCCCTAGTTTCTCCTCTCCAGGGTGGGATGGGAGGAAGGTCCATGTCCCCTGCCCTCTCCTGCATGTCACCACCCTCACCCTGCCTCCCCTCCCTGGGTCTCTTCCCCAAACCGTGGGTGTCACCTCCATCCCTCTCCCCCAGCCCTGGGCTGTTGGATGCCAGTTGGATGCCAGTTGGATGCCAGTCCCCAGCCCCCTCCCTGCTCAGGGCTGGGTTGTGTCACTTGTCACCCCCTCTGCAGGCTCTGGATTGATGGGGGAGAGAGGGAAAAACCACCCAGTGCCCCTTGCAGCCCGGGCTGGCCCCTCTTAACACCCTTGGGCTGTACCCTGGGGATACCCCTGTTAAGAGCCCCAGGTCCCCTGAGAGCCCTGCAGCCCTGCCAGCCCCTGCTGAGCTGCTCTCCCTGCATTATCCCCTCTCATTGTCTTCATATGAATGGGAATTAATGTTAATTAATTCCATTAATGTTAACAAACAGGGCCAGGATCCTCCTGCATCCTGTGGGTGCTCAGGGTGAAGCTGGAGATCCCCTCCCTGCACCCCACCCTGGGGATCCACAGCTCCCCAGCCCCTCCCCTGCCCGTGGCTCCTTCCAAGGAGTTGTTGCTCTTTCCAGCCTGTCAATGGGATCGTCTTGTAAACTATTTTGAAACCCAGTGACAAAAAAAAGCCTCTGTCAGAGGCAGGGATTATTGATGTTGTTATTATTGCATCCCTCGTCCCCGCTGCAAAGGATGCCTGGCCCTGCTGACAGCTGCTCTTAGCAAAGCTGCACAGCCAGTGTTTCTGAGGATATAATTCTTCCTGAGCAAAGTTAAACACTAAAAGGGGTTATTTTCACCAAGTTAAAAGCAAGGGCTGTGAAAAAAAGTTTCCCTGTGACATGTGAATAGTGATGATGTTGTGTAGGATGCAGAGACAGGCCCAGCACCTGAGCCCTCTGTGCTCTTTACAGGTGCAGAAAAACCCCTGATCCCAGTTCTGCAGCTGCCAAGGGCAAACTGGGGGAAACCTTCCAGGCTTGGAAGGTTTGTCCTTGTTCAGGACAAGCAGGGGGAGAAATGACATCTCTGTTCCTGGCGTTTCTCGTGCTCCAGGGATGAGAAACACCCAGGGATTCTTTCCCCAGATCCAGCCCAAATGCTGAGCACGGGCAGAGCTTCAGCTTCTCTCTGGCTTCAACATCAAACCAGGGGATGTGGTGGCTTGGGCTGCATTTTCTATGAGGTGTTAAGGTAGAGGAAGGTGTTCAGAGAGGGAGAATCAAAGCCTGCAGCTCCACTCTCCCTCAGCATCTCTGGAAGCCCCACAGGGGCCCTTCTGGCCCTGGGTGCAAAGGATGAAGCAGAAAGGAGCAGGGAAGGGGATTCCTGACAAGATCCTTTTGGTTTTTTAAGGGATCCTTGCAAGCCCTGCTCTGGTTTGCCATGGCAAACCCCTCAAAGCTCTGTCCCCATCCTGCTGTCACCCAGCACCTGGGGACAGCCACCCTGTCCCAGGCTGGTGTCACCTCCTGGCACATGGCACAGCCATGAGCCACTTCCCCAGCACTGCAATTTATCCCCATCATTTAGGGTTCATGTGCTATTATTTACTCTATTTCCTAGATCTTCTTGCATTTTTTATTCATAGGGAGGTTAGATTTATATATTGAAGATCAATAAAAGGCTCTATCATGGCTACATTATTAATAAGGGATCCATTATATGTAGCCAGACAGGCCACTCGATGGGATTTACTTAGTAGAGAAGCTTTTTGGGGGCACTTCTGAAAATTTACTACCTGTTCAAACTCTTCCTCTCCTTCCCTCTACCCCAGCTCTTTCTGCAGGGGGATAATAGCAACTTTATTTAGCAGCACGTGGCCTGTGTCCCTGCAGGTGACACTGCCAGGCCCGTGGGCTCCAACAGCCCCTCCATCTCTGGGGAGACCCATGGGAAGAGCATCCTCAGCTGGGCAGCAGGGACAGTGCAGCACTGAGGCCAGTTTGGGGGGATTTGGGGCTGTGGGGACCATGGGATGCTCCTGAGTTGTTTGGGCAGAGCAAAGGGTCAGAGGTGGGTGAAAGAAAAGGCAGTTCTGGGTGAGGAGGAAGAGAGAAGGTCCGAAATGGAGGTGGGAGAAGAGGATCCATGGGAGAACAAGACTGAACCTTGTGGGCAACCTGAGCAGGAGCCAGAGCTCCAAGGACCAGGTACTCATCCCTCCCTGCTTCTGCTTTAATCAGCAGCACGTGGCCTGTGTCCCTGCAGGTGACACTGCCAGGCCTGTGGGCTCCAACAGCCCCTCCATCTGTGGGACAGACCCACGGGAAGAGCATCCTCAGCCATGGTCTCTGCAGTGTTATGTTGCTTAATTCAGTTCCTGCTTTTCTTTGGGGATGTAGGAAGAGGGGCTGTGTCAGTGGGGCTGTGTCTGTGGGGCTGTGTCTGTGGGGCTGTCAGTGGGGATGTCAATGGGGATGTCTGTGGGGATGTCAGTGGGGCTGTCAGTGGGATGTCAGTGGGGCTGTCAGTGGGATGTCAGTGGGGATGTCAGTGGGATGTCAGTGGGGCTGTCAGTGGGATGTCAGTGGGGCTGTGCAGCACCAGCAGTGCTGCCCCTGCCTCAGGCAGGAAATGGAGGCAGCAACGTAAATTAGGGCCATTTGGGGGTAAAACCAAATGCTGATTCTTGCTCAGCAGAGGGGCAGGAGCTTGGGCTCCAGCTCCAAACTCCTCTCAGTTCCAATGTTGCAGGGATTTGCCATCAACCTTCAGGCACCTTTTTGCCGTCCCTCCCGCTCTCACTGCATCTCCCAGGGGGGCTCAGAGAGGCTCCTGCCTCTTCAGCTGCCCACAGGCTGGGCAGGGACACAGGCAGCAGGAACAAGGATGAGGGGGGGGGAAAGGATTTGTCCAAGGTCACACAGGGAAGGGACAGAAAAGCTCTGAAAGTGGCTGCCAAGCCCAGGGCTGCTCCTTGTGCCACCAAGGGCTGGGTGACACCCATCCTCCCTGGCCATCCATGCCATTCTAACCAGCACTAATTCACTCTAATCATCAGAATTAATAGAGAGCAGGGAAATGTTAGTTGGAATAATCAAATCTGATCAATCTGATGCTGCCTTTGCCTGGGAAACCTGCAGGGGGGGGGTAGGTCAACTCATCAGACCCTGTCAGGGTCTTATGAGTCCCTGAACCATCAGGCTCACCAGGAATGATTCCAGCTGCAGTTCAAGCTCTGACCTCCTTCAGCTAATTAAGAGCAGTGCAGTTAATCACAGAGCAGTGTTAACAGGTTGGTTTCTCCCTCTGCTCGTGGTGCTGGGCTGGGGATGCTGCCCGAGCTCGGGCGAGTTCTGGGGATGCTGGTGGGTGGGAGGGGATGTGCCAGGGGCTGGGAAATCAATGCCATGCAGAGGGTTCTTGCTGAAACTGGTTTCCCATCCCCTGCTGTTTTTAGCATTCAGGACTTCACCAGGCTCAGGCTGGAGCTCGTGAGAGGAGAGCAAAGATTTGGCTCCTGCAGATCTTTAGTTCTCAGCCCTTGGCGAGAGCTCTGCCAGGTAAGAGTGAGCAGGACATGCCCAGGGCAGGACCCCACGAAGCCTTCAGAGACAAAAATCTGCTCTTGATGAAGAAAGCACCAGTTGCTGGACCTGCCTGTCCCCGGGTGGGGATGCCTGGAGTGCCCTGAAGGGGTGGCAGCCCCGTGGGGACCAGGGATGTGGGTCCAGCTGTGCTGGGGGGGCTGGCAGAGCAGCCTGTGACTGCAGCACATCTGGCTCAGGTGTTGGAGAGTGTTTGGAGAGGGGCTGGGAAATCCCTCCCCAGTTTCCCTCTGCAGAGGACACCCCACTCCACTGCTCACAGAGTCACAGAATTTTTTTGAGTTGGAAGGGACCTGAAGGATCATCCAGATCCAACCCCCTGCATGGGCAGGGACACCTCCCACCAGCCCAGGCTGCTCCAAGCCCCATCCAACCTGCCCTTCAACACCCCCAGGGATGGGGCAGCCACAGCTTCCCTGGGCAACCTGGGCCAGGCTCTCACCACCCTCACACCAAAGAATTTAGGCCTGATCTCTAACCTCAATCTCTCTCCTTTCAGCTTAAAACCACTGCTCCCCTCCCCAGGTTTGTTCCTCCACCACCTCAAGGGACACTTTGCTGTCCATGTGTGGCATGAACAGCCACAATTCCTGCCACCAGGATGGCCACAGCTCCTGGACCTTCCCTCCCCTCTGCATGGGCAAGCACCTTGATCTGCTCAAGCCCTCAGCACTTCCCAGCCTGGTCCACGAGAGCCCCAACCCCTGAAGCTTTGAAATGAACATAAAACCAACCACCTGGTCTGTTTTTTCCCAGCTCTTCCAAAATTCCAACCTCTCCACTATGTTCCTGAGGAACAGGCCATCCAGGTGGCTGCAGCTCCAGCCTTCTGAGGTCCCACATCATCTCTTCTGCTCCAACTAAACTGTCCCTGATCAGGGGGAAATCAGGTATTTAGCAGCATTAGAAGTACTTTGAACTCTTTACTATGCTGTGACTTGGTTGTCTTGGGATTTTTCAGCCACTCAATGGTTTGGGAGGGGAGCTTTTCAGTTCTGGTCCTCTCAGGAGCTTGTAGCACTTCAAATGCTTTTGTAGAGTAGTGTGATCAGCTGAATGAAACTGCTCTGGGATGGTTTATGTCCATTCCACAGAGTGACAGCAGATGAAGAAGCTGGAGGTGGGCAGGACAGCTGGGAAAATGTGCCCCTTTGGGATGGAACTGGGGAGATGGTGCAATTCCACTGGATTAAAGCTGGAAAAAGGGAGGGCAGGATGGGACCCACTGGCTGGCTGGGCTGAGGATACACAGGGCCAAGCTCCTGGTGCTGTTGGTGGCTGCCATGTCACTCAGAAGGCTTCTAAAAATCATTATTATTATTAACATCCTTATCAATGCCATGATTAATAATAATTATTATTATTTCCTTGCAGGAAAAGCTTTTTTGCATCTTACCCAGTGCTTTTGATGGCTCAGCTCCAGGTCTCCACCTCTCCAGGTTCAGTTTTAGCCTTCAGATTCCTTCTGGATTCTCCAGCCCTTCAGAAACCACCTTCACCCTCTGCCTCTGGAGCTCCAGCCTCCCTGGGCTGCTGTCCTGCAGCCACCAGTCCCTGGGGAAGATGTGACAGTGTCCCCAGGGAGGACAGCTCGGCCACAGCAGGGTTGGAGGCAGCTCCAGGTGGGTACTGGGGGCTCATGGGGTTTATACTGATATTGTATCTATATGTATTAAGGCATTCTGTGCTGTGAGGGTGGTGAGAGCCTGGCCCAGGTTGCCCAGGGAAGCTGTGGCTGCCCCATCCCTGGGGGTGTTGAAGGGCAGGTTGGATGCAGCCTGGGCTGGTGGTAGGTGGCCCTGCCCATGCAGGGGGTGGATCTGGATGATCTGTAGCTCATGGGATGGTTTGGGTTGGAAGGGACCTTCCAGACCACCCAGATGATGCCCCTGGATGATCTTGAAGGTGGCTGCTCCATCCCTGGTTGTGCCCCAAGACCAGGTTGGATGGGGCTTGGAGCAGCCTGGGCTGCTGGGAGGTGTCCCTGCCCATGCAGGGGGTGTGATCTGGATGAGATTTCGGGTCCCTTCCCACCCAACCCATCCCATGATTCATTAATTCTTTGCTGTCCCCACTGGATCTCTCTTCTGGCCCAGCTCCCTCCCTGGACAGGACCCTCTGGCCCCTGCAGCACCTGCAGAAACCTCCCCCAGGGACCCCAAAAAGCCCATTTTCCCAGGGAGGGCTGGAGGGGAGGCTGTTCCAAATCACAATCTGCATATAAGAAAGTGAAGGAAAAAGCCTGTTGTTTTTTTTTTTGGAGCCAAAGGAGAAAATCCTGTGCTATGTGAAGGAGATAAGGAGAAGAGCTGTTGATTCCCTCAGTGGCACGAGGCCTGGCTTTGAAGCAGATAAATCTGTGCTGGTAATACAGTACTTAAACCAGAACTGACACCTTTTTATATCAATTGCTGAGAATTGCCTTTGTGAGGCTCCATAGAAAGGCTGCCTGGGCTGTCCCTTGCATACCAATTGCTCTCCAACCTGCTGTTTCACCTGCCTGCAGAAACACCCCTGGAAATCTTGCCTTTGGTTCCTCACTCGTGGTCCCAAGACCCCCAGTGAATTTTAGAAGCAGCATTTGGCCTCTTTGGGTGCTGAGTTTCCAGCTGGAGTTGCATCTTGCACCCCCTTGGCACCTTGGGCAAGGCCATGGGGAAGCAGTGGAGATAAATCATGGAGTCATGGGATGGTTTGGGTGGGAAGGGAGCTGAAAGCTCATCCAGATCCACCCCCCTGCATGGGCAGGGACACCTCCCAGCAGCCCAGGCTGCTCCAAGCCCCATCCAACCTGCCCTTCAACACCCCCAGGGATGGGGCAGCCACAGCTTCCCTGGGCAACCTGGGCCAGGCTCTCACCACCCTCACACCAAAGAATTCCCTCCTCATCTCCAGCCTCCATCTCCCTCTCCCAGTTTTCATCCATCCCCCTCATCCCATCCCTCCCTGCCCTTGTCCCAAGTCCCTCCCCAGCTTTCCTGGAGCCCCTTCAGGCACTGGAAGCTGCTCTAAGGTCTCCCTGGAGCCTTCTCTTCTCCAGGCTCAACACCCCAACTCTCCCAGCCTGGCTCCAGAGCTGCTCCAGCCCTCCCAGCATCTCCAGGGCTCCTCTCCATGAGCTCCATGTCCTTCTTGTATTGAGGGACCCCAGAACTGGCCCCAGCCCTGCAGGGGGGTCTCATGAGAGCAGAGTACAGGGGACAATCCCCCCCTGGCCCTGCTGGCCAAGCTGCTGGTGCCACAGCCCAGGGCAGGGCTGGTTTCAGGGCTCCAGAACACAGAACCAGCTCATGTTGAGCTTCTCATCCACCATCACCCCCAAGTCCATTTCTCACTCTCCATCAGCTGCTCAGGTGCAGGAATCCTGGAGAGAAACTGCAAAGGGCATCCCAGGTCCTCTCCAGCACAGCCCAGGCTGGGATCCCAGGGGCTGGGAATGCAGGGGGGGATCCCATCTCCCAGCCCCCTTTCTTTATCCAGAACATCACTGGCCCACTGACCCAGAGATCAGGAGATCAAACACTTTTCTCTTGCTCCTTTCCCGAGCTGGTGCCAGCCCTGGGGCTGCATGGGAATGAACCAGAGCTTCTCTGGGATAGTGGGAATGGGAAAAGGGAGAAGCTGCAGGATCCAGGCTGGGGCTGAGCTGCCCCTGGCAGAAGGGGCCCCAAAGCTGCTGCTGCACAGCTTCCCAAGGAATTCCAGTGGACCATTTTAAGAATGATGACTTTAAAACATATTTATACAGGCCACACATATTGGACCTGCCTGCAACAATGCATTTTATGAAGCACATCAAAAAAGCAGGTAGAAATGATCTGTTTCTCCTACAGAACTTGTCTCTTTCCAGGGGAGATGGGGAGAGATAACAAAGGACCTATTTGATTTTGCTTTGCTGCAGGATGCCAGGCAAGGAACTGAGAGGCAAAGTTTCCAGAAATGATTATTTTCCCCCCTCCCCTCCCTTTTTTATGTCATTCTGAGCCAGGAAGATCCAGCAAAAGGAAAACATTATTTGCAGCTATCAGCCCAGAGTCCCTTTTGCTCCCCTCTCTTTGTTTGCTCACTGGAATGAATGGGCTCTTCTGGCTACCAGGATCATGGTGGAAATTGGAACTAAAGAGCTTTGTGTTTGTAAAGACTCAGGGATCTTCCCCTTTACAAACTTTGCAAAATGTTTCCTCTGATGCTTGGGAACAATTGGAGCCCAAGTGAAGCTGCTGCAGGTGGCTCTGCCCTTCATGGCATCATGGGATGGGTTGGGTGGGAAGGGAGCTGAAAGCTCATCCAGATCCCATCCCCTACATGGGCAGGGACACCTCCCACCAGCCCAGGCTGCTCCAAGCCCCATCCAACCTGCCCTTCAACACCCCCAGGGATGGGGCAGCCACAGCTTCCCTGGGCAACCTGGGCCAGGCTCTCACCACCCTCACACCAAAGAATTCCCTCCTCATCTCCAACCTCCATCTCCCTCTCCCAGTTTCCATCCATCCCCCTCATCCCATCCCTCCCTGCCCTTGTCCCAAGCCCCTCCCCAGCTTTCCTGGAGCCCCTTCAGGCACTGGAAGCTGCTCTAAGGTCTCCCTGGAGCCTTCTCTTCTCCAGGCTCAACACCCCAACTCTCCCAGCCTGTCCCAGAGCTGCTCCAGCCCTCCCATCCTATCTATGGCTCCTCTGGACTCTCTCCAGGAGCTCCACAACCTTCTGATGTTGGGGGCTCCAGAACTGGCCCCAGCCCTGCAGGTGGGTTCTCACCAGAGCAGAGCAGAGGGGCAGAATCCCCTCCCTCATCAAATACTCAGCACAACTATTTCTTGATCAGCCTCATTCATGTGCTGCATCCACGGCTGGGTGGGTTGAGAAATGAAACTGTGCTCTCCCCTCTAGCCAGCAGCTGTGCCACGGGGCTGCAGCACCAGGGCTGGGCCTGCCCTCACCCCCAGCACTGAGACATGAACCACATCCCCAGTGAAGCCAGCAAGCTGTGCAATTACAGAGATGCTCAGGAGTTAATTAGTCACTTGCCCCTGCTGTGCAGAGAGCCCTGGGGCTGGGAGAGGTTTGCTGGTGGGGCTGGTGCGTGTTCTGCATCTCAGGTTGGGCTGGACCAGGAAGGATTCAGGATTCAGGGTGATGCTCCCCCTGAGGTTTGGGGGAGAGGTGACATGGGGACAGTGTGGCCGTGCTGTCAGGGCCATGTGGGCCCTCCCAAGGGAGGGGAGGGGAGCTCTTCCCACTCACACACTGGGTTGTGAGTTCTGCTTGATGTGTCCACAAAAAGCCTTACGTCCAGGAGGGTTTCTGGGCCAATAAATCCCTTGATGCTGTGAGCTGGAAAAACATCAGGCCCAGGGATTTGTGCCCAGCCCCAGCTCTACAGCACTGGTAGCTGAACTCCTTGTTGGCAGGTGGGTTCTCTGGAAGGTTGACAGTGTGTTCATGTGAGCATGAAATGGCATCATGGGGCTGTCACCAGTCCCTGCACCTCTCGGAGGGCTCTCCAGGTGACATCTG
Organism: Chaetura pelagica; assembly: GCF_000747805.2. Taxonomy (NCBI): domain Eukaryota; kingdom Metazoa; phylum Chordata; class Aves; order Apodiformes; family Apodidae; genus Chaetura; species Chaetura pelagica. The sequence goes on along the minus strand of NW_009952561.1, from coordinate 148,971 downwards.
TGTGACCTTCCATGCTGGGGTGACCAGGGCTGAAGTCAGCATGGCATTTTTCCACTGGCATTCCAGAGCTGCAGGCAGGGAGCTGTGCTGGAGAGGGAAACACCTTCCCCAGGCAGAGGGTCTGGCCCTGTTGGAGGTGCAGATGTTCCTGCTCACCTGAAGTTCTGACCAGTCTGGGCGAGCTCAGCACTCACTTGGTACATGTTGATGGTGCTGCTGGTGCTGCTGGGGGTTTGATGGGTTTGTGCATCATCATCACCAGGGCTCCCCGTGTCCTTGTGCCTGGCTCCTCTCCATGGAATGACAAATGGCAAAGCTGGAGCTGCAGAGGGACCAGCCAGGCCACCCAGCACTGGAGCACAGGGAGACCCAGTTCCCTGAGGGAGCAGCAGGCAAGGCTCAGTGCAGCAGGGAAGGGCTGGCTGGGGTGGCAGCTGGCACAGCAGCAGGGCTGCTGGTGCAGGGACCTCATTAGGCTCTCCCTGCACGGGTGGTGCCAACGAAAACCATCTTGCTGAGAGGGCAGCTCTTGGCCATGCACAGGATTCCCCAGGCAGGAGAGAAATGTTGAAAATCCAAGGGCCAAGCAGGGCAGGGCTGCCCAACCTCCTCCTCACTCTGGGCTTGGCAGGTGGGGCTTCCTCTCACCTGCTCGAGGAGTTGGGCACTGGATCCCAGCAGGAAAACTTTGGGGTTTATTCCCAAAGTTTATTCAGCTCAGGCTGAGCTGCAGCCTGAGGTTTGCTGGGCTGTGAATCAGCTCCTCCTGGACATGGTGACTCTTCTGCAGAGGTTCTTCCCCCCTCACAAATCACACTCATTCCATATGGATGCCCTGCAGAAGACAAGGCTGAGCTGCAGCTCTGGGCATCTCTCAGGCAGGGATCCCTCCAGCCTGGCTGTGCCTCTTCCTGGGACCCCCAGCTGTGGGGCAGGGACACTCCAGAGAGACCCTGGCCAAGCAAGGATGGGGATGGATGTCCCTTCCCCTCCCAGTCCATGGCCAGGGAGTGGAACCAGTCACTCAGGAAGTCCCTTCAGCCACCAAAATCCTCTTTGTCACGGCAGGGTGACAACCCCCCCTGGCCTCCCTTCAGGTCCCTGGGCAGGTCCTACACCAAGTTTGGGTGGGGGGACCCTGGGGGGTGTCCCCATCCCACCCCCAGCCACAGTCCCCGATGCTGTGGGAGCTGCTGGAACTGCCTGGGCAGGGTCGGGGGTCTTGGTGCTCAGCCCCCCAATGAACCTGCCCCCCTCATCCACAGCCCCCCATGAACCCACCCCCAGGAGCTCAGCCCCCCCATGAACCCACCCCCAGGGGCTCAGCCCCATAATGTGACCCTGCCCTTCCATCCAGGACCTCTCACCCTCCACATCCACCCACCCCACCCAGGGCAACTCCTTGGGGACCCCTCCCCACCTCTGGGGTGGGGGGGTCACGTACAACACCTGGCTGAAGGTGCAGTCACCTGAAAGGAGGATCCTAAGGTCTGAAAGGTGCAGAACCTCCCAGGGCAGAGGGGGGGTGGCTGAGGGGGGCCTGGCAGGGCTTGATCCCCCCCCCCTCCGGGCTG
>NW_009952561.1:144969-145381 GCF_000747805.2 Chaetura pelagica | reverse complement strand
AAGATCCCTGCTGAGCCCCCCAACATCCCTGCTGAGCCCCCCAAGATCCCTGCTGAGCCCCCACAAAGGCACTAACCTGCAAATAATGGGGTGACTGTGCTAAGTGAACATCTTATTTAAACACAGCTCAGCAGCACAAGGCTGGGAGAGACACGAGCTCATCAGAACCAGGCAGGGGATGTAGCAGTTTCCAGGTGAGTAAACTGAGTCGTTGTGTGAAAAGGAATTGGGGGGGGGGAGAGAATCAAAATCCAGGCTGGAAAGAACAAGGGAGGGAAGGAAAGGCCTGAGCTGCACAGGGGGAACAGCAGCACAGCCCTGGCTTCACTTCTGAAAGCACAGGGGGAAGAACGAGGGGAAAACATGAAATTAAATAAGTACCAGCTGGTTTGGGTTTATTTTCTGGATAATG
>NW_009952561.1:143015-144203 GCF_000747805.2 Chaetura pelagica | reverse complement strand
CCCTGGGGTTTTATCCCATTTTCATGCAAACATCACTGCAGTCAAGCCCAGCTCAGGCACCTGGGTGGAACTGCTGCTCACCAGGTTGTTTTGGGGGGAAAAAGGGAAAAAAAACCCCCATAATACCCAACACTTTGCTTTAATTTTCAGCTCCCCAGTGCACCAACTGCTCCTCCAGGCACCTCCAGGCTCCCTGCCTGCTGCTCCCCTGGACTTCTGAGCAGCTCCTCTGGACTTCTGAGCTGCTCCCCTGGACTTCTGAGCTGCTCCCCTGGACTTCTGAGCTGCTCCCCTGGACTTCTGAGCTGCTCCCCCAGCCAAGGAGCACCAGGAACCTTCAGCTCATCCATCTTCCCCAGCCACTCGTTCCTCACCGGGCTGAGCAGGCAGCTGAGCCCTCATCCCACAGCCTTCCCCTCTTGTCCCCTGCAGACAGATGGCCCTGCTGGTGTCCAGCTCTGCTGGGAGCAGCAGCAGGAGGAGGTGGCTGTGCCACCCTGGCTGCCCAGCTCCACCCAGACCCCCCATTCAGCAGCGTTTTCCCTTCCGAGCCCCCAGTGCCAACCCTTCCTGACGTGGTTCATCCCCTAAAAACCATCCCTGCAGCCTGTGATGAGACACTAGGACCAGCCAAGGAGGGCAGGACTGATGGAGAGGGACCAGGTGACCTTATTTTCCCCTTGACGTGGTGCCAACCCTGAGGAGGGGGTGGGGAGGGCTTGCTTTGGGAAGCATCCTCCTCCTCCCTCCCCATCCCTGCTCTCCATCCTTGGCTGTTCCATAAAAACTGAACTGGTCCAGGGTAGGAGGAGAGTCCCATCCCCTCCCTGCCTGCCCCTGGGATGATCTGGCTGCTACACCTGTCAACAACACCTGGGAACCACTGCAGAGGTGCCCACGTCCTCCATCTCCCTGCCAAGCCCTCTGAAGGCAGGTGGGGAGTGATGGGAACAGGGAAGGAAAAGGAAGGGGTGGAAGAGAGGGGGAAAGCCTTTGATCCGGGCTGGGGAGGGAGAGGGTTTCCAAAATCAGGGGGGAAGGTGAGCATAGGAGGCCCCGTGCTGTGGGGCAGGGCTGGAGGGGCACAGGGGGGCTCCCCAGGGGCAGGGGGATGCCATGGGGAACACTCCTCTTCTCAATGATGCTGCCCAAAACCAGCCCCATCCTCAGGACTGGGGGGGGTCAGCA
>NW_009952561.1:141160-142955 GCF_000747805.2 Chaetura pelagica | reverse complement strand
ATCCCTGCCACCCACCCCTCCCTGCCTGCAGTGCTGCCTGCTCGGAAAGGACCAGCTTGAAGCCCCTTCCCCACCCCTCTGCCCCCAGAAGAGCCAGCCCAGCCCATCTCCCCCCTGCTCAGCACCAGGGGCTGAGCTGCTGAACATCCCTTGGCTGCAAACCTGCCAGGGCTCCACCTCATTTCCTATGCATTGAACTCCACAGACCTGCAGGACTCTCTGGCAGCAAAGCACAGGGATTTGACCATTATTTTTCCCTTGCTTCCTCATCCCCCTCCACCCCCATCTCTGTCCAAGAGAGTATTATGGGTTGCACTTATTAATTTGAGACCCGGAGCACTGACTGGATGGAACTTTGCTGAGTGTTTTATAACCTGCTCTCCCCCAAATTCCCTCTCTGCCCAGTGCCCTTGCTGGTGAGGAAGGAGAAATGGGCATGGAGGTTAGAGAGGGGTGGGGTGCTGGGTAATGCCCTCAGGGTGGGATTCCTGGGTGCTGCCAGCAGGGTGGGATACCTGGGTATTGTCCTTGGGGTGGCCCAGGGGCCATGGCCTGGGGGGGCTGTAGGGGGGACCCTGCAGCAATTTGGAATTACAGCCCAGCTCTCTGGCCAGCTCAGGCTTTTGCTCAAGGCAAGAGGGGCCTGAAGCCACCCTGCTGATCCCCTGCTAGCTGGAAAAGATCACAGGATGCAGCTCAGCCCTGCCTTGGAAGGGCAAAACACAAGCCTGCTTTGCATTAGTATGAGTTTCCTAATCCTCCCTGGGCTTCTCCACCCCAGGGCTCCTGGTGAGGAAGGAGAAATGGGCATGGAGGTTAGAGAGGGGTGGGGTGCTGGGTAATGCCCTCAGGGTGGGATTCCTGGGTGCTGCCAGCAGGGTGGGATACCTGGGTATTGTCCTTGGGGTGGCCCAGGGGCCATGGCCTGTGGGGGCTGTAGGGTGTCCCTGCAGCAATTTGGAATTACAGCCCAGCTCTCTGGCCAGCTCAGGCTTTTGCTCAAGGCAAGAGGGGCCTGAAGCCACCCTGCTGATCCCCTGCTAGCTGGAAAAGATCACAGGATGCAGCTCAGCCCTGCCTTGGAAGGGCAAAACACAAGCCTGCTTTGCATTAGTATGAGTTTCCTAATCCTCCCTGGGCTTCTCCACCCCAGGGCTCATCCTCAGATGTGTCTATTAACCTGTTTCCTGCGAGCCTGGCAGGAGCTGGGACTGCCTGGGAACCTCTGCCCAGTACCCTGCATCCCACTGCTGGCTGGAGCCCTGGATCCCAGCACATCCCAAACCACCCCGACCCCAGCAGAGCTCCCTGCCAGCACAGACACAGGCTGTGCCAGCACCCTCAGAAAGCAGTTTGGCAGCTCCCAGGGCTGCTCTGCTCTGGAAAAGCACAGCCCAGGCATCCTGGGGAGCCCTGGCTGCCCTGGCATCCCCCCCCCAACATGGGTCACCCCTCTTTTGGGCTGCCTGCTGGAGGCTGCACCACTCAGCATGTGTCTGGGCAGCACCAGCCAAGCCCTGAAACCCTTTCACCATCCACCCTGGCACAAGGGCAGAGGCAAGAAAAAGCCTGGGCTGTGGTTTTGCATCTGCTTTTGGTCTTTCTGGAGCAGGATTTCAGCTGTGGTTAAACAGTGAAGTGTTTGGTGGCTCCATCTATTAAACCACTGCTGATGGGTTGATTTTGCTCCCAGACTTTTACATCCCAAGTGCCCAGAACAGGCACCCAGGGAAGGTTTTATAGAGCAGAAAGGCATCATAAAATGAGGGGAGAGGGGCTGGTTTAAAGCAAGTCC
>NW_009952561.1:135997-140911 GCF_000747805.2 Chaetura pelagica | reverse complement strand
CTGAAGAGGAGACCCAGCTGTGTGTGCAGGAGCAGCTGCTGAGGAGCTTTGCTGCCCTGAAAATGGGGACTGTCACCATCACCCTTTGGTCCCCTCCTGCCAAGCTGCTTTTCACACACCCTTTCACACTCAGAGCTCCTACCAAGTGAGGTGGGAAAGGGAAGGATCCCAAAAGATTAACCCAGAGCAAGCAGACTAACAACGGGATTTTTCATTCATTTACTTATTTATATTATAAATAACCAAAAAGACTTGATCCCCATTCCCCTTGAAATGAGCAAACCATAATATTGATAGTTTGCAACAGATCCAAGATGAATTGAACTCCTCCATCAGGCAGCAGAACCTCTTTTAACAGGGAATATATCAGAGCCATAAATTCCTGAGGACAGGATTGCTATGCAATAGCACGATCTATCTCCTATTCAATCTTTTATACATTATGTTTTGTCCTGCCTTTGGGTAGGAATATTTATGGACTGGGAGATGTTCCTTGAAGAAGTATTGGCCCTCAAGGGTCTCTCCTGCTTGGTGGCCTTGGATTATTTGCAGGGATGTTTGTCTGTGGGGAGGGTGAAGGGGTTGGGGTTCGGAGCTGGTCCAGGTTTGTACTTGATTAAAGTTAATATTTGACCTCAAGGACCCCTGGAGCTCCTGTTTCCCCCATAAAAATAACAGCTGTATGGGATGAGACACCCCAGGACACCAGCAAGTCCCTGCCCCTCCTCCCCTCCAGCACGACAGGAGGTTTTAAAACTCATTTCACTGCATTTTTGTGGGTTTCTTTCCCTGCCTCGAACGCGAAAAGCACCAAGGAAATGCACTTGAAATAGGTAAACAAAAAAGAGAACTTCTCCCCCGAATCATAATGTCCTTTCATGTGGCTCTGCCTCAAGGCTTCTGGCTGGTAAAATTAAAGAAATACAATTAAACTGGAGCTGGCTCCCCAGTGCCTCTGTGCCAACTCAGGCAAAATCCGACTGGCACGCACGGAACGGGCACCCAGGTCTGCAAGAGCTTCACTGCTTTCATTGCAGCTTCTCCTCACATCCCTGTCAGCAGCCAGGGCCCATCTGCTGCTGCTCCAGAGCCCTGCATGAAGTGAGCTGGCAGGTCTCACCTTGGCTCCCCATGGGCAGGTGGCCAGGATGCTAAAAATACAGCTAGAAATGACCCTTTTTCTTGGCAGCCTCTGAGAAGCCTGAAAGATGCAGCTCAGACAAGTCCTGGCCAGGAGCAGCTCTCACTTTTCCACTGGGAAAGGGGAGTTTTTCCCACCAGATCCACTTGGACAGGTTTCTGTCCAGTGCTGTCTTCAGGTCCTGTCCCTTCAATGAAGTGTCCTGGGAAGTCCCAGCCTTGGCAGAGGGGAGGGAGGAGCTGGGCAGGAGCTGGGATGGAGCAAAGAAGAGCATCTCCATCCCTTGGGAATTTCTGATCTATTCATCCATACCTTTATTCCCCCCCCCCCCCCCTTAAAAAATATCCAGATAAGAGGTGCTGACCATCCCTGCCACTCTGATCACCCAAAGCAAGGGAGGTTTTTTACCCTCCCAGTTTGGGGTCCCAGCTCCACGAGGCTCCCTGTGCCTTCATGTGCCAGGGAGGAACCAGCTAAACCAGAGAACAGCCTGGATGTGCCCAGCAGAAAGGGACAGGAAAAGTCAGAGGCAAGGGAACTGAGCTTGGGAACCTGTCACCCTGACTCCTGGAGAGGTTTTATCTCACCAAAACAAACGGCCAGATGACTGTTGCCTGTGCCCACAGGGAAGCTGCGCTGCCCGATTACAGTTCCTAAACCCTGAGCTGTTCACTGCCCTGGCAGATAAGTGGAGCTTTTAAAAGGAGGAGATAGAGCCTGGGATTTGGACATTTAATAGACTTTTTTGTGTGTGTGCACCAGTCTGTGTGGGATAACACCAGGAGCCACAAAATGAGGGTGCAGAATGCAAGGGTGGAGTGTGTCCCCCCAGCACCCATGGCAGGCAGGGCAAGAGGAGAGATCCCTTCCCCAGAGGATTGGAGACATTCCTGCCTTTTCCATGGCCCCTTTTGGCCACATCCAGCCCTTTCCATCCATCTCGAGCTAATGGATGCACATACCATAAAGCACATCTTAATCAATGTGAGGGATTCTGCTCAAAACCCAATGATTTTGATCTGGAGCCCTGACAACGTGGTAATTTCTATGCAGTGCAGCATAACCAAAGAGGTTGTTATGCAAACACAGACCACTGATTTGACAAATCTCCTGGAAACAGAATTAATGTCTGTATTCTGTGAAAAGATGTAATTTATTTTAATATTTTAAAGAGAGAAAATTATATCTGCCTCCATAGATGGGGGTATAAATAGAGCTAAACAGAAATAAACACATATGGACGTGGAGAGAGACATATTTACAAACTAATGTGAATGCACAGGGGCAAGGAGGGAGGGGTGGAGGGGTGGAGGGATGGATGGATGGATGGATGGATGGATGGATGGATGGACAGATAGATAGATGGGTGGGTGGATGGAGGGATGGATGGGTGGGTGGATACTCAGTGCTTGAACATCATCGTATTTCAACTCGTGTTGATAGGATTATGTTGATGTACATGATGTACATGTTGATCCAACGTGGCCAAAAGCAGATAGTTAATTAGATCCACACTGATTAGCTTGTCAATGAGAGAGAAATGCTGCTGGTGCCAGCTCAGAGCCTGGCCCTCCAACACCAGCCCCACAGAGTTGCTGCCACCCCACGAAACACGACCACGCCGGGTGGGAAATGACCTCAGCTCACCAGCACCATCTCTCCCCCTGCTGCAACAATATTAGCCTGGTGTCATCGTGGCCCTTTCTTTGCAAACTCTGCCTTAGTTATGAGGCAGGAAACACAGGCTGCATAATTGAGGTTTTGATGGAACGAAACGTATGTGAGAAATTTCTTAATTTGATTTCAGACACACACGACACTCACTACCCAGTCTCCTCATCTCCCTGCCTATTTGTCTTTCTCCATATGGATGCATCCATTTATCTATCACTCTGCTCCTTCTGAGGCTCCTGTTTTTCCAGGATCTAATTTATATATATACATATTTCCCCCCCCTCTATTTCTGGAGGAGGCAGAGAAGGGAAGAGAGCAGAGAGCTGGGCAGGGGGGCTGGGCAGGGGAGGGAGCCTGGAAGATGTGGGAGGGAGAAGGACCCCTCCGTGGGAAGGGAAAAAAAAAGAGAGAACCAAGAAAAAGGACAATGTAAAGTTGAAAATAGATATTCCAGCCTCCCTCTGCAAACTGCTGCCTCTGCTCCCCCTGCTTGTCCATCCCAGCAGCACCAGTCGCCACCTGGGGCTTTTTCAAGCACCCTCATCTCTTTTATGAACACCTGTGGGTTTTCAGGAGACCTGTACAAGCCTCCCTGCTTTGGCAGGACTTGGTCAGGACCTTCAGGCCCTTCCCAGCCTTCTCTCTGTGGCCCAGGAGCATCCCTGGCTCTTCCCTTCCTGAGGGAATCAATGTCCTGGCATTGATCACCCCCCTCTGGGGGGTCTGAGCCCTCCCTGCTCCTCCAACCCCCTCTTTATTAATTAAACCAGCAGCCCCTCATGCTCCTGCAGAGCCCACCCTCCTTGCCAGGGGATGCACACTCAGACCAAGCCTAGAGGCACCACCACCTACACATCTGGGAAGCAGAAGAAGCTGCAGGAACCTCATTAAACATTCTGTCCTCCTCTTGCCTCAAAGATGCTATGCAAAAAAAAAAACCCCAAACCACAGCCTATTGAACATTCCAGCAGAATTCTTATTAATTTTATGGGGGAGATAGGAGAATAATTGCCTGGGAACCTGGTTTAAAGAATGGGAGCAGACTGGCTCTTCTTCTCTCACTTAATTTGTATTGACTTTCTTATTTTTGGGGTTTTTTTTTCGAGAGCTGAAATTGCTGAGTGTGATTTCAGTGCTCTAAGACCTGGATTGTGTCCCCACTTAAGGACTTGCTGAGAAGTGGGTTAGGCTGGCAAAAAAAAAATGCACTGCCCTGAGGACAAGCAAAATAGCACCAGTGACACCAGACGTGCAGGTGTCAGGGCTGTCACCACACCCTGCAGACCTGGCTGAACACCCAAGCTGGTGGGAATCACCCTTTCCCAGCTCCAGGGCTGGGGAGCTGCTGTGGGACAAGAGAACGTGGCAGAGACAAACCCTCTCCCCAAGGAGAACCATCCAGAAACCCCCCAGCATGGCCCTTTGGATGGAAAAGTCACCAACTGGGAAGAGAGAGAAGGCAGGAAGAGATGCTGGGCATGGATGGGAGGAGGAGGAGGACAGGAGGGAGGGGGAGGCAGGGACCAGAGCTCAGCATCTTTGCTGCTGCTGCTGCTCACACCCCTGGTCCCTCTCCGTGTTCTCCATGCAGGAAGATTGGCAGTGACCTTTAAATGTCACTTCCAAATGCCAACCCCAGCTAAGTGGCTACAAAACGCAGGGTTTCTGCTAGCTCAGGAGGAGAGATGGCCCTGAACTGCTCACCTCCTGCTGGGAGACAGGCAGGGAGGCTGCAAAAAGCTTGAGCTGGGCCCTGACCACCTTCTTCTTCCCTCCCCATCATCAGAGAAAGGCAGATGTCCCACCCTGTCCCCTTGTCCCTGCCCATGGGGGAGCCTTGTCACTGCTGCTCAGCACCAGCAGCCCTAGGTCACCCTCCTGGTGCAGCAACCAGGGCTCCCCCAGCATGGCAGAGGGGGTTCAGACCAGTTGCCCACCCTGCCAGGGACCACTGACCCAGCAAACAGCAGCAGGATTTTCCCTGCCTCTCAGTCACTTTCAAGGAATTCAAATGAATCAGCAAATCACAGCAGGAAAAACCAACCAACCAACCAACCAACCAACCACCAACCAACCAACCAACAAACCAACCACCAACC
>NW_009952561.1:128570-135937 GCF_000747805.2 Chaetura pelagica | reverse complement strand
ACCAACCAACCAACCAACCAACCAACCAACCAACCAACCAACCAACCAACCAACCAACCAACCAACCAACCAACCAACCAACCAACCAACCAACCAACCAACCAACCAACCAACCAACCAACCAACCAACCAACCAACCAACCAACCAACCAACCAACCAACCAACCAACCAACCAAACCAAGCACCAACCAACCAACCAACCAACCAACCAACCAAGCACCACAAACCAAACCTGACACTGTATTTGAGATCCTTGTGGGGTCTCCCCATGGTCCTGAGCACACACCTGGAACCAGCCCCACATCCCAGGGGAGGGAACATCACTCAAGACTTTGCTGCCAACTGAAGTTGGGCTGCTCCCTCACACTTCCCATCTGATCCCCCTTTAATCCCATGTCCCACAGAGCACCCCAGAACAAACCTGACCCACGGACCCTCTGGGGTGACATAAAGTCACCAGAGTTGCTGCTGCCACCCCTGTCACCCTGGACCCATCAGCATTTCCCTCAGCAACACTGAGGCTTTGGCAGCTCAACCCGAGGCAGCAGATTCATTAAAACCATCAAGTGTTCCCAGCTTTTGGAGAAAAAGAAGTGGGAAATAAGAAAAAAAAGAATAAAATCAAAGCCCAAGTAATTATTTTGGTCTTTTTCTTCCTCCCTTGAGTGGAGGAAAAGAGGAGAAACTGGTGGGTTTCTCCCCCCAGGGGGTTTGCAGCCCATGGGGAGAGGATCCTTAATCATATTAAACCTGATTTGATTGTGGAGCTTGAGCCCATCATCCCTGCTGTGACATTTCTGTGGGGGGGCTGCTTGGCTTCCCTGAGATAGTTCCTCTCTTCTTTTTTATTCCTCCTCTGAGGAGAAGTGGCCCCTTCTGCAGCCCAGCCTGGTGGCAGGGACTCTGTGCTCAGGCAAGGATGGAAATTGGGGGGGGAAACTGCTGGGATGGAGCAGGTGCCTCTGACAGAAGGGAGAGGAGGTGGGGAAGTAAAAAGGAGAGGGAAATAAAAAAGGAGAGGGAAATATAAAAGGAGAGGGAAATATAAAAGGAGAGGGAAATATAAAAGGAGAGGGAAATATAAAAGGAGAGGGAAATATAAAAGGAGAGGGAAATATAAAAGGAGAGGGAAATATAAAAGGAGAGGGAAATATAAAAGGAGAGGGAAATATAAAAGGAGAGGGAAATATAAAAGGAGAGGGAAATATAAAAGGAGAGGGAAATATAAAAGGAGAGGGAAATATAAAAGGAGAGGGAAATATAAAAGGAGAGGGAAATATAAAAGGAGAGGGAAATATAAAAGGAGAGGGAAATATAAAAGGAGAGGGAAATATAAAAGGAGAGGGAAATATAAAAGGAGAGGGAAATATAAAAGGAGAGGGAAATATAAAAGGAGAGGGAAATATAAAAGGAGAGGGAAATATAAAAGGAGAGGGAAATATAAAAGGAGAGGGAAATATAAAAGGAGAGGGAAATATAAAAGGAGAGGGAAATATAAAAGGAGAGGGAAATATAAAAGGAGAGGGAAATATAAAAGGAGAGGGAAATATAAAAGGAGAGGGAAATATAAAAGGAGAGGGAAATATAAAAGGAGAGGGAAATATAAAAGGAGAGGGAAATATAAAAGGAGAGGGAAATATAAAAGGAGAGGGAAATATAAAAGGAGAGGGAAATATAAAAGGAGAGGGAAATATAAAAGGAGAGGGAAATATAAAAGGAGAGGGAAATATAAAAGGAGAGGGAAATATAAAAGGAGAGGGAAATATAAAAGGAGAGGGAAATATAAAAGGAGAGGGAAATATAAAAGGAGAGGGAAATATAAAAGGAGAGGGAAATATAAAAGGAGAGGGAAATATAAAAGGAGAGGGAAATATAAAAGGAGAGGGAAATATAAAAGGAGAGGGAAATATAAAAGGAGAGGGAAATATAAAAGGAGAGGGAAATATAAAAGGAGAGGGAAATATAAAAGGAGAGGGAAATATAAAAGGAGAGGGAAATATAAAAGGAGAGGGAAATATAAAAGGAGAGGGAAATATAAAAGGAGAGGGAAATATAAAAGGAGAGGGAAATATAAAAGGAGAGGGAAATATAAAAGGAGAGGGAAATATAAAAGGAGAGGGAAATATAAAAGGAGAGGGAAATATAAAAGGAGAGGGAAATATAAAAGGAGAGGGAAATATAAAAGGAGAGGGAAATATAAAAGGAGAGGGAAATATAAAAGGAGAGGGAAATATAAAAGGAGAGGGAAATATAAAAGGAGAGGGAAATATAAAAGGAGAGGGAAATATAAAAGGAGAGGGAAATATAAAAGGAGAGGGAAATATAAAAGGAGAGGGAAATATAAAAGGAGAGGGAAATATAAAAGGAGAGGGAAATATAAAAGGAGAGGGAAATATAAAAGGAGAGGGAAATATAAAAGGAGAGGGAAATATAAAAGGAGAGGGAAATATAAAAGGAGAGGGAAATATAAAAGGAGAGGGAAATATAAAAGGAGAGGGAAATATAAAAGGAGAGGGAAATATAAAAGGAGAGGGAAATATAAAAGGAGAGGGAAATATAAAAGGAGAGGGAAATATAAAAGGAGAGGGAAATATAAAAGGAGAGGGAAATATAAAAGGAGAGGGAAATATAAAAGGAGAGGGAAATATAAAAGGAGAGGGAAATATAAAAGGAGAGGGAAATATAAAAGGAGAGGGAAATATAAAAGGAGAGGGAAATATAAAAGGAGAGGGAAATATAAAAGGAGAGGGAAATATAAAAGGAGAGGGAAATATAAAAGGAGAGGGAAATATAAAAGGAGAGGGAAATATAAAAGGAGAGGGAAATATAAAAGGAGAGGGAAATATAAAAGGAGAGGGAAATATAAAAGGAGAGGGAAATATAAAAGGAGAGGGAAATATAAAAGGAGAGGGAAATATAAAAGGAGAGGGAAATATAAAAGGAGAGGGAAATATAAAAGGAGAGGGAAATATAAAAGGAGAGGGAAATATAAAAGGAGAGGGAAATATAAAAGGAGAGGGAAATATAAAAGGAGAGGGAAATATAAAAGGAGAGGGAAATATAAAAGGAGAGGGAAATATAAAAGGAGAGGGAAATATAAAAGGAGAGGGAAATATAAAAGGAGAGGGAAATATAAAAGGAGAGGGAAATATAAAAGGAGAGGGAAATATAAAAGGAGAGGGAAATATAAAAGGAGAGGGAAATATAAAAGGAGAGGGAAATATAAAAGGAGAGGGAAATATAAAAGGAGAGGGAAATATAAAAGGAGAGGGAAATATAAAAGGAGAGGGAAATATAAAAGGAGAGGGAAATATAAAAGGAGAGGGAAATATAAAAGGAGAGGGAAATATAAAAGGAGAGGGAAATATAAAAGGAGAGGGAAATATAAAAGGAGAGGGAAATATAAAAGGAGAGGGAAATATAAAAGGAGAGGGAAATATAAAAGGAGAGGGAAATATAAAAGGAGAGGGAAATATAAAAGGAGAGGGAAATATAAAAGGAGAGGGAAATATAAAAGGAGAGGGAAATATAAAAGGAGAGGGAAATATAAAAGGAGAGGGAAATATAAAAGGAGAGGGAAATATAAAAGGAGAGGGAAATATAAAAGGAGAGGGAAATATAAAAGGAGAGGGAAATATAAAAGGAGAGGGAAATATAAAAGGAGAGGGAAATATAAAAGGAGAGGGAAATATAAAAGGAGAGGGAAATATAAAAGGAGAGGGAAATATAAAAGGAGAGGGAAATATAAAAGGAGAGGGAAATATAAAAGGAGAGGGAAATATAAAAGGAGAGGGAAATATAAAAGGAGAGGGAAATATAAAAGGAGAGGGAAATATAAAAGGAGAGGGAAATATAAAAGGAGAGGGAAATATAAAAGGAGAGGGAAATATAAAAGGAGAGGGAAATATAAAAGGAGAGGGAAATATAAAAGGAGAGGGAAATATAAAAGGAGAGGGAAATATAAAAGGAGAGGGAAATATAAAAGGAGAGGGAAATATAAAAGGAGAGGGAAATATAAAAGGAGAGGGAAATATAAAAGGAGAGGGAAATATAAAAGGAGAGGGAAATATAAAAGGAGAGGGAAATATAAAAGGAGAGGGAAATATAAAAGGAGAGGGAAATATAAAAGGAGAGGGAAATATAAAAGGAGAGGGAAATATAAAAGGAGAGGGAAATATAAAAGGAGAGGGAAATATAAAAGGAGAGGGAAATATAAAAGGAGAGGGAAATATAAAAGGAGAGGGAAATATAAAAGGAGAGGGAAATATAAAAGGAGAGGGAAATATAAAAGGAGAGGGAAATATAAAAGGAGAGGGAAATATAAAAGGAGAGGGAAATATAAAAGGAGAGGGAAATATAAAAGGAGAGGGAAATATAAAAGGAGAGGGAAATATAAAAGGAGAGGGAAATATAAAAGGAGAGGGAAATATAAAAGGAGAGGGAAATATAAAAGGAGAGGGAAATATAAAAGGAGAGGGAAATATAAAAGGAGAGGGAAATATAAAAGGAGAGGGAAATATAAAAGGAGAGGGAAATATAAAAGGAGAGGGAAATATAAAAGGAGAGGGAAATATAAAAGGAGAGGGAAATATAAAAGGAGAGGGAAATATAAAAGGAGAGGGAAATATAAAAGGAGAGGGAAATATAAAAGGAGAGGGAAATATAAAAGGAGAGGGAAATATAAAAGGAGAGGGAAATATAAAAGGAGAGGGAAATATAAAAGGAGAGGGAAATATAAAAGGAGAGGGAAATATAAAAGGAGAGGGAAATATAAAAGGAGAGGGAAATATAAAAGGAGAGGGAAATATAAAAGGAGAGGGAAATATAAAAGGAGAGGGAAATATAAAAGGAGAGGGAAATATAAAAGGAGAGGGAAATATAAAAGGAGAGGGAAATATAAAAGGAGAGGGAAATATAAAAGGAGAGGGAAATATAAAAGGAGAGGGAAATATAAAAGGAGAGGGAAATATAAAAGGAGAGGGAAATATAAAAGGAGAGGGAAATATAAAAGGAGAGGGAAATATAAAAGGAGAGGGAAATATAAAAGGAGAGGGAAATATAAAAGGAGAGGGAAATATAAAAGGAGAGGGAAATATAAAAGGAGAGGGAAATATAAAAGGAGAGGGAAATATAAAAGGAGAGGGAAATATAAAAGGAGAGGGAAATATAAAAGGAGAGGGAAATATAAAAGGAGAGGGAAATATAAAAGGAGAGGGAAATATAAAAGGAGAGGGAAATATAAAAGGAGAGGGAAATATAAAAGGAGAGGGAAATATAAAAGGAGAGGGAAATATAAAAGGAGAGGGAAATATAAAAGGAGAGGGAAATATAAAAGGAGAGGGAAATATAAAAGGAGAGGGAAATATAAAAGGAGAGGGAAATATAAAAGGAGAGGGAAATATAAAAGGAGAGGGAAATATAAAAGGAGAGGGAAATATAAAAGGAGAGGGAAATATAAAAGGAGAGGGAAATAAAAAGGGAGAGGGAAATAAAGAGGGAGAGGGAGGGAAATACAAAAGGAGAGGGAAATAAAAAAGGAGAGGGAAATATCAAAGGAGAGGGAAATGTGAAAGGAGAGGGAAATACAAAAGGAGAGGGAAATGTAAAAGGAGAGGGAAATATAAAAGGAGAGGGCAATAACCCCCCTGTCAGCCTGTATCCAAGACATAAGGACCTTCAGGAAGAATCACACTCAGGGTGGGATGAAAAGGCTGCACCAAATGCAGAGGAGCCAGCAGGGATGGGTTTGTGACCCAGGAGGGCAATGGGGAAGATGGGGCCTCATTCCTGGAGGATGGAGGTTGATTTCTTGGCAGGTTCAGCTGTTTGGTGGGTAAATGATGCTCAGCCCAACTTCCTCAGCTCTTAGTTGGTGGCCCAGGGATGATGGTGCCACTGATCTGGTTCTGAGCTGGAGAGGCTTTGTAAATAAGGAGGTGGAACCTTTCCAGGAGAGACAACAGCAAAACACACCACTCAGGTGTCCCAGGCTTGGGGCATGTGGGGTAAAATACAAGCAAAGAGCCCTGGAATAGGAACATTTCCCTGTGCAGCAGTTCCTTGGTGTTGGCAAGGAAGGAGGAGCCAGGGATACTGCCCTGGGCAAGGAGGGGGATCAACAGGAATGAGCTTTTTTTTTAATGAGCCCCACTGGGTTCAAAGCAAAGGTTTAGGGCAGTTCTGGACTCCTCTTCCCACCAGTGCCAACCCAGGGGTGTTCTGGGGCTGCCCCACTTCCCAGCAGGGTCCTGGCCTCTGGCTCAGCTCTTATCCCAGCACAGAACTGGTTGTTGGTGGAGGACACATCACTCCTGCCCACTGCCCCATCCCAGCCCTCCTTCTCTCTTGTTTTCACATTCACCACCTCCCAGTTGTCAATAAAACGTGTTGGGAGCAGAAGGAGCAGCCCTGGGATCCCAAAAGGTCCTGGATCAAAGCTAATTACTCTTCAAATGACTTCTAATCATCTCTCCTGCTCTGTCCCCCACAGCAGCCCCTGCTCCTGCAGCCCTGGAGCTGAAAGGAGGAAACCAATGTAAAACCCCAACCATTAGGAAACCACAACCCCCCCAGATCTGCCCAACCCAAGCAGACAAAAAGCAGCTGAGGGGTTTTGCAGGGTGGCTTGGCCTGGGTCCTGCATCTCAGTGGGGGCTCTGGGCACATCTTGGCTGCCTGGGGAGAGGTTTCCTCCTCCCCTCACTGCTTCTGCACCTTATCTCCAGCCCCAGAGCAGCTGCTTGGGCTCTGGAGCTGCTAATCCTGGCCCCCCCAAGGCTGCTGGGAGCACAGACAGCAGCCCAGAGGTTCCATCCTGAGTTATTCCCCCTTCTCAGCTCCCCCTGCCCCCATCCCAGATTTCCCCTCCATGTGCTTTTTCCCCTCCATCAGCTTTTGGGGGACACCAGCACCTTCCACCTGCAGCCCCAGGGAAGGGTTTTCCCTGGCCAAGGTTTGGCCTCACTTGTGCAAGCTGCCTGCCCATTTCTCCCAGTTCTCCCAGTGGAGAAGGGACTGCTCAGGTCCCAGGGGAATTCTGGCCTCCAGCTCAGTGGCCACAGTCCCTTGGGAAGCTCTGGCACACAGACCAGAGTCTGCCTGCAAATGTCTCCTGTCCCCAAGGGCTGCCCTTCCATTAGGTGAAAAAAAATAGAAAGGGGAAAAAGGAGAAATCAAAAGGAGCTGGAAATCAATCAGAGGCTTTTTATTTGCTATTTTTTTCCCTTCCCTGCACAAGGTTTGCTGAGCACAAACCCCCTGTCCTGGCTGCTGGGGCTGGGGGAGGGATGGGGGTGGTGAGAAGGGCTGTGGGATGGGGCAGGGAGGGCACAGGGCAGGGGGGGCACAGGGCAGGGGGGGCACAGGG
>NW_009952561.1:126185-127372 GCF_000747805.2 Chaetura pelagica | reverse complement strand
AAGGTTTAGGGCAGTTCTGGACTCCTCTTCCCACCAGTGCCAACCCAGGGGTGTTCTGGGGCTGCCCCAGTTCCCAGCAGGGGCCTGCCCTCTGGCTCAGCTCTTATCCCAGCACAGAACTGGTTGTTGGTGGAGGACACATCACTCCTGCCCACTGCCCCATCCCAGCCCTCCTTCTCTCTTGTTTTCACATTCACCACCTCCCAGTTGTCAATAAAACGTGTTGGGAGCAGAAGGAGCAGCCCTGGGATCCCAAAAGGTCCTGGATCAAAGCTAATTACTCTTCAAATGACTTCTAATCATCTCTCCTGCTCTGTCCCCCACAGCAGCCCCTGCTCCTGCAGCCCTGGAGCTGAAAGGAGGAAACCAATGTAAAACCCCAACCATTAGGAAACCACAACCCCCCCAGATCTGCCCAACCCAAGCAGACAAAAAGCAGCTGAGGGGTTTTGCAGGGTGGCTTGGCCTGGGTCCTGCATCTCAGTGGGGGCTCTGGGCACATCTTGGCTGCCTGGGGAGAGGTTTCCTCCTCCCCTCACTGCTTCTGCACCTTATCTCCAGCCCCAGAGCAGCTGCTTGGGCTGTGGAGCTGCTAATCCTGCCCCCCCCAAGGCTGCTGGGAGCACAGGCAGCAGCCCAGAGGTTCCATCCTGAGTTATTCCCCCTTCTCAGCTCCCCCTGCCCCCATCCCAGATTTCCCCTCCATGTGCTTTTTCCCCTCCATCAGCTTTTGGGGGACACCAGCACCTTCCACCTGCAGCCCCAGGGAAGGGTTTTCCCTGGCCAAGGTTTGGCCTCACTTGTGCAAGCTGCCTGCCCATTTCTCCCAGTTCTCCCAGTGGAGAAGGGACTGCTCAGGTCCCAGGGGAATTCTGGCCTCCAGCTCAGTGGCCACAGTCCCTTGGGAAGCTCTGGCACACAGACCAGAGTCTGCCTGCAAATGTCTCCTGTCCCCAAGGGCTGCCCTTCCATTAGGTGAAAAAAAATAGAAAGGGGAAAAAGGAGAAATCAAAAGGAGCTGGAAATCAATCAGAGGCTTTTTATTTGCTATTTTTTTCCCTTCCCTGCACAAGGTTTGCTGAGCACAAACCCCCTGTCCTGGCTGCTGGGGCTGGGGGAGGGATGGGGGTGGTGAGAAGGGCTGTGGGATGGGGCAGGGAGGGCACAGGGCAGGGGGGCAACAGGGC
>NW_009952561.1:114913-125283 GCF_000747805.2 Chaetura pelagica | reverse complement strand
AATGTCTCCTGTCCCCAAGGGCTGCCCTTCCATTAGGTGAAAAAAAATAGAAAGGGGAAAAAGGAGAAATCAAAAGGAGCTGGAAATCAATCAGAGGCTTTTTATTTGCTATTTTTTTCCCTTCCCTGCACAAGGTTTGCTGAGCACAAACCCCCTGTCCTGGCTGCTGGGGCTGGGGGAGGGATGGGGGTGGTGAGAAGGGCTGTGGGATGGGGCAGGGAGGGCACAGGGCAGGGGGGCACAGGGCAGGGGGGCACAGGGGCAGGGAGGGTCAGGACACCCCATCACCCCCTGCCTCCCTGGGGCTCCATCACCACCCCCCTCCTCCAGCTCCAAATCCTCCTGGGCTGGTCCCAGGGGAGCAAAGGAGCAAAAGCTCCAGCAGACCTGCCTGTTTCCCACAGGGAAAAAGGACTCAAACCCCAAGAGCCAAGAGGAGGTTCAATCCAAGCCCCCAGCAGTGTCCAGGGAACACCAGCTCCCTGCCACAAGCAGCTTCAGGATTACAGGGAGAAGATCAAACCCAACAGACAGAGAAAATAGGGGGGAAAAAGGGAAAAAAAACCCTCTCACCCAACCCTCAGATAATATAAAATATTCCCCCTAGAGGAGCAATTTGAAAGGCTTTTTTTTAATTAACTCTGCATTTCACTGGAGCTTCAGCAGCACAATTATTGTACATTAAATAAATACCAGTTGATTATTAAGAACATATTTACCAAGCTTCAAGTCCTGCAGGTCACAGAGAGAAGCTCCTGCTTGGAACAGTTGTTGCTGGATAAATCAGTTATTTACTTTGCACTTCGTGCTGCTGAAGGGAAGGGGGAACAAAGCTGGGAGGGGGGGGACACAGAGGGATCCCCAGTCCTGCTGATCTGGTGGAGTGACCCTAAGGCAGAGGGGGAGAGGGACAGACCAGGTTTCTTTTCTCCCCTCCCATCAATGGCACAAGGAAAAACCACCTTGGCTGTGCATATGGATGGGAGTTGGAATCAATGAGGGTCCAAACCTTGTCCCATTGATTGATGGACACAGGGACCAGTTGAAGCAGAAGGGGAAGCCCAGTGCCCTGGCTGGGACCACAGCCCATCCATCAGGTCGACAGGGGTTTTTGCTTTGCTGTTGTTGGGGGGTTTTTTTAACTCATTTTTTAAACAACAATAAAAAAAGAGCACTTGGCATTTCTGAAAGCAAATCTACAAGTAGGAAGTCGTGCTGGTTTTTTGGCAGCAGAAGGTCACAAAGCAGGCTCAGGTCACGGGGCAAGAATCAGTGGTTAATGGTAGCAAATCCTGCCCCAAATCAGCTGCCAAACACCCCCATGGTACCTTAGTCTTGGGCACAGGAGTGGCACAAACCCCACCCTGGGCAGCCCAGCAAGGGGCTGTGACAGCAGGTATCCAGCTGTGGCTCCTTCATGGGTAGACCTGTTATCCCAGCAGGGCCCTGCAGCCCTTGGGAAGACAAGAATCCAGGTTTTGTGGCTCCCAGCCATGTCCTCTTCAAGAGAAACTCCTGGCTCCTGTCTGCCTGGGCCATCATCTCCCAAGGTTTGTGCACAAACCACACACAAGTGGGCTGGAAACATAAAATTCTATTGGGCAGTTAATTGGAAACCTGCCTGGGCTGCACAGGGTAATGGACATGAAGTGTTCCCAGCAGGAAATGACTCCATATGAAACAGGCTTGGTGGTACCAGAACTGGGCTGAGCAGCTCCAGGGCCAGGCCAGTTCCCCCAGAAACCAGAGGGAGGTGCTGAGATTTGGGTGGGAAGTAAAGTTTCCATGAAGCAGGAGTTTCCATAGAGGGTGTTAATGCTATCAAAGCAGGTACCAGGGAGGGTAACTAGGTAGGTCCATCCAGATCCACCCCCCTGCATGGGCAGGGACACCTCCCACCAGCCCAGGCTGCTCCAAGCCCCATCCAACCTGCCCTTCAACACCCCCAGGGATGGGGCAGCCACAGCTTCCCTGGGCAACCTGGGCCAGGCTCTCACCACCCTCACACTCCACAATTCCCTCCTCATCTCCAACCTCCATCTCCCTCTCCCAGTTTCCATCCATTCCCCTCATCCCATCCCTCCCTGCCCTTGTCCCAAGTCCCTCCCCAGCTTTCCTGGAGCCCCTTCAGGCACTGGAAGCTGCTCTCAGGTCTCCCTGGAGCCTTCTCTTCTCCAGGCTCAACACCCCAACTCTCCCAGCCTCCCAGTCCTGTGCTGGTCCCCAAGGTCCCAGTTGGGCCATCCTGGGGCTGTGCCTGCTCTGCAGGAGAAGTTTGCCATGGCAAGTCATCTAAACAGATGAAGAAAAAAATCAAGAGCTGAAAGGCAGAGCCAGTGGCCTGTGGTTGCTTGGCCAAGGACCCCCAGCAAGGGGGACCCCCCTGTCCCGTGCTAGGCACATTTGTGGGGGTCACCAGGGACCCCAGAAATCCCTTGCTCTGGTGCCAAGGCAGGACTTACTCCCCTGGCTGGGACTAAGAAACAAGGAGATGGGGAAACCTCTGCCTCAGGAGCCAGGATTGAATGTGGCACCATCCACAGCCTTATTAGCAGCATCAAGTGACTATAATTTATAGACACTTTTCCAAGGGGGAATTATCAATCTATTTATTTAAGTGCTGCAGTGCAGCTGAGCTGGGCACCAGGGCCTGCTCAGCCTTGCCAATTTGCTATCATCTCCATGATCTATAGGGTTGGGGTTTTTTTCCCCCATACAAATATTTAGCTCTGCCTCAGAATAGATTTTTGGATTCTCAGAACCCTTTTTAGACCCTTCAGGAGGACACAGATGCTCCCAGTGCTCCAGCCAGGCCCTGTTGGTCAGGAGTGACTGGTTTGCTCAGGAGATGTCGGGCAGAACACACCAGTTGCATTTCAGGCACTGGATTGAGCACATGTCACCATTCCCCTGTGGAAAGGGGGCACCAAAGTGCCACCCTGCCACCCTAGGGTCCCAGAGAAGGGCAGGAGCTCTGCTCATCCCAACTCTCCAGCAACTTTTTGGTTGCCTCCCCAGCCTGCCAAGCCTCCCTGCATCCCGGAGCTGGAGGATCCCAGCCCTGCTCCTCAGCATCCCTGAGCACCCCCAGGGAGTGAAAAGCCTCTTCCATGTGCCAAAAGCTTCAAGCCAAGCAGCATCCCACTGGATTTCTCCTTCTGGGGAAGCCCTGAAGGGCTGGTTGAGCTGAGGGAAGGAGGAAAGGAGCACAAACTGAGGCTGCCGGCGCTCGCTCATTTGACCCTTCAGGAGGACACAGATGCTCCCAGTGCTCCAGCCAGGCCCTGTTGGTCAGGAGTGACTGGTTTGCTCAGGAGATGTCGGGCAGAACACACCAGTTGCATTTCAGGCACTGGATTGAGCACATGTCACCATTCCCCTGTGGAAAGGGGGCACCAAAGTGCCACCCTGCCACCCTAGGGTCCCAGAGAAGGGCAGGAGCTCTGCTCATCCCAACTCTCCAGCAACTTTTTGGTTGCCTCCCCAGCCTGCCAAGCCTCCCTGCATCCCGGAGCTGGAGGATCCCAGCCCTGCTCCTCAGCATCCCTGAGCACCCCCAGGGAGTGAAAAGCCTCTTCCATGTGCCAAAAGCTTCAAGCCAAGCAGCATCCCACTGGATTTCTCCTTCTGGGGAAGCCCTGAAGGGCTGGTTGAGCTGAGGGAAGGAGGAAAGGAGCACAAACTGAGGCTGCCGGGGCTCGCTCATTTATTTGGGCAATGATGGTTTAGTTTTAAATATTTATAGCCCTTCCTAATGCACTGGTAAGTGCTGCAGGAAATCCTGCCAAGGTTCTGAGCCCCTGTGAGCTCACAGCAAATATCATTGTCTCTTCCCTGCTAAATCTTTGATGAGAAGCAGGGAAGAAGGTGGATTCGCCCGCCCGTGGGTGCTGAGAAGCCATAGGAGAACAGGAGGGACAATCCTCAGGAGCAGAGCTGCTCTGGGGGGCTGGGGGGCTCCAACCCTCCCAGATCTCCCCCTCTGTGCCTCTGGGTGATGATGGGCCCGGGGGAAGCTTGGAAGGGTCTGTCCTACAGCCACCAGTGATGCTCTCCTGGCACCTCAGCAGCCTGGTCCCCTGGTCCCTCACCTGGCTCTGGTTTCACCAGCACCTTCCCCCTGAGACCCAGCAGGCTCATGTCACTTGTGATGCAAGGCCAGGATTTGTTTGGGAAAGGGCCTGATCTGCCTCTATGGAAAGAGTTTCTCCCAGCCCTGGGCAGGAGCTGGCAGAGAGGCACCCTCTGCCTCCCTGCAGAGCAGCTGGAAGGGGAAATTATTTCATCAAGGACCATTTAATCTGCAGGGCAGACTTCATTTACCACTACAGCACCACATTAAACTTTAACAGCTTTCACACACACACACACAAAACCCCTCCACAACACCCTAGGATCCACTTTTCCTCCCCCTTTCAAGTTCATGCAATAAATCTGCCAGCTGGGAATTTCTCAGCTCTGGGTAAACGTGTCACTTCCCTGGGGAAATCCCTGGCTCTGGGTGCAGCTCAAAGGCCAGGGACTGAGGTGTCCCTGCTGCCTGGGGACATGATGCCAGCCCCAACCTTGCTCAGGACATGGAGGAGCATCCTCACATCCCACCCAGCACAGCCCCACTGGATGGAAAGACTCCCCATGGATTCTTGATGCTCCCTGGATGTTCTCCAAGAGCAGCCAAAAACCTCCAGCCCGCCCTAAGTGGCTGTTAATAAAGAATCAATGAGGATGATCTGGGCCTGCTGGGCAGTTCTGCTATCGGAGGCATCTTATTAATTAGGAATCAAACAATTAGACCCTGACATCCCGGGGAGAGGGAGGATTCCAAGTGCAAAGAGGTTGGTGAAGGGATGCGGGAACGGGGCGCCCGTTGGGGATGATGCTCCTGGAGCTCAGCCCCTCTGAGGGGGTCCCTGCAGCCCCCCCAGCTGCTCTGTCCCCCCCTGCAAAGCTGCCCCAGTCCATAGGGAATGGGAAGACAGGGATGCCCTGCTGGAATGAAAGCTGGGGAGCACGAGGCGTTGCTGAGAACGGGAAATAACCCCCAGCTCATCACACGGGTGGGTGCAAAGCTGAGAGGGGAGCAGCCCCCCCCCCCCCAGCAGCCTTTGGGCTGGGGTGGTGACAAGTCACCTCCTTGTCCCCATCCCTCTCTCACCACTGCAGAATCAACCCAGCAAAGCAACCCGGGCAAATTTGCAGGGGAAATAAAACCAGATGTATAATTAATGATCCTCCCAGAAGCCACGGGCCCCTTCCTCGTGTAGCAATTTGGTGAAACATCATTCCTGAGACACTGAGCTCAATCATCAACATGATCCCGAGGCAGCCACGCAGGAAGGGAGGGGAAGGGAGGGGAAGGGGAGGCTCCTGCTGGGACTGCACGTTCAGAGGACACTTGTACCATCCAGCTCCCCTGGCAGGAACAAACCCCCTCGTGATAGGGCTGGAGATAACCCCCCATGGGCTGCTGCAAGGGAAGCCAGGCTGGCAGACACTGCATTTACAAACAGCTTTTCCCCAGGCACTGTGCTCATTATAAATAACATCAATAGCCCTAAATCTGCCCTGCCAAGCTGCTCCCCCCCCATCCCTGGCTCCTGGAGGGAAGCAGGACCTGCCTGGGATGCTCCAGGAGGTCCCCACCTCCCCTGGAAGGGACTTTTCTCCTTCACCTGCTCTAGGACACGTTTAGAGAGGCAGGTTAGACCTTGTGTGGAAGGTTCCTGGGGGAATCTGGAGCCTCCCGTGGGTGTGGAGTGGGGCTGGGCAGGGCAGTGGGGGACTCGGGTGGAGTGTGGATCTCCACGCAGAGATCCCAGCAGGGCAGTGGTCCCTGAGGTTCCTCTGGGAAACACCTGGTTCCAGGGAGAGCAGCAGAGCTGCCTCAGTGCTGGTTAGCCCAGCCTGCAAACCCATTCCTGCAGGTTCAGGTGCCCAGGATCTCAGTGCAAACCCTCAGCAGACGCACCGAGATCTTCCCAGTCAGCAACTGGAAAGGGCCCAATGCAAAACCATTTCTAACCTGGCTCTCTAAACGTGTCCTAGAGCAGGTGAAGGAAACGTCAGTAGCTTTTGCAAAATCACCTTCACAGTCCCCCCCTTCCTTCACCAGCCCTGCCTTGGGATGCTCAGCACTTCTGAGAAGCACTTCTGAGAAGCACCCCGAGCTGCCATGCCAGAACCCCCCCTCCCCAGGCCCCCCCTTGGATCTGGGAGCAATTAACAATGAACCAAACGATGCTTTTTGATTTCTTGTTTTGCCCTGCACCAAGTTCTTGGAGACCCCAGGGCTGGGGGGAGCAGCTGGGAGGCAGTGCTGGCTGGACCCTGCTGCTCCTCCCTGCTCAGCATCTCTCTGCATCATCCCTGCCTTCTATTAATTTTAACAGGGATAAATAAATAAAAAACAAGCCCAGACACCCAGAATCCCTGATGCACACAGGGGAAATGGTGTGCAAAGTGGGTTTTCCTGGATATAACCCAGAATGGGGACAGCAGAGCAGCTCCAGGGGGGGCTGCACCAGCTGGGGGCTGAGAGCTCCCTCCTCACCACCCGTTCCCAAAGGAGCCAGCCCTGAAATCCTCCAGCAGCCTTGGATTTGGCCCAGCTCTGTTTTCTTTTTGCCCCTGGGTTTCTGAAAGCTCATTACATGGGCTAAACAGCCAGGCCTGCCAGCCCTGCCAGGGAGCAGCAGAGCAGGGTAATCCCACCCCCACCAGCCCTCCAAGCCATCCCCAAAGCTTCCCATGCACAGGGCAGCTGAGCCCAGAGCAGGGGGATGTTCCCACCTGCCCACCTCCACAGCAGAGCCCCTGCTCAGCTCAAATCCCCCCCTCCAGGCCCAGCTCAACCCCTTCTTTAAACCACACTCCAGCCTGATAAGCGTTTGAGAGCCTTTAAAATGCTAATTGCACAGCAAGGGATCAGGCGCAGCCACCACCACCTGAATATTCATGAGGTGGGAAGGGGGAAAACCAGGGATGCTGCAGCTTCCCAAGGGATGGGGAGGGCCAAACCTCTCCCAGCAGATCCCACCTGGCAAAGCATCCCACCTTGGGAGGCAGAATTCACACTCAGCCACCACTTTGTCCTTCTGATCTCCATGATAACCCCTCCAAAAAGCTTGACTGGCATCTGGACTCCTGGTGTTTAAGGACCAAGAGGCAGGATCCCAGAGAAATGGCACCAAAACCCCAGGCAGATCCCACTGTTTGCTGCCTAAAAAACCACCTGTAGGTTCCAACCAGCACCACGGAGGAAGGAGCAGCTAATTAAACCATCCCTGGTGCCCTCGACCTCCCCAGTGTCTCTCTCTCTGACATCCATAAAGAAAACAAGCCATGAAATCAATCCTCCCAAAGTCTGGGAGCAGGAGCCTCCAGGAGCCACCCAGCAGCTCCTGGATTGCCCAGGAACTGTCTGCACACCATGGCAGGTCCCTGAGGCTGCAAAATGACCTCTGGGGGTAGTTTCATTAGTGTGATTTATGTCCCCTGCAATGGATGGAGGCCCCAGAGCTCCAGGAATCTATGGGAGGGAACAGGCAGCACTGACCCTTCCTTCCCAACTGGGGGGCTGGGTAATCAGGTCTTGCTCCTAAATGGAGCCAGTGAGTAGCTGGGGGTACAAAAGGTGGTGGGAGGGAGGGTCAGGGGTGGTGCTACCCCAACCCCACGTGGGGCTGGGGTCCCCATCCCAGCTGGGAGCCTGTCCTGCCAAGGCTAAGCTGCAAACCAGCAGTTTGGCAGTGAAACATCCAACCAAAAATCCTGGAGAATTCATAAAAAAGAGAGGATGT
Source organism: Chaetura pelagica (assembly GCF_000747805.2). Taxonomy (NCBI): domain Eukaryota; kingdom Metazoa; phylum Chordata; class Aves; order Apodiformes; family Apodidae; genus Chaetura; species Chaetura pelagica. The sequence goes on along the minus strand of NW_009952561.1, from coordinate 117,484 downwards.
TGGACCTCAGCACAAGGACACGAGCTGCTGGCAGGTCCTGCATCCCAGGTGAGCAAGCCTGAATGGCACTGGGACACCTGGGAATCCCTTTTTCTATGGGAAAAACACCCTGTGGATGCTCCTCAGCCCTCACCACCTCCACCCCAGAGCACCAAGCTCATGGTTGGTGTTGTTAGTGGTGGTTTGGTTGAGCTTTTCTTCCCTCTTGATCCTAATAAAAATGAAGTGAAAGCAAAAGGAAAGGGAAGAAAAGCTTTGCAGGGTGGGGATGGAGCAAGGCAATTAGTTTGTGCTCTTGAAAATGATTCACTAATTGTGCAAGGAGTTGTGTACAAAATGGGAGCTAATAAAAGAGATTTAATTTGATTCTGGGAAGGGAAGGGGAGCAGAACGAGCAGCAGAACTGCAGCAGAGTGCTAATGGGCTCTGCTGGTGCCTGCCTTGTCCCTGAGCTGGTCCCACCTGGAAAACGTGGAATTAAATCAGCTTTGGGGCTCTGAGCAAAATTCCTACAACTGTGTAACTGCCTTCTCTAGAGGGCCCTTCCAAATCTGACAATTCTGGGGTTCTGGGATTCTCCTGAGGACCTGGTGAGCCACGGGAGAGCCTTTGGGACAGGCAGGAGCTGAGTTCCAGGATCACAGGGTGGAGGGGGCTGGAAGGGAGCTCTGGAGATCAGTCAGTCCAGGATCCCCTAGAGCAGATCCCACAGGAACATATCCAGGAGGGGCTGGAAGGTCTCCAGGGATGGAGACTCCACAGCCTCCCTGGGCAGCCTGGCCCAGGGCTCTGCCACCCTCCCAGGCAAGAAGGATTTTCTCCTCTTCAGCTCAAACCTCCTGGGCTCCAGTTTGTGCCCATGGCCCCTTGTCCTGGCCCTGGACACCCCTGAGCAGAGTCTGGTCCCCTCCTCCTTTTGGGTGGGCTGAGGGAAAATCAACACCAAGATTTCCCCTGGTTTCCTTGGGGCTGGGACTGATCTGTCCCCATCCCCACCCATCCAGCCCCTGCTCCTTCAACTCCTTTGATCCCATCAAATCCCATCTCCGGGACCAGCCCTGGAGGCAGCAGAGGAGCTGCCAGCTCTGACACCACATCTGCCTTCCACCTCAGTTTTTAGCAACCCCCTCCAAAGCCTTGGCAGAACCACCAGGGATTTTGCAGCAGAAATGCTGGCTCAGTCCACCTCCCAAAGACCAAACAACCCCAAGAGGCAACGTTGGAGCCTCAGCACCCGCGTGGGGACGCGGGGACATCCCATGTGCTGCTCACCCCTTGGATCCCACCCTTCCCTCCTCCTGGCTGCCTCCTTCCTCCCCCTTTCCCAGCACCTTGGCAGCCAGGAAAACACCTTTCCCAGCTCTGCACATGCCTGATCCAGACACACCACCCACAGCCATTGTATGGATGGGCTCTGGGATCTTGTTGTTATTATGAGCATCATTATTGCCCCTTCAACCAGGACACAGCCCTTGGGGGCACTGAGCTCCCCAAGGGGTAAAAACATCTATATTTGCAAAGTCCTGCCCTGTCTGGCACAAGTCTGAGCTTAAATCCTGCAAAAAGATCCCTCCATGGGCACCCTTTGGTTTTTCTGGGCTCTCTCAAATATCTAGAGAAGCATTTTCCTGCATCCCAGCCCAGGGACACGGCGCTTGCTGCCTAAAAATGACCCCAGCTCTGGGCACCACAGAGCAGAACCAGTGCCTGTGCCCTGGGAAACAGCCTGCTGGGCCCAGCTGGGATGGAAGTGTCTGGAGAAAAACACAGAGAATAAAATGAATTTAAAAAAAACAAAGAGTTGAGATCAATAAAAATGTTTCATTTCAACCGTTTTGGGCGGGTGGGGAAGGAGGTGATGGATGGGGGTGGCTGGGAAGCAGCTCCGTGGAGAGGAGTCCCTAAATGAACCTGGATGCTTTTCTGGGGGGGTTGTTCTTCCTTTTACTTATGTATTTATTAATTTCAGGTTTGTTTCTGCTACTTCCATGCCCGTGGCAGTTGGGAATGAGCAGGACAGGGATGCGCCCGGAGCAGCCGGGCTCTGCTCCCTTCCCTATCACTTTGGGATAATATTCATCCAGGAATAACTTGATTATAATTAATCTCGGTCTCCTGGATGGGGTTAAACTGCAGCTGGCGGGAGGGTAACTCCTGTGCTATTCCTGCCTCCAACCCAGAGCCCTCAGGGAGGTTTAGCAGTGACCTCTGGACCCTTTGGTGGCTCCAAATCTCCTCCCTTGGTCACCTCCAGGGACAACCAAAAAGTGCTTCTGCCTGGGGATAGGAGTGACATTAATCTCTGAGGTAGTTAATTACATGGCTGTTGGACTTGCTTTGTGCAGTAACTCCAGGGCTGTTATGCTGCTTTGAAAGTGAAGCCACCCAGAAAACCATCTTGGGAACAAAATTGCTCCTGAGCCAGTGAAAGAGCAGCCCTAAAATCATTCCAGCTACTCCCTGTCCGTGGCTGGGCTTGGTGGGGTGGGTTTGGGGGAAGCAGTAGGGTGTGTTGGGGGGCTGGCAGGGTGTGTTGGGGGGCTGGCAGGGTGGAGGGGGCTGGCAGGGTGT
>NW_009952561.1:112710-114372 GCF_000747805.2 Chaetura pelagica | reverse complement strand
GCAAACAGGGCAGCAGAGCTCAGTGCTCAGCACCCCCCAGCCTCCCATGGGCTCAGCATCCAGCCAGGGTCTTTCACCCATTTTACAGCAACAAAAACCCCTCTGCAGGGTGAGGACAGAGCTGTGGGCTTGGGGTGTGCCCGTCCCAGCAGGAGCCCAACTCATTCCCAACTCATTCCCAACTCATTCCCAACTCATTCCCAACTCATTCCCAACCCCTGCAGGTGGATCTGCCCCCAGGTTCTTTTCCCTGCTGACAGGACCAATGACAGGGACATTTTCTCAAAGGCACTTGATCCACCAGCACCTCAGTCTCATTCCCAGCCAAACCTTTCCCCTCTTCCCATCCTGGAGCACGGGAAGGCAGGAGGTGACTGAGAACCCATCCCAGCCACAGCCCTGCCCAGCACAAGCTCCTTTTGGGGACACCAGGACAACACATGAATGGCTTGAAAATCAGGTGGATGGTTTAGGTGGCACCTCCTTTCTGAGCAGCCCTGTGGGTACAGGAGCTCAGACCCACAGGGTCCTGAGCTCAGACCCACAGCTCCAGCCTCTGTCATCCCCCTGAGTTTTAACATCTTGACATGTTTAGAATGACACTGCTATAGGAAAACAAGCCTGAGTGGCCTCATCCTTCCTCCTTCAGTGCCTTGATGGCTTTGACAGGATTGAAACAAAAGGATCCAACGTTCCAGAAACGTTTCAGCAGCTTCTTGATCAGATTGTGCTTATTAAAAAGAAAACACAACCCAATATAAAATAATCATCATAATTAAAAAAATAAGAATAGAAAGACTTGTCGTCAGAGGAAAGTTCCCAGATCCCAGGGAGGGAAAAGCTGCCAGTGAAATGGTTGTTCCCAACCCTGCTGGGATGTGGGGTCCTGCCAGCCCCCCTGCCAGGCCTGGGGGCCAGCAAGGGTGAGATCCACCCTGGGTGTGTGTCCTGTTCCCCATCAGAGCCCCAAGACAAGCTGGGAAACCCACACAATCCATCACCACCTCCTGCTCTTTGTGCTTGTTCTCATTCCCAGGCTGCCTGTGCTGGTGTCAGGACCATCAGTCGGGTCCTGTCACCCCGGGGGGCTGGAACTGATGTCCCCATTCCCTGTGACAGGGTTTTAAAACCCTCATCTCCTTTTGGCACGTGCTGGGGTGTTGGAGAAGAGAGTTTCCCCTGCCAGCTGAGCTGTCCCTGCTGCTTCCCCATCTGCAGAGCAAATGTCCTGGCTGCTCTGAGCAGCTGCTGCTTCTCCAGCTCTGCAAAGCTCCAGCCTCCCTCCTCCCAGCCAGTCCAAACACCTCCCCAGCAACAAATCCTGCAGGAATTTCATCCCCCTCCCAGCCAGACTCTCCTGGCAGCACCTTGATTCCCCAGGGAGCTCCTGTCCCCTCCCTGGGGGGGAAGGATGAGGCCACTTGGGCTTCTTTTCCTACAACAACTTCATTGAATTATCTCTCCTATCCCAGTGCCTGCCCTTTCAACTTGGCTTCCTGCACCCCTTGGAAGCCAAAGTGCATTCAACAGCCCCAAACCACAGCTGGAACTCAGGAAAAAAAAGGTTAGAGAAGGCCAAGTGACTCCTGCAAACTTTTCCATGAGGGATAAAAACCACTTGGGAAAAGCTGCTTTGAGCGAGTGGGGCTGAGAGTGGCGGGG
>NW_009952561.1:105223-112117 GCF_000747805.2 Chaetura pelagica | reverse complement strand
GGGAGGCAGCTCCTCCTCATCCTCATCCTCACCCTGTGGTTTCCCTGAGCCAAATGGATGGCAAATGCTGGCTGAGCAGGAATAGTGAGACTTTCTATTCCCTGTGCAGGGGGATAAATGGCTGCAGAGAGATGGAGAAGGAGCCCCCGGGGCTGCGCTCGCCCGCCCGTGTTTGCCACCCCGAGCACAATAAACCACCCCACGGGGTTCATCTCCACCCCACGGGGTTCATCTCCACCCCACATCATTCAGGTGCCTTGCTCAGGGAAGTCTGAGGCTCAGTGCAGGCAGCTTTTGTGCTTCACCACTGCCCATGGTATCTAAGGTCCTCATGGAGTGGTTGCTCCAACGGGATGCAGACAACGTGCCTGCCCAGGGGGGAGGCTGCAGGTCTTGCCAGGCTGGACCTTTCCAGTCCTCAGGCACAGAACTCATCCCAAAATCCTGAAATCCTCTCTTCCCCATGACTCAGGGAAGCCTCCAAAACCTCCCCCCTTCTTTGCACTCTCCTCTCCACGACCCGTTTCCAAGGCTGGGGAGACAACACAAGATTTAGTCCATCCCCAAGGGTTTGCTGAGGGGCTTGTTCACCTTGTCCTTGTCTCCTCCTGAAGCCCCAGCCTGGAACTTCCCCACAGGACTTGACTCCTCCAGGGAGGGGAGGTCAGGAGGGATTTCCAGCATGATTGGGTTTGGTTGGAGTTTTCCTTCCTCCCCTGAGCCCACCTCACACCCCCAGCCCCACTGCTGCTTCGGGGACCAGCCCCAAAAGGGCACTGGTTCTGTGACCATCCCAGTTCTCCCCAGCTCCTGAGAAGGGGAAGAAGGGCAGGAGAGGGATCCCCACATCCCTGCCCCATTGCAACCCTGGCTCTCACCATCCCCAAACCCATTCTGAGTCCTCCCCAAAAGATACTGCAGCACCAGGAGGGAACAACCTCGGGGCAAACTGGTTTGGGGAGGGCAGTGTTGATTTGGGGAGGATATGATGGATTTGGGGAGGGCATCATTGATTTGAGGAGGGCAGTATTTATTTGGGGAAGACATTAACTCTTTGGGGAAGACATTAATTATTTGGGGAAGACACTAATTATTTGGGGAAGACACTAATTATTTGGGGAAGACACTAATTATTTGGGGAGATCATAATGGATTTGGGGAGGACATAATGGATTTAGGGGGGACATTATTGATTTAGGGGGGACATAATGGATTTAGGGGGGACATAATGGATTTGGGGGGGGTGTAATTTAAAGCTGTCAGACTAAGAACATCTAGATGAGCTTCTCCCACTCATCTGCTGCTGCTGCATTTCCCAAACTGCCCTTCAACTTTGCCCCCTTTCCCCTCTCCTCTCTCCAGAGCAGGAAGGGGAGATAAGGGGAATTGCTTCAGCAGGCCTGGGGGACAGCAGGGATTTGTTTTAATCCAGTCCATTAATCAATTTCTCTGTTGAAATTGAATTAACTGCCTTTCATCAGCATCACATCCCAGGACTTGGGAACAGTAGGAGGCACAGGAGAATGCAGATGAGGTGACAGCCCTGCCTGCACCTCCCAGCCCTGCCTGCACCCTCAGAAGGGGCTTTGCTGCCTGTGCAGCCTCCACCAGACACAATCTTCTCATCAGCCCCTAATTGGGAAATGAAGGAGACAAGGTGTCATCCCCCAGCCTGAGCAGAGCTCCTCTCCCTTCCTTAACTAAGCACGTTCCCCAGCAAATCTCCCTCCTTTCTAGTCTTTTACTGGGGCAGGGGGGGGGAAATTTGCTTGAAATGCAATTGGAAATGAAAGGAAATCAGATCTGGCTCCCTGATTCAAAGGCAAAATGCTGATGAGGCTGCTCTGCCTGCCACAGGGATCTCTAACTCTATGGAAATGTGATGGCACTGAAAGAAAAACACCAACCCAACATCCTCCCATGCCTGCCTGGAAATCCCCCTCCTCCCACCCCTCCATCACTGGGGACAATGACAAGGACTCAACAGCTCCTGCCTGGTGCTGTGCAATGTTTTCCCTCTTCCATGGGTCATCCCATCAACCCAGAGGATTCCTCTGCCACCCTCTCCACAGCCTGGGCCAGAATCCCACTGGATCACCAGGAGCTTCTCCATCCACTTCAATAGCTACTGGGAGCAGAGAGGAAATCCAGGCTTTGGATAATGATTCTAATTCATCTCTGACCTTCCAGTCATGAGTTCTTAACTCAGAGCAAGGTGCAGTGAAGACCCCACGACTCAGTCTTAGTCTCCAGCCCTGGCCTAAGGAGTAAGAAAGAAAAGCAGAATTTGCAACAGAGGAAAAGTTGCTGCATTATTTAAAAATTTGCTGATGAATAATTTAGTCAAATGAGCCTGTGAATGTTAGACAATATTGCACTACAAAAGAAATCAATTACAATACAGGGAAAGGGAAAAAAAAACCCCAACCAACAAACCAAAAACCAATATAACACAAAAATAAACCCTCCTTGGCTCATTGAAAAAACCCTGTGCAGGCCAACAAGGTTCCCTGTATTTAAAAAGGAGTGTTTTAAATAAGAATCTGTTCTAATAAGCAAGGTATTAGTGCTGGCATCTCCAGGAAAGAGAGGAAGCATCTCCCCTCTCTTCCAGCAGCTTCTCCCCATTAACATTCCTCTCCTGTTTTGGGCAAGGTTCACTCTGGACTCACCAGGTGCCCTGGCAAACAGCTCAGTTTCTGCTCTGTAAATACATATAAATTAGCATTTATTTAGTCCACGTTGCCTCTCTGAGTCTCCACACCAGGACTAAACCCTCCTCAGGGGGATGCTGGTTATTTCAAGGACACCTCTGGCTTTGGGACACCCCAGAGCATCCATAAAAGCTGGGACAAGGGACCACAGCACCAGGTCCAGTTGTGGCCCTTGCCTGAGGTTGGGATGCTGGGACACCAGCTCCCTGCTGGGGTGGGAAACTGGACAAGAAGGAGAAGAGAAATCTAATTGTACAGTCCCAGGAATAGAGCTGAGCAGCTCCCAGGGACACAAAGAGGTTGAATTCCTGCCTGCCTGGGCAGAGGTTGGGCTGGGGTTCGTTGTCACTGGGATAACTGGGAGGGTTTAGGGAGAGAGAGGGAATGAAGGCCCTGGGGAGAGAGTGGGCACCAGGGAGCTTGATTGCATCCTAAAAGTGAGGGGAAATGTTCAGCCTGTCCCTGCTGGCAGAGTTTGGAGGAGGTCCCTGCATGTCCCCTGCATGAGCTGGGATCTGGGGACACTGGGACACCCCTGGCAGAGCCCACCCATCCCAGGGCAGCCAGCCCAGGGTCCCAGCTCAGCCCCAGCCAGCCTGGCTGCTGCAGAAGGGCTTGACAGGGAGTTTTGTTCTGGACCTTTTCATTTACAGAATAAAGGAGAGGGAAAAATTGCTTTCTTCCCAGCCTTCACTTCCTCCAATCCAGGCTATTTTTTCCCCCCATATTTCTTACCTCCCCTCCCCCCCTTTCCTCTATAAACAAGCTCCTTCTGTTGATGTCTCTCTGGTTCTGGCCTCTCTCCTCTCTCTGCCTTGGGCTCCTTTGCTATTTATTTTCCAGCCCTTAGTGGGACATTGCCCAGACATTGGATCCAGCCTGAGCCTCCTGGTGGCCCAGGGGAACACGAGGCTCCTGATACTCCCTCTGTCCCCTTCATCATTGTGTCACTGCCCAGAAACCAGCAGAATTCCTGCCAGGATAAACTGGAGGAAATCCTCAGCAGGTCAGGAACATGGGCTGGGAAGCTTGTGTGTCTCACCCCAACATCCAGAAGCCACTTGCAAAACTGTTCTCATCAGTGCTCCTTAGCCTCTGCCTTTTCAACCTTTCCATCCTGTTTCTTTTCAAGAAATCCAGGGTCTCCACACAAGCCTTTGAGAACCCCCAAGTTCCTCCTGAGCACACACAGGACAGGTCTCTGCAACCTCAACCTCCAAAATTCAGATTACCTGGAGCTCCTGCAGCCCCCCCTCCACCTCTGGGCCAGACACAGGCTGATCCCAGGCCAGGAAAGGGGGGATCCACATGGGAAAAAGGCTTCTCCCACCCCCCCAAGCCTGAGGAGTGCAGGGTAAAGCCCTGATGTTGCTGTGGCTGCAAACTGATCACCTGGTGGAGAGTTCAGGTGGTTTAATTAAAGATCAGATTCTTTGATGCTCACTGAGAAGGCTCTGCCAGGAGCCCAGGTTAACCTCAGGGACTGAAACCCCTTAACAAGTGAGCCAAGGATACCAGGGTGCTAAACCAGCAGGAAAACAGGGCCAGGGGAGATGTAAGATGGGGACTGGAGAAGGGGCAGCTGGGGAGGTGGGATGAGGCTTCCCATGTGTTCCAGTCTGGAGGAAAAGTGACCTGAGAGGAGCAGGAGCACAGCTCAGCATCCCTGCTCTCCCTTTGCATTTGATGCTTCTAAAATTGGACTCCGAGGTCCTGGATGTCACGGGATAAATGTTCCTGGGAGTGGGACAACCTGCAGCCCTTTGCCATGGGAAGCTGCTCAGTGTCCATGCAAACCCTGGGGGCAAAGAGCCCTTGGGATTCCCCCTGCAAACCCTGCTGAGAGCCAGGGGGGGGTGGCAAAGTGTCCTGATAGAGGAGAGAAAAAATAGGGGGGAGGGAAGGAAATAAAAAGCAAAAGGCAGAAAACACACTCAGAGGTAGTTAGTGCTGGGATCACATGGAGAAACAGGATCCATCACCCCACAGCTTTGGGAAGAAGCCTCAGCAGAGCCACAAGGAGCCCCAAGGACCCTGTGCTGGGGGGAGGAGGCAGCACTGACCCCCCCCCAGAGTTTCCTCCCAGGCAGTCAGCAATTCCTCAGCCCACACTTGGCAAAAAAAAAGATCAGCATTGCAAGGAAAAGAGGAAAGATCTGAAGGTTTCTCCCTTGCCCTCCCCTGCCCCACCAGCCCACGCCACCAAAACTCAATTACCCCCGTGGCTGGGGGTTGCAGCAGCCCCCAGGTGACCCCTGAAATGGGAATGTTTTCCCAAACTGGGCAGTGCTGAGGCTGGTGAGTTCAGCATCACCAGCAGGAGAAGCTTTGGCAGGACTCAGGGGCTTTGCTGCCCCTTGGCAGCCCCCAGCTCTGCTCCCAACCCTTGTGTTTTCCACTGAAACGAAACAAAAAGGGGGAGTATTTCCTTTTGGCACAGGTGGGGTGGGGATATTCCTGACCAAGGCCACCCAGCACCACCAGCTGGGCTCGGTGTAGGATGGAAAACCAGTGGGAAAAATCCTCTGGATGTGCAGGGCTGAGCCAGCCCTGCCCTGTGCCCACAGTGCTGGGCAGCTGCTCAGCCAGGTTAGAACATCAGCATCCACCTGGGGTGCTCAAAGGACTTTCCACTCACTTCCCTCTGGTCTTCTCTGACATTTCCAAAAGCCAAATCACCAATAAAGAGCTCAGCCTTGGCTTTTTTGTCCCACCAAGGGCTGAGCCCAGAGGCTCAAACCCACATCCAGAGGGTGTTCAGCCCAACAGCCCAGGGATAAAAACCAGCCATGGAGAGAATCACAGGATCCTTCAGGTTGGAAAACAACCTTGAAGATCAGCCAATAACACCTTGAAGATCATCCAGTCCCACCCAGCAGTGCCAAACCCACCACTGAACCACATCCCTTCCTGCCCCAGCTTCTCTGCAAGGGAGAGACGGGTCCAGGACTCAGCACCTCCACCACATCTCCCAGCCCTTCTGGAGCTGCAGGAGAACCAGGCTCCTCTTGGCATCAACCACATCATGAAATGACAGCCTGGAGAAAAGCAGCAAAGGACAGGGGGGGGTTTGCAGGAGCACAGGGAGCAGGATGCTGAAGCAGAAGCTTCAGCCAACGCGCAGCTGTGAGTAATTGACCAATATTCGTGTCAGAGGAGTCAGCAATTTGTCCCTGGCTTCCTCTGCAGGCTGGGAGGGAGAGGAAGGGCTTTTGGAGAGCAAGGAGCTCCAGCTGGCAGGGCAGGAGACGTGCAGAAGTGATGATGATGGTGCTGGGACCTGGTGGGTCCGTGTCAGAGAAAGCCAAGAGGATGAGGAGGGTGGAGGGGGGGGAAAAGGTGACTGTTGGGGCAGCAGCTTTGGGATCCTGCATCATTTTTCCTCCCCTGGCGAGGCTGGGGATGCTGAGCCAATGAAACAAGGGCCTTTGGTGGAGAAAATGGCCTTGGAGAGGATGAATTCCAGGAGGGGACACGGCGCTGGCTGCCCCCTGGGGTCACTGGGCTGCTCCATCCCTGCCTGGCCCTGGGGGAAAAACCCCCCAAAACCTCAAAGAGACAGAGATGAGGCTTTGATTCCACCCGATTTGCCCTCCCTGCAGCTTGTGAGGGAGCAGGATGGGGGAGGAGAGCAGGGGGATGCGGGAAGGGCTGGGAAGAGGCTCCATCCCCCCTACTGGGATGTGCCCATCAGCCCTAAACTGGTCAATGTCCCCCCTTCTGGCTCCCCCCCCGTCGGGAAACGCAGCCAAGGGTTGGAAAAACGCTTAGGAACCACTTTGGAAGTGGAAAGCACAACAGGAGCCCTAATGATTTCATAAGCAGATGTAATAATGAATTACAAGCAAGCAGCACCGAGCAGCCAGGAGCAGCAAGTCTGGGGTTCAGCAAGGGGTGGGGGGGTTTGGGGGGGCTGCACTGGCCCCCCTGGCTCTTCCATCTTCCCCTCAACCCTTTGGGCTCCACAGCCCAGCCCCTGCCACGGGACAACACTCTAGTAAATAGGGCAGAATCCCAAAGGAAAAAAAGGCTGGTGAAGCCCCTGGGACCTACTGGGAGATGGGGAGGAGGAAGCAGAGCCCATGGGGTGCAGGGCTGGGGGGTGTTTTTGGGGCACCCAGAGCTGGGGGTACCCCCAAGACCCCTCATGACCCCCACCCCCATGGTGGATTTGCCCCCC
>NW_009952561.1:103432-105196 GCF_000747805.2 Chaetura pelagica | reverse complement strand
AAGGAGAAGGAGAAGAAGGAGAAGGAGAAGAAGGAGAAGGAGAGGAGAAGAAGGAGAAGGAGGAGAAGGAGAAGGAGGAGAAGGAGAAGGGGAGGGGGAAGGGGAAGGAGAAGGAGAAGGAGTAGAAAGAAGGAGAAGGAGGAGAAGGAAAAGGAGAAGGAGGACAAGGAGAGTAAGTAGTTTAACTGATAATGTTTAGGTCAGAAGGGAAAAACTCCCAAACTGCAGGGCTGGGATCCTGCTCTCCGAGCTGTGCAGGAGCAGGGATGGGGCCCTCCTGGGGCACCTCCCGAGGGCCAAGGGCAGCAGGGGCAGGGAGGGGAGAGAGAACCAAGAACGGGCTGAAAGAATCTGCTTAGTGAGGAAAAAGGGTCTCCTGGTTCCTTCCTCTCCTTCCCCTTCCCTTCTCCAGCAGGGGACCTGGCAGGGGTGGCCCAGGAGTGAAACAGCAGCAGCCAGACCCTGCAAACCCCTGGGGCTGCTGGAGGGGTCCCTGCCCAAGGGCTGCAACCACACTGGAACTTTGCACCTTGCTTCCAAGGAGCTCAGAGCCAAAAACAACCCACCCTGGGAGGCTCCCAAACCCTCCTTCTCCTCTTCTTTTCCAGCCTTGGAAACACACAGCCCAGGAGTTTATTCCTCCAGCCCCAGAGGGGACTGTGATCCTCCCCATGTGTGTTGGCAGAGCAGGATGGTGCTGGTGCCCATCACATCCCTGGGCCCTGCTGCCACCAGGCTGGGGAAGCTCTGGGGGGGGGGGGATGAAGGTCAGACCTGCCCTGCAAAGGGGAGAGGCCAGAGCTGCCCCCACCTCTTTGTGGGGGGAAAAAAACCCCACCTTCCACGCATGGAAATAATCAGGATAAGCAGCAAATTCACAAGTTTCAGGCAGATTTGCTGAGCTCCCCCAGCCCCAGCAGGAGGATGATTTCCCAGCCTTGGGTGCCATATGGATTCAATTTTTTTCCTCCCTGGAACTTTCCCTGCAGCAGATGCATGAGGAGTTATTTTCTGCTTGGGCCCAAAAAGCTCCGAGCACCCCAGATCCCCTCCCCTCAGCCTGCTCCTCCAGCTCCTTTATGGCCAGAATGACACCCCCCTGCCCACCCCCTGACTGTCCTGCTCTTATTTGAGAGCTTCAAGGTGATTTCTACAGCAAAGGTTTCCATGGGCATCAGCAGCCTGAGGAGGGTGACACAAGGAGCAGTGACATGTTCTGCTGTCACTGAGGTCCTGGAGCTGGGGCAGGACTGGGGCAGCACTGGGAACTGGGCAGGAGGGGGACGGAACTGGGCAGGAGGGGGACAGAACTGGGCAGGAGGGGGACAGAACTGGGCAGGAGGGGGACAGAACTGGGCAGGAGGGGGACAGAACTGGGCAGGTAATGGGTAAGACGGTGGAAAACAGGCTGATAGAAGTGATACAGGGTAGATGGAGGGGATGGCTGGTCGTGAGGACAGAAAGAGGGACAGAGGGACAAGGGGGTGGGGTGGAAGGATGGATGGAAGCACACGGGAAAGGTGAATGGGTGGGAAGGCTGGGTTCGAAGGACCAAGGAGTGGATGGAGGGCTGGAAGGACAGGGGGACAGATGGAAGGACATGGAGATGGTGGGCAGATGAAGGATGGGAGGGTGGGTGTGAAGGCACGGAAGGCTGCGAAGGCAGTTGAAAGGAGGGAGAAAGGGATGGTTGGGGGGCTGGAAGGCAGGGAGGACAGACGGAGGGAGACGGGACGGCAGGGTGGGTGCTGGAGGGGGGCGGGG
>NW_009952561.1:81618-85625 GCF_000747805.2 Chaetura pelagica | reverse complement strand
GTTGCCAGTCAGCTGAAGACTTTGATCCCAGTAGGGATCGCGATGATTATGGTAGCGGATGTGAAGTAGGCTCGGGGGTCTACGTCTATTCCTACTGTGAATATGTGGTGGGCTCATACGATGAAGCCTAGGAATCCGATTGAGAGTATAGCTCAGACTATGCCTATGTAGCCGAATGGTTCTTTTTTCCCCGCATAGTATGCTACTACGTGAGAGATGATTCCGAAGCCGGGTAGAATTAGGATGTAGACTTCTGGGTGGCCAAAGAATCAGAATAGGTGTTGGTATAAGATGGGGTCACCTCCTCCGGCTGGGTCGAAGAATGTGGTGTTTAGGTTACGGTCAGTTAAGAGTATAGTGATGCCTGCAGCGAGGACGGGGAGGGAGAGGAGTAGTAGGACGGCGGTAATGAGGACGGATCATACGAATAGGGGTGTTTGGTATTGTGAGAGGGCAGGTGGTTTTATATTGATGGCAGTTGTGATAAAGTTGATTGCACCTAGGATGGAGGAGACCCCTGCTAGGTGGAGGGAGAAGATAGCGAGGTCAACTGATGCTCCTGCGTGGGCTAGATTGCCGGCTAGTGGAGGGTATACGGTTCAGCCTGTTCCTGCTCCTGCTTCAACTGTTGAGGAGGCTAGTAGGAGGAGGAATGATGGGGGAAGAAGTCAAAAGCTTATATTGTTTATTCGTGGGAAGGCTATGTCAGGTGCTCCAATTATAAGTGGGACTAGTCAGTTTCCAAATCCTCCGATCATAATTGGTATAACTATGAAGAAGATTATTACAAAAGCGTGGGCAGTAACGATTACGTTGTAGATTTGATCATCTCCTAGGAGAGTCCCTGGTTGTCCAAGCTCTGCTCGGATAAGTAGGCTGAGGGCAGTTCCTACTATACCAGCTCATGCCCCAAAGATTAAGTATAGGGTGCCAATGTCTTTGTGGTTTGTTGAAAATAATCATCGGTTTATGAAGGTCACAGGTAAGATGGCTGAATGTTAAGGCGTTAGGCTGTAGTCCTTTTTACAGAGGTTTGATTCCTCTTCTTATCGACTCTGTGGTGAAGTTCATGGTGAGTTGCAAGCTCATTGATGCACATTAAAGATGTGCCGGAGTCTTTTTGTAGATGGAAGCCTGTTGGTTTGGGCACCTAGCTGTTAACTAGGAGGTTGTGGGATCAAGGCCCACCTGTCTAGGTAAGGTCCTAGCTTAATTAAAGCATCTGGGTTGCATTCAGGCGATGCAGGTTAGTGTCCTGCGGGTCTTAGCAGAAGCTAAGAGGGTTTAACTCTTATTTAAGGCTTTGAAGGCCTTCGGTTTGGGGGTTATCCTAAGCTTCTAAATAGTGGCAAGGATTATGGGGGAGAGGGGGAGGAGCAGGGTAGAGAGTGTTGTGAGGATGGGAATGAGGGTATTTGTTAGTTTGTAGACATGTCACTGTTTTATGTGGTTTGTGGGGTTGGGAGGAAGTGTAATTGTTGAGTAGTATGCGGGGCAGGAGGGGGGCAGAACTGGGGCAGGAGGGGGGCAGAACTGGGGCAGGAGGGGGACAAGCAGAGGCTGGACATGGGGTCCAGATCCATCCCTGGCACAGAGCAAGGACAGGCAGAACTCCAGGAGGTGGATGGAGACCTCCCCAAGATGCTGGTGGTGCCAGAAACTCCTTGTCAAACCTCAGCCCTGAGTTCAGAGGAGCTGCTGCTCCCTTCCTCCTCCCAGCACAGCCACCAGGTGTTGCTTTGGTTGTTATTTTAGCATGGAAAAGCCTTTTTCCAGGGCATCAGGGCAGGTTCACTCCCTCAGATTTCCACCACCAACCCCCTCCCTGCAGGGAACCAGGAGAAATGTCAGGGACTCGTGGGGAATATTGACACAGTTTTCCAGCCTGGGTAAGTGAAAGCAAGAGCAGCTTTAATGGAACACAGAACCAAGAGGGGGGAAAAAAAAGGAATTAAAAGGCTTCTTTTTCCAGAATTAGGATTCAAGTGAAAACACATTTAAAAAGCAACATTTCCAAGTGGTGCAAAAAGCCACAAGGAATTTCTGTGTGTGGGAGGGAGGGGGGGGGAGGTGGAAAATCACCCCCAAACCAACTTAATTTCTCCAACACAAGGTGGTGGCTCAGACCCAGTGGTGGAGCTGGGGATGTGGCAGGAAAAGCAGGGTGCCCAGATGCCAGGGTGATGGACAAAAGTGTGGGGAGGACATTTCCATGAGCCTTCCCCCCCCTCAAGGCTGCTGGGCTCCCCCCCAGGACAAGCAGCAAGTGGTGGTTGTGTCCAGAAGCTGCTGCTGCTCCATCATTCCTGGGCTCAGCTTTTCTGGGAGAGCCCCAGGAAAGGTGGGGGAACCTTCACTCCATCAGCCCAGCAGCTCCAAGTGGATGAAGTGGCACAGGTTGGGGAAGGAGGGGAGGTGGGGGGAGAAATTAAAATTGGTGCTCAGCTCCTCAGAGCTTCTCTGACCCACTTGCAGCAGGAAAACTTCCCTGGAAGGGGCTGGAAGGTGCTCACTGCTCATTTAACCCCTGCCAGCCCAGCCTCCCTCTGCCCCACAGCTGCTGATCCCAAAGCCAGATGTGCCACCCACTGAGCTCCTGACACCCCCAAACCCTCCCCTTGCAAAAACCAGGTTTCCTTTCTTTTTCCTACCCTTGATTGTAATAAAGCAGCTAAAATATATATATATATTCTCAGAATGTGGAGCAGAAATCCCCAGCAAAGGACCATGAAACAGCCACCCAAGGAGAATCCAGCCCATGCAGCCTCCAGGGAAGCACATTCCTCTGCAGATCCTGCCTTTCCCCACCCAAGGAATTCCAAGCTGCACCCCCAGATTCCCATCTCACCTCCACAGCTGCCTTTCAACTGGTGGCTGACTGGTCCCCAGGCACTGGTGCAGCTCCTTGTCCCTCCCTGCTGGGGAGCAGGGATGGATCCTGCAGCCTCCTGGTCCCCCTGCTCAGCCACCCCAGCTTGTTCCCAACTCCCCAGCAAAAGCCTCAAAAGCAGCTCAGGGAGCAGCAGCCAGTGGTGACAGAGCAGCCCTGAGACCAGTAAGGATTGATCAGCCACTTTCTGACCCTGCTGATCAGCTCTTACCAAAGCAGAGCCCCAGAGCTGCCTGCTCAGCCCTGGGCAGGTTCCAACAGCACCAGCAGCACCTCCAACCCCCCTTCCTGCCCCAAAACAGGGGGAATTACAGGCAACAAGAGATGCTGGGACCCCCTCCAAGCAAGTGGGGTCCCCATGGCTCCAAGGTGCCCAAACTGGGCTGGCAAAGAAGCTTCCCCAGGGCTGGAATTCATCCCAGGGCTGGAATTCATCCCAGGGCTGCTCCTGCCTGGGATTTGTTCCCTTTCAAGGGTTCCCAGGAGGGGCTGGATAAGGGGAAGGGGCTGGCTCTGCACCCACCAGCCCCAGGGCAGGGGTCTGCAGAGCCCCGAGGGGGCTCAGAGAGAACAAACAGCCCCTCCCCAATTCCCAGGGGGGGTCTCTACACCAGAGTTTGGCTGGAAAGGCACTTGGGAAGGGAAGGGAATGCAGAGGTGCTCCTGGAATCCTGCCCTGGGAAGGCTCTGGTGCCCGGGCAGACACTGCCCAGCATCCCTGGGGGGGCAGGGGATGGAAAACACCCCCCCCAAAAAAAAAACCAACACCCCTTTACCCAACCCACCCTGCAGGGGGAGGGAAACCCCCCTGGCCCAAATGATCCCAAATCCACTAAAAAAAACAACCCAAAAAGTCCCCAAATCCCCCTCCTTCCTGCAGCCGGGGGGAGCGATGGGCACAGGGGGGGGACCCCAAAAATCCACCCGAAAATTCCCAGCCCCAAACCCCCCGGGAGAGCAGCTCTGGCTGTTCCCAACGGGGGGAATTGCTTTTTTTTTCCCCCCCATCCCCTCCCCAAACAGAAACGGGTCAGAACGAAGGAGCATCCGTGAGGGTAACAAGTCCTGTGAGAACAGAGGGGGGAGAGACAGAGGCACCCACAGACCCACCCCCCCC
>NW_009952561.1:79041-81580 GCF_000747805.2 Chaetura pelagica | reverse complement strand
CCCCCAGACCCACTCCAAGGCAGTAATTGAAGCCAAATAATGAATATTTAACTCTCCTAAGTAAATTTTAATTAACTTCTCCTATGGCTGAGGCTTTTTTTGCACTCTGACTGTGGCTTTCAAGACCACGAAGCTGAGCCAAAAATAACCTGGTCAGAGACATGGGGTCCTGTTTTCATCCATCCCCCTCATCCCATCCCTCCCTGCCCTTGTCCCAAGCCCCTCCCCAGCTTTCCTGGAGCCCCTTCAGGCACTGGAAGCTGCTCTAAGGTCTCCCTGGAGCCTTCTCTTCTCCAGCCTCAACACCCCAACTCTCCCAGCCTGTCCCAGAGCTGCTCCAGCCCTCCCAGCATCTCCAGGGCTCCTCTCCAGGAGCTCCATGTCCTTCTTGTATTGGGGGACCCCAGAACTGGCCCCAGCCCTGCAGGGGGGTCTCATGAGAGCAGAGTACAGGGGACAATCCCCCCCTGGCCCTGCTGGCCAAGCTGCTGGTGCCACAGCCCAGGGCAGGGCTGGTTTCAGGGCTCCAGAACACAGAACCAGCTCATGTTGAGCTTCTCATCCACCATCACCCCCAAGTCCTTCTCCTCAGGGCTTTTTTCCATCCAATTTCCCTTTCCCTGCAGCACAGATGGGTTGTCCAACAAAAAGGAGGGCAGGGTGGGGGGAGACAGTGTCCCTGGAGATGCTCTGCAAAGCAACATGGACCCTTCCAATGGGAACCCCTGTGCTCACAGACACAATCCCAAGGTGTCCTAGACCCTCCCCCCTCCCCCATGTGATGACCAAGAGCTTTTTTGGGGGCAGCCAAGTCATTCAAGAGGGAACAAACCAAAAACCTGATTGATTTTGGAGCAGAGGAAGAGGCAGGAAAGGGGAAGAAAAGCCAGGAAAGGGGAAGAAGAGCCAGCCCTGGGCAGCAGAGGGGGAAGGAAATGAAGCACAGGTTCATTCTGTAGATAAATAGACATTTTTAAAGCTCAACTCCATTAAAGATTGATGTTCCAGACACCACAGCCCAGCTTGGACACAGCCCCTTTCCCAAGCCAGAGGGAACTGGGAAAGCCACGATGCCACAACCAGCCCATCAGGGTTTGTAAAGCTCTTAGAAAAATCAGGATTTGGGGCCTGAAAGGACTTGACAATGTCCCTTTATCCCCCCCCAGTCCCCAGAGGGGCTGGCACTGAATAGATGTCACCTTGGATTCAGGGAGAGGGTTTTTCTCCCTGCCTGTGATTGCTGGAGCTTGTTGGTCCCTGCTTCCCAATTGCAGCAGAGGAGGGAGATTCCCAGGGTGGGCTGGGACAGGCCCAGGGATGCTCAGCCATGAAGGTACATCCTTCCAGCCCAGGGACTTCTTGGCCCTTAATCCCTCCCTCCCAACCACCCAGCTGAGCTTTTAAAAATTCATATTTATATCCCTAATCACCCCTTGCTTCATTTTCCTCCTCTGCTGCCCAGGGCTGGTTCTTCTTCCCCTTCCCCTGCTCCAAAATCAATCAGATCTTTCAGCACAGTTGGGGAACCCTTGGAGTAAAATGCTTTGGGTTGGGGACACCCCAAAAATCAAGGAGCAGCCCCACAGCCTTGTTGAGCTTCTCCCTGCCTTTGGGTACCTTCTGTCCCACCCAGGTCAGAGCCACAAACTCTGATCTCACCCCCCCAGGTCTCTATTTTTGTGCCCTATTGTTCCACCTCCTTTCTTAACCCTTTTTCTCTCCCCCCCCATGTTACTTTGGGATGAGAACCCAAAAGAGATAAAAATAAGAGCAGAACAGGGTGTTTTGGAGGAAAAAAACACAACAAACACCCAACCAAGATGATTTTAAACAGGAATGGAAACAATTACAACCCTAATGCAAAGCTATAATGAAAATTAACTGGAGGGTTTTGAGGGTTTGTTTTTTTTTTTCCCCCTACCAATAACAGCTCCCATCAGCAGGGAGAGAAGCAAAAGCAACAAGAAAAGGGCAGATTTTCCCCTCAATTTTAATTTGCAGTGATTTTCCTGCCAGGCTCAGCCAGGGCCAGGGGCTTTTCCAGAGCAGGGGCACAGAAGAGGCTCTGCCAGGAGCCCCAGTTTGCCAGGAGCCCCAGTTTGCCTGGCAGAGGAGGATTCTGGTGGAACAGGAAGAAGTTGGGCTCATTCACAGCCCCCCCCTTGGCCTCAGCAGCCTCAACCAGTTCCCATTCATCCTCTCCCCACATCCTGGGCTGCCTCTGCAATCCCTTCCTCATTTATCTTCTGGATGAAAAAGGGGTGGGGAAGGACAGGGGGGGTCCCCTCCAGCTGCCAGGAGGGGGTTGGGGACACAGGACAGGGTGGGGACACAGGGGGGGATGAGCTGGAGGGTCTAGAGCTCCCCCCAGACCCACCAAACTGCTCCTTCCCATCAAGATTCTCAGGCTGACAATAAGTTTCTCAGCCCTGAAGGTCTCCAGGGATGTTGAAGAACCTCAGCACTGGAACAGGAGGAGCCCAGGGTGGCTACATGAACCCAGAGCCCCCCAAACCAGCCCCCCCAGAGCCCCCAAACC
>NW_009952561.1:77939-78573 GCF_000747805.2 Chaetura pelagica | reverse complement strand
CAAAGCCCCCAAACCAGCCCCACAGAGTCCCCCAAACCAGCCCCCCTGCACCCTTGCCCTCTCCTGCCCCCTGCCCTGCTCCCCCCAGGGCAGTTTCTCCAACACTTCAGCATCTTTTCCCCTGTGAAATCCCTGCTCCCACCAACCCTCCCTTCCCTGTTCCATCAAGTTAAAACAGGCTGGGAGGGAAGGAAAAAACACCCAGGAGGTGGAAAAAAAGTTGCCTTTTTCCCCCATCCAGCCCCTTTTGTTCTGTCCAGGGTTATAAAACCCTGGGAGATTTTTATCTTGCCATAAACTTTTATGGAGTCTGATGTTGGGAGGATCATCCAGTTAAACTTCCCCCTAATCCCACTTTGAGCTCCTCAGCACTGATGGGAGATTAGGAGCTAATAAAGGTGACAAATGAGGGGAGATAAAGAGGAGGATGGAGGGCAGGAGGGTACCAAAAAAGGGCTTGAATTGTGTGAGCTGTAACCCCAGGAACTCCAAAAATGGGGCTTTTTTTACACTGGAGCTGGGTAAAGCAGATACCAAACACAGCCCCAGCTTTTCCTGCAGGCAACAGGGTCCTGGGCTGCCCAGAGTTTCTATTTGAAGGGTCCGTGTTGCTTTGCAGAGCATCTCCAGGGAC
>NW_009952561.1:57780-77759 GCF_000747805.2 Chaetura pelagica | reverse complement strand
AGCCTGGAGAAGAGAAGGCTCCAGGGAGACCTTAGAGCAGCTTCCAGTGCCTGAAGGGGCTCCAGGAAAGCTGGGGAGGGACTTGGGACAAGGGCAGGGAGGGATGGGATGAGGGGGATGGATGAAAACTGGGAGAGGGAGATGGAGGTTGGAGATGAGGAGGGAATTCTTTGGTGTGAGGGTGGTGAGAGCCTGGCCCAGGTTGGGCAGGGAAGCTGTGGCTGCCCCATCCCTGGGGGTGTTGAAGGGCAGGTTGGATGGGGCTTGGAGCAGCCTGGGCTGGTGGGAGGTGTCCCTGCCCATGCAGGGGGTTGGATCTGGATGACCTTTCAGCTCCCTTCCCACCCAACCCATCCCATGATCCTATCATTCCACCCAGTATCACTTTGCTTTTACCACAACAAAAAAAACCCAACAACCCACCTCACCCCCAACAACCCTCCAGCAGGAGCAACACCAGGCAAACCCCTCCAAGTAAGAGACCAGGGTGGGTTTCCTGGGCCCAGTTGCTTTCCAGTCCACATGCCTTCCCTCCCATTTCTCCCAGCAAGACCCAATGGGCCTTGAATTCCTGTACCACTGACTCACTCCCCCCCCTCCCAACTGCACATCCCTCCAACGCTCTGCAGCTATTTTGACACACTGAGTAAATATCAATTAATTCCCCTTTAAAAAGAAAAGGAAAAAAAGAAAAAGCTTAATTGAGGAAAAAAAATACCAAGCCCAGATTTGCAGTTTGGCATTTGCCAACAACAACAAAAAAAGAGCCCTGGTTTTCAGGCTGAAATGGCTCTGCTGGGGGATTTTTAGAGCTCCCACGAGATCTTTCTGAAGGAACAATGTGACTCACTGAAGTCAGAGAAAAAGGGAGGGGGGAGGCAAAAATAAAGAGTAAAATACTCATTTCCAGAAGGGTCTGAGTACCCACCTGCTGGGGACAGAGAACCAGCCCCAAAGCAGCAAAGGGCATCATGAAACCTTTGTGTTTCAGGGGGGGAAAGAAATGAAAACCCAAATCCCCAACCCCTGCAGAACAACTTCACTCACTCAATCACTTGGACTCATGAAATAATTAACTTGTAAAAGGCAATTAGCTGATGAGGCTTTGGTTTGGGTCACACACACACAGGGGCTGGGTAAGGAAGTGAATGTGTCATTGTCCCTGGGTCCCTGCCAAGCCCCTGGTCCCTGTGCCAGCAGCAGGACCCTGGAAATGCAGGGATCAGGGCTGATCCCTGGGAAAGGCACCAACAAGTTCCCCCAAAAAAGAGCTTGGAAGCAGCAGTGGGAAAACAAACTCCCTCACAGCAAAGGTGGCATCACCTGAACAGCCTCTTCACCCCAGGAGCTTTGCCCTGGGCCTGTAAAATGCCAAGAACTGCCCCTTTTTCCCCCAGGTTACATTTTGTTCTCTCTGCAATCAGAGGTTCCTGCTCACCTCTTGCAGCCTGTGCCTCAACCCCAGCTCAACTGTTTAGCAACCACAGGCTCCCAAACTGACTCACAAACCACCCTGAAGTGTTGAAATCCAGGAGTTTGGCATAAAAAACCCAAATGCTTCCATCCCAAAACCCCTTGGTGACCCCCACAGACCCCTGCAGAGCCCCACAGTTCCCCATCCTCCACCTTCAACACCTACTTACTCCTAAGTGTTCCTCTTTTTCCCCCCCCCTCCAACCCTCAGACCACACACTGGACATTTCCCAGGCTGAAAACTCAAATAACATTTTCACTATTTAACAGAAACCAGCTTTTTTTTCCCCTCCTCCTCCTCCCCAGCAGGATCCATCACACCCCCAACACCCAAAGGCAAGCTCAGAGCTCCTCCTTGGACACCTTCTCATCAGGGTTACCCTTTGCAGCAGCACAAACCCAGCCTTTTTCATGGCAGGGGAGGAAGCAGAACGTGTGAGACACTCAGTATTTTTAGCATGGAAAAAAAAAAAGAGATCAAATTACTTTCCCTCCCCTCTTCTTCCCCCCCCCCTTTCTGCTCTTCACAGCTGCCCTGAACTGGGAACTTCAGCTCTTCTAAGTGAGAAAGGGAGGGGGGAAAGGTTAAACAAGCTGTCAGGAAGGGTTTTTTCCCCCCTCTTCTTAAGATGGCAAAGCAGCAAAATGTGTTTGCTGCTGGGTGTTGGGGAGCTAACGAGGAGAGGGGACTCTGCTGGCCTGACATTAAGTGTCTGTGACACCAGTGACAGCCCTTTGGTAGCAGCAAATCCACCCAGTGCCTCAGCAGATTATTCCAAGTGTCTGTCCCTGGGAAAGCACCACTTTTTGCAAATATTCTAATGTTCCAACTGCCTCATTTCTGCAGCTCCCACAGCCAGGGTGGTTGGCACAGCACGAGGCTCAGCTCAGGAGAATTAGAACCCCAGAGGTTTGATTTCCAAAGGTGCCTGGAGCTGGAAGGAAACTGGTGCAACCAGGGCCAGGTGCCCATTCATGGGTTGTTCCCATTTTTAAACAGTTCTGCAGAGTTTCTCCCCAAAACCCCCAGAGCAGGGAGGAACCAACAGCCTGCCAACCCCAACTGCAGCCCCTGAGGAAAACACAAGTATGAAACCCCTGTGGGAGCTTCTTCATGCAGCCCCCTCCCCATTTTAGGGCTGATCTTTCCACCTCTCCTCCCCACTTCCCAGTGCCTGTGCAAGTGTTCCCTGCACCTGGGCAGTCACCCCTGAGGAAACATCCCAGGTTAAGGGGAAACCAGAGTTTTATCCCCCAAGGCTGGATGGGAGGAAAAGAAATAAACTTTCCCCCATCCTTTGGATATCACACTTGGAGGTTAGAAAAAGTGTCCCAGGGCCAGGAGAGGTGATAGGAGACAGATCTAGGCAGAAGAAGAGACATAAACCCACCCCAACTTCACTTGGCATCAGTTCCCTTCACCATCACTCACTGACGTGGCTGCTTTGCTGCTTCACTGTTTCTCCCCAAATATTCCAGGGAGATTGAACAGGAAAGAGCCAGAGGGGGCAGGAGGGCTGGGGACAAGCAATTCTGGTGCCACTGAGACCAGCCACCCCCTGAGCATCCCACCAGCCCCCAAACTGGATGCCCAGTTAGCTCACGGGTGGCTCATTCAGCATCAAATCACCTGGGAAAGGAGAACCCTGGGCAGGGGAACCCCAAGGGTGTGGGGAGGATGCACAGAAATGCCCTCCAAAATGCCTCAGAGAAAAGAGCTTAAAGAGCTCAAGTTTATCCAAGAGACAGAGGTGACTTGATTGCCAAGAGTGAGAACCTTCCTGGGAGAAAACACCAGCAACTAAAGGGTCTTTAATCCAAGGGAGAAGGACATAAGAGGCAGGAGATGATGGCACCTGGCTTCAGTTTCCCCACTGGAAAAATAAGGCCCATGTTTTAACAGCAAGGCTGATGAGCCATCAGAGCAGACACCAGCAGAACTGATGGATTCTGTGTTTTTAACCCTTTCAAACCCAGGCCAAGCCCCTCTCCCAGCAGGGCAGGGCCCAGCACCCACCTCTGCCTGCCACACAAGGGGCACTGGGTGCAATAGGGAGATGTAGGACACAGAAAGCAGCCAAAACTGATGATCTCCAGATTATTTCATAGTTCCTTTTGAGGCTTGAACTCCAACACAGCCCACAAGACAGCCTGGAGCACCCAGCTCACAGCACCACTCATGGTTGTGACCTCCAAGCCAAAGGGACCCAACCCACCCAGAGACACCAGGGATTGGCAACATCTCACCCATGAACCCACCTCTGCCAGTTTAGGGCATGAATCTCTGTACTCACAGGCTGCAGCAGGGACACAGCTCCCTCCTCTGTGGGTGATTCCAGACAGGTTTGGGCTCCAGGATTGCCAGGGTTTTGTCCTCTGTGCTGATGGATTTACTTGGAACACCTGCCACAAAACCTCAGGGGGGCAGACACTTGAATTTCCCTTCTTGCTGCACATTTAAAGTTGGAAAAACAAATCCAACAGGACAAAAGAAAAGTCCAGAAGGGGAACAGACCCACTAAACTCCTGCTTGAGGAAAACTCCCCCAGGAGAGCCAGAGACCTGCTCTTATAGTGCCCCATCCTGCGGCTCAGCTGGTGCCTGTTGCCCAATTAATCCCCTGCAGAACCACTCCCCTCCCAGGATCTTCAATCCCCACCCTTCATTAGCACCCAGAAATCACCTGAGCAGCTGCTCTGGGAACAGGTGCCCAGGGGAGGACAATCCCTCCCCAGCTGTGCAATTGTTCAGCAGTGCAATGGTGTGAGACTTCAGCCATGCAACAGTTCAGTCGTGCGACGGTTCAGTCGTGCAAAAGTGCAATGAGACAGCAAAGCAAGAGTGCAAAAGTGCAATAATGCAGAGGCTTCCCCCTGCTCAGGCTCCTCAGCAATGCAGAAGCCAGAAATTGTCCAGCTAAAGGAGCTGGAGGTGCCAGAGGAGCTATCACCTTCTTGGAAGCCCAGGAGTCTGGGTTGGGATGGAAATGACTTGGGAATTGGGAGGGGTTGCTCGGGGCTCAGCAGTTCTCTCTGCTTCATCCCTGGTTTTCTCACTGCTCTGCCCATTTTTGCACAGGCCACCAGTCCCCAGCCTGACTGGGACCAGCACCAGACCCTGGAAATTGAGGGAGCAGGGAATGTCCTGCATGTTGGGTAAAACCAAAGGTGTGTCAGGGATGGGAGCAGAGCTGGGATGGGGGGGAAGGGGCCTGACCCTCCTGCCCCCCATTCAACTCCACATGAGTCACCAGGCAGCCCCCTCCTCTGTCCCCAGCCCCTGCTCACGTCTCTTTCCAAATAAAGTCCCTCTTTCCAGGAACAATTCTCAGGAGCTGCTGCTGCTTCTGCTCCTCTTCTTGTTCCCTCATTTCTCAGCATGTAGGTGGACAATTTTTCCCAGGTTTTTTTTCCCCTGCAGCACAGCAGGTGGTGGCAGGGAGGATAAAAGGAGAAATGTCTGTAAAGAGAAATCCAGGAGCCTGTGAAGTCGTTTGGCTCTGGGTGCTCAGGCCTTAGATGCACCAAACTGGGATGTCAGCGGGTTTGGTGGGAGCCCTGCAGAGCTGGCAACGTCTGATGTTTGCAGGGCTGGGGACACTTTAGCAGTGAAAGAGGCAGCTGAGCAGAGCCAGGGAAGTTTTGGGAAAGCAGGAGTGTAGGGGAGAGGGGGGTGATGCTGGTGTTGGGAGGGTGCGTTACTGGCAGCGCCATGGGGGCCAGGAGGAGCAGAGGGGACAGGGATGGGGACAAGCTGGGAACCTCCCTCCTCTCCCCCTGCACCCCCCGAGCCCTGCTCACACCTCCAGGTCAACAGCAGCAGCAGCTGGATGAGCTGAAGCCCTTGGGCCAGGGGCTGCTCCGGGCACATCCATGAGGACACAGGGGCTTCCCAGGCAGCTGGAAACAACTCCCTGGCTCTGGGCACATGGCTGGGAGCTGGGAAACTCCCTCCCTGGGAAGGGACACGACCTGGAGCAGCTCCCACTGAGCTTGTGCCCCATCTCCAGAGGGGAGAACCCAGGAGTGCAGAGGCTCCTGCATCCCTGGGAAGAGCAGGAGGCACAAGTGAAGCTCCTGATCCTGCCCTGGAGGCTCCTGAACCCTCTGCCAAA
Organism: Chaetura pelagica; assembly: GCF_000747805.2. Classification (NCBI taxonomy): domain Eukaryota; kingdom Metazoa; phylum Chordata; class Aves; order Apodiformes; family Apodidae; genus Chaetura; species Chaetura pelagica. The sequence continues at coordinate 72,172 of NW_009952561.1, read as the reverse complement.
CCCATCAGCTTTATTCCTAAGCCCCTACAATCCGTGCAGGGACAAGCAAATCAGCCTGTGCTGCTCACCGAGCCCACTTTCCCCTTCATATTACCCAAAGGAGCCAAGTGCTATTATGGAATCATTAAATTAATAACCTGGTAATATGGGCAGATATAAAACAATCTGCTCCGAGAACAAAAGAAATCACGACTTTCCAAACATCCATCATTTAATTGAGCAGTGAATGAAAGCAACGTGCAGAGTTTTCCCCTCCAAAATGTCAATAGCTTTATGGAAATAGAACCTGGCACCTCCCGGGCCGGGAAAAGCTGCTGGGAGCCCCAGAATGTCCTTCAGCAATTCCTTCAGGAGTGCAGAGCTGCTCGGCTGGGCATCAGGGGGGGTCTGAACACCCCCAGCTCTAGGCAGGACCAAAGGAGGGGGGAAGAGAGAGGCAGCTGGGGGTGTGATGCTGGCAGGGATGCAGCTGGAATCCTCAGGGATGCAGCTGGAATCCTCAGGGATGCAGATCCAATCCCCAAGGATGCAGATCCAATCCCCAAAGATGCAGACCAAATCCCCAGGGATGCAGACCCAATCCCCAGGGATGCAGATCCAATCCCCAAGGCTACAGATCCAATCCCCAAGGATGCAGATCTAATCCTCAGGAATCCAGATCCAATCCCTGAGGCTGCAGATCCAATCCCCAAGGATCCAGATCCAACCCACAAGGATGCAGATCCAATCCCCAGGGCTGCAGATCCAATCCCTGAGGCTACAGATCCAATCCCCAAGGATACAGATCCAATCCCCAAGGATGCAGATGGAATCCTCAGGGCTGCAGATCCAATCCCCAGGGCTGCAGATCCAATCCCCAGGGATGCAGATCCAATCCCCAAGGATCCAGATCCAACCCACAAGGATACAGCAGGGCTGGTGTCCAAACCCAACCCCACCACCTCAACTCCCACCTCACTGCTGCTTTGCAAGTTTCCCTTCCATTTGCTCTAATACTTCTTTCCCCTTTTGTTTGAAATTAATTTGCTGGAATTTATGGGAGCATATTTTGATTGCTTTTGATTAAGTTTAACAAGCAGGCAACAACAACAACAAAAAAAGCAGCAAGCCTGCTGCATTAGAGATCAAAGCAAACAAATCCCTTCTCTAGGCCTGCTTGTGCATAATTAATAAACTGTCACTCCTTGTACAGTAAATATATCTATTATGGTACAATAAAATATGTGTTGTAGTGATTAATACTCACATCCAAAATATGTTCTGGGGAAAGCCACCAAAAATCTGGGAGTAGAAGTCACTGGTTTGCAGAATATCTGGGATTTGGGGTGAGTGTCAGGACTTAAAGAAGTTTTCCTTGGGAGAAGGAAGGAAGAGCATCGTGGTCTCAGCAGCTGGAATTACAGCACTGACAGGAATTCCCAGTTATTCCTCTTCACTGCAATAACTATTAATTAATTTATTTCCATTTTTAAGTAGCGCAGGGTGGATTTGAGGCTGAATTCTGCTCAGCCACATATTAGGAGGCAGGAATCCTGGGGTGTCATCCCCTTTTCCTGGCAAAACCTCCTGAAATCCAAGCTGGGAGCAAAGAGGGACCTGAATTCTCCTGGGAAAAGACACTGGTGTGGAGGGTGAGAGGGCTGGGGGTGCTCAGGGAGCTGCTCCCCTTCATTTTCCTGGTTAGAGAATAACCTTTCCTACCAGGTTTGGTCCATCACTCCTAGGAAAAGGGGGAGTTGAACCCTTTGCCAGCAGTTTCCTGCTGCTTCCCACCAGATTTCACAGGTGGAGGGAGTGGAAAATAGTGAAGAAGTAGGGGAATAAATATGCTAAAGCAAAGGCAGCTCCTGGAAGAGAACAAAAAAAACCCTGGACAGTTGGTGCCACTTTTAAACACATTAAATATTTATGGGCTCTTGCTCATAACTTCAAATGAGCTGTAAATTGAATGGAGGTTATTTTCTAGGTAATTAAAAATGGAGAGAGAGATGGAGGGGACTAGTTATGGGAAGCCATAAACCCACAGCTACTGAGAGCAGAACCACTGCCCCCCCCAGTTCCACTGCATCCCAAGCTGTTACATCCCAGTTCCACTGCATCCCAGGCTGTTACATCCCAGTTCCACTGCATCCCAGGCTGTTACATCCCAGTTCCACTGCATCCCAGGCTGTTATATCCCAGTTCCACTGCATCCCGGGCTGTTATATCCCAGTTCCACTGCATCCCGGGCTGTTACATCCCAGTTCCACTGCATCCCAGGCTGTTGAACCCCTTCCTCTGCATCCCCCTCCATCGCCTCCCACTCCCACCTCATCCCCTCCCTGCATCCCCCTCCTCTGCTGTTGCATCCCCTTTGCTCCCAGGGCTGACCAAAGCCCCCATACACACATATCAACCCCCCAGGAACTATCTCCCCATGGTCACCCTCCCCCATCCTACATGCAGAGCTTGGGCAGACAAGCCAACAAACTCAGGACCATGGCTGTGATTTTCCAAGGGCTGCTGGAACATCCAGAGACCCAAACACAGGGTTCATCCCACCACAAGACCACAATCCAGATCCAGTCTTGGGGGCTGGGTGGCCAAGCCCCCCCCTGCAGCACAGCAAGGCTTGGGCTTCATCTCTTCCCAAACTCCTTCTAATTCCAGGGTTCAGCCAAACTCAACAGCCCAGGGATGGTTTCCCCCCTTCCATCTCTGCCTGGAGTCATTACCATCCCTCTCTGCAGCAGGGCTCTAACTCAGCTTGTTATTAATGTCACTTGCAAACCTATTCCTGGGCAAATTAATCCTTCAGGGAGTCCAGACCTCCCTGGCCATGGGATATCTGTGCATGAGAGAAGACCCCTGCCCTCCAGCCACCACTGAGGGTCCCCAGTTGGAGCTGCAAAAAGTCACCCCCATGGGCCTGGGTTGGGGGCTGAGCAGCTGGGGCAGGGGGGGGCAAGCTGCCCCCCCAGGACAGCAAGGCAGAGAGGATGGGGACCCAGGGGACACTGACCCTGCTGGCAGCTGCTGGAACTCAGTGTGACAGCCCTGGCCCCAGGTCCTGCCTGACCTTCCCTCCCCACTGGTCACCCCATTCCCAGCACCTCCCCCACACACTCCCCAGGCATCTGCTGCTGTGGATCACTCTGGTTTTCCTTTTTCTGCTGCTTTTTTTGCCCCATTTGGCCAGGGCTGCATTTCTGACAGCCTTCCTCCCTCTGATGCAAGAGTTGAGAAGTCCCAGCCAGGGAACAGCACCAGGTCCCCAGGCTGAGCAGAACCAAGTTGATGTCACGTTCTCCAGCTGCATCAAACTGGGGTTTGGCCACGATGCTGGAGGAGGCAGGACTGGGTCAGACCCCGGGGACTGGGTCAGGGGGCTGAGGGAAGGGGAGGGAGAAGGATCAGCTCACAATCCAGGGAAAATCCTGGTGGCTTCAGCCAGCTCAGCATCTTCCTGGAGCTGCCCTGGTCACTCCTGAGCAGATCCACCCTTGGCTTCAGAAGGAAGGCAGAGGTTGGTGGTCCCAGGCCCCTCGTGGCACACAGACCCCTTGGGAGCCTTGGCAAAAGTGGGGGTCCCTTTCCAAGCAGCCCACCCATGCATGCAGGGCTCTCCCTCCTGCACTTTGCATTTCCTTCTCTCTCTGAACAGTTCAGCAGATGCTTGATCCCTTAGAACAACCCAAGCAACCTCCCTGGGATCCCAGCCCTTCCAGTCTTGCCTTCCCAGAGGTTTATTCCTGCTTGTCAAGCCAGGACAGGGAGGTGGGCAAAGGGGAAAACACTCAGCTCTTGGTGTTTCAGCAGCAGGAGGGTAATTTGGGAAGGCAACAGCTTCACCTCTGCTATTGTACTGGGATTGCTGGGGAAAAATCCCAGCTGCTGGAGCCTTCCAGCTGTGGATTCCCAGCCTTGAGTTGAGGATCCCCCCATGACTTGATCCCCACTATTAGTGCAGGAAAAAAAAGAAGGGGTAGTTGATGCAATTAGGAGGAAGGGAAGAAAGAGGGAACAGGGGGAGAAAGGAGGGAAGGGAGATTATTTTTTTTTTAAAAAAAGCAAACAAAAAATCCCCTAAATCCACCAGAGTGGAGGCTAGAAAACAAATTAAAGTTGTTATGGCAACTGGGGTGTGTGGGCAGCACCAAGCAGCTCCCAAGGCACAAAATTAGACCCAGCGTCATGTTCGCCAGCTAATTAACTAATTAAATCCTGCTGGCCCTGCCTGGGCCACCATCCAGGCTGCTGGGGCCAGCTGGGCTCCTGCTCCCCAGCCCTGGTGGCTCCCAGCCCCTCACCCTGCCCTGACAGCTGGAGGTTTTGCTGCCCTAAAATGCTCAGCCCAAGGCTGGGGGAGGTGAGAACCCCTGAGGAGCTGCAAGGGGGTCCCCAGGAGCCACCAGGAACAGGGAAGGCTTGGGAGCCTCCAGGGGTGATGCTCATCACCCCCCCTTCCCCAACAAGGCTTGATTTCCTCCAAAAATGCCTGTTGAAGGTCAGCAAAAGGACCCTGAGGCCACAGGGTCCCAGGGAGACAGGGAAGCCCTTGTTCCCTTGGCCCTTTGCCCTCAGCCCCAGCCTGGCTGGGGATGCTCTGCAAAATGCTGCCTTTGTGCCCTGGGCTCTGGGAATGGGCATTTCTGGGGCTCAGAGCACCAGGGCCCCATTTCTCTGCCAGCAAAACGCCTTAACCAGTTCATTGCCAGCCCGGGAGACTCCCAGTCCTGGGAGGACTGGGAAGGGGAGCAGCCCAGGAGAGGAGCTGGGGGGCAGGGATGGTTCTCAATCCCAATTCCAACACCCAATTCCATCCAGACAGGAGGAAAGGGTTTGTTTTTCGTGTGTGCTGCAGCCACCTGTGACTTCCCAGCTCCCTGCTTCAAATGCTCCTTGACATCCCAGTTGCTGCTGCTTCCACAATGAGTGGAGAGGCAGGGAATTAGAGGAGCTCGGGTTTATTTTACCCACTGAGTCTAATTAAGGTGTGCAAAGCTGCCCAGCTCCAGCAGGCAGGGAGGGACCATCCAGGAGCAGCTCAGCCCCAGCAGCACCTGCAAACCCTGGCAGCCACTTCCTAAAGGGCCTTTAAACAGCTTTTTTTCCCCTCCTCCCCAAATTTTACAGCCCTTTCAAACACACCAGTTACAACCAATGAATTCCTTTCCTGGGGGAGCCTGCCAGGTGTCCCACCCCCCCTCACAGCCACCAGAGCACCATCACATTTCATCATTTGCTCTCTCCAACCCCCCTCACAAAGCCCAGGAGCTTCTCACCTCCCTGCTTCCCTCCCCAAGGGTTCAGCAAAAGAGGGTGGTCCTTTTTCCCACTGGGAGATGAGGGGTTTGTCCTTTCACCAGGCTTTAAATCTCCCCTTTTCCCATGGGAGGTCTGGCCTGTCCTGCTCAGCCACTGCTCTTGGGCCAGAAGGAGATGAAGCAGGGGAGATGTTTCCTCCCAAGTGGCTGGAAAGCCTTGTGTCCCTCCTCCAGCCTTTGCTTTTGGACCCCCATGACCTGTTTCTGCAGGACTCAGAGCTGCCCAGGACCAGGTGCTGCTCCCCAAAACCCACCAAAACCTCCCTGTTCCTCCCCAAAACCTCTCCAGTGAAGGGCAGCTCTTCAGAGCAACTTATTAAACCCTTTCCCCCCCCAAGTCTGATGGTACCTAAGTTTTGTACCTTCCTATTTCTGGTACAAACGGAAGAGATTTTTTTAAAATATCCCTGAAAACACATTTTCCTTCTGTTGTTTTGGGTTTGGTTTTTTTCCCCCCATAGTTCTCCCACCAGTTGGCATTTCCTGCAAGGAGCAGAGGGAATTTTTTTTCCCACTGCTTAAAAAGCTTCTCTGCAGAAAGCTGCCTGGAACAGAGCTGACCCCAGGGCTGAGCTGGGTTTGTGCAGCAAGATGTGAGTGCCCCGGGGAGGGGAGCAAAAAAAACCACCCCAAGAAGGCAAGATCCTGCAGGTGGAAGCATCAATAGGCACCAGCTTCCTGGCCCCAAGTGTCCCTCACTGCTCCCAGGTGTCCAGGCCATGGAGAAGTTTGCCAGAGCTTGGTGATTGATGCCAGAAGTGAAGTGAGATGTTCTGGTCTCTGAGTGGGTAGTGTTGAAATCAGCTGGTTGGGTGAGAGGCCCAGCTGGGAAATGGATCCTTCCACCCAGGCAGCAGAGGAGGAAGCCCTGATGGATTCTTTTGGCACTGATTTGCTGGGATTTTGCCACCCCCCCACACACACATGGCTGGGGGGGTGGGATGGGTGCTGGGTGGGAGCAGCTTCTCCGCTCCTGGATGCAAAACTCTGCCCAGTCCTGGTGCTGCAAACACCCCAGCCCCACATTCCTGGTGCCATTCCAAGCAAACCCTGCCTTTCCAGGGCAGCGTTGCCTTCATGACATTTCCAACCCTCCTAAGAAGCACAGAGCTCCCTTCTCCCCCTGTCCCAAGACACACACAGAGCAGGATTTCTCACCCCCCCCTTGCCAAGACAACAACGCTCAGGAGCCAAGACCCTGTAACTCCAGAGCAAGGATGAAATTCAATTTATTCCCTGGCTCCTTTATGGAAAGAAAAGGAGGCTCTTTCTGGGAAAGCTTTAGTAGTTTTGTTCAATTATTGGTTTATGCAACATCCAAAAAAAAGAAAATAAAATAGTGTTTTCAGCACTTTCTCATATCAAGGAAGTAATTGAGTCAGAATGAAGAAGAAATTATCTATGAAGTTAATTATCTTGCAGACAGGTTTTACACTCAGTCATTTTTCATGACCAGGCAGTAACTGGAAGCACAGGCATTTTTCTTTCCTGTAATTAATGTGCTTGGAATATGTTGGAGAAGGTGTCAGGGGTTAGTGTTTGGTTGGAGGGGAGTTGTTAGTGGAGAGGGAGTGCTGGGAGGTGCTGGGCTGGTTCCAAGCCTGGCTTGGGCAATTCCCACACCTGGGTGAAGGGATGAGGTGGCCCCAAAAGGATCTCATCCCCTCTTTTGGGATCTGGGGGGGCTGTCTGGGTAGCAGGGTGCCCAAGGGGCTGGGGCAGCTCCTGGCTGTGGGAGCATGTGGCTCTGAGTGAGTGGAATTAATGGCTGGACTTGATGGTCTGGAAGGTCCTTCCCAACCAAAATGATTCATTTGTTCTATAAATCTGCTTAAAAATAAAAACAACACACCTTCTACTGCTGTAAGACCTCACAGCAGAGGTGGGACAGGTCCTTCCATCCACCCCTGGCTCAGAGACACCAGCACAACCCCATGCCCTGTGGTGGGGTCTGTCCCTGTCCTGGGGTCTCATCCCTGTGCAGGGTTCCCTGGGGCAGCACCCCATCTCCAGAGGGGCTTGTGCTGCCCCTGCATGGCAGAACCACAGGATCATCCCAGTTGAAAAAGACCTTGTAGATCATTGATTGAGTCCAACCACAACCCAACTCCACCAACCATTCCCCCACCTCTACCCAGCCCAGTCCTCCAGCCACGTTCCCAAGCACCACCTCTAGCTCCAGGGATGGAGACTCAGGCAGCAGGGACCTACCTGGGTGCTTCCCTAGGAGTTTCCTCACCAGCCCTGCTGACATCTCTTTCCCAAAAGAAGAGTCCAAAGAGAAAAGCCTGGAATGAGTGGGGAAGATCTCCTCCCTCCAGGGAGGCAGAGCAGTGAGCCCAGCAGCAGCACATGGGTGCTGCCTCTCCCTGCCTTCCTCCTTCATTTAATTCCTCCTTCATTTACTGCAGTAATTATATTAGGAGAGTGTGACACAGGAGTCTCCTGGAGCCTGCTAATTGTTGCTGGAAGGAGGCCATTTCAGGTGGTCATTGAGAGAAAAGCAGTTGATCCTCCAGGCTGGTTCCCCCCATGGTGGGCAAAGCCCTGGGCCCTTTCTTGGCCAGATTCCATGTGGGATGAAGTACCATGGGTGAGTAATCCCAGAAAATGTGTTCTTGGAGAAGTGAACTGCCCTGAATCCCTTTTAATTTAAGCTCTGCAAGTGGTTTGGAGTGAAGGGAGAGCCATGGGGAGAGGGCTCAGGGCAGGTGGCTGCACATGGAGTGGGTGGCTTGGAGTGTTCTCCAGGCTTTGGGAAGCTGTGGCAGATACTTCCCTGTAGCCTGGGGGTCAGCAGAGGAAAAAGAGAAGGAGAATCCCCTGTTTGCAGGCAGTCCTGGTCCCAGACACCTCACAGCACTCAGGGAAGGTGCAAATCCTGCAGCTCAGCTGGGAGATGGGGAAGCCTCCAGGTGCATCCACCTGCTGGGGGCTGTGCCCATGGGAGGCTTTTGCAGGCTGGTTTCTGTCCCTCTGGTCACACCGAAGCTGCAGGTCTCCAAAACCCACCAGAGCATCTTTTCTGCCTGCACACCCATGTCCAAGCCCTGGGGACCCAAGGATTGGCAGGGATGAAGGCTGCAGGGATTCAGAGCAGGATTGTCCACCTGCACAAGGTCTCCAAACATCCCTCCAGCGTGCAGGGTCTCTCCAAATCCAGAGATGAGGCTTGGCTTTGTCTGAGAGGGGCTGGAGACCCCCCAGAACCACACGGCTCCATTTGTGCAGCTCCTCCAGAAGGACCATTCCCAAAACAGCACCATGCAAGTGAAATCCTTGTGGAACAGGGAGCAGGAACATCAGGAACTGAGCACAGAGCGTTACTGAGCGTTACTCCAGAACCACTTCCCACAGCCACTGTCCACCTCTTCCCAAGCACATGTTGTCTTGTCCCCTTGCCCTCCTTCCAAGAAAGCCTTTGTGTCTGTGGTAACTCCCCAGGATTCTCCATCTCAGGGTTCCCAGCCCCAGGATCAGCACTTCCACCTCGAAGAGCTTTGCTTCCAGCAGCCTGAGATGCCTGGATGAAGGCAGCTTCTCAGCATGGCCAACACCTTCATCCCAACTGCAGGAATGGTCAGCAGCTCCAGCACAACCTAGGACCCAGGCAGGGGGGATACAGCTGGGATCCAGGCACTACCCTCCCTCTTGCCCCACTGGCATGGCCACAGATGCTGGATGACCACAGGTGACCCCCACAACAGCCCCAAGAGCAAAGGGGTAACTCCTAATTTAGGCTCATTCCAAGCTCTTTGCTTTCTGCTGCTGCCTCCTTAGCTGGAAGATCCAAAGGAGTGGGCCAAATATTCCCTGTGGATGGGGTGCAATTACCCAGCAGGCAGCAGAGAGGGCACCAGCTGCTGGAGGGAGATGTTTCTCCTTTATTTCTCCCAGCAAACAACTTCATACTCCTTTTGGAAACGCCCTGTGTGTCGTTCCCAGCCTTCTGAGGGGAGAAGGAAATCAAACCACCACCAAGAAAAGCAATCTGCTTCCTATTTCCAGCCCCTTTCCCAAAGAAACAGAGTGCCCAGGGGGTCCATAACCTCTGCCAAAAATTCCCACAGCTGGGAAGAGCCAGGATTTCAGCTCACCCCAGCACCAGGCACCCCCAAACTTGGCCAGAGAGCCCCCCAGTGCCTCCCTCCCCACCTAGATGGGGGGGTTTTTCCATGCCAAACGGCTCAGCACATCTGGCTGCCTTTCAGAGCTGTCATTTTCCTGGCTGGGAGAGGAGAGATCACAGGAAAGATCAGCCTGGCTTTGCAAGGAGGCTCCTGCAAGAGACCTGACATGTTTATTTTCCCCGCGCCAACTTCCAGATCAAACGCGGTTGCTTTTTCCGTGCTGCAAAAGGGAATATTCCTCCATCCCTCCCCTCCCTGCCAGCACCCAGCTCCTGTTCCAGCATTCCCAGCTCCTCCAGATGCCCCTGACATCCCTATTTGCCACGGGTAGTGCTGGATGGGTTGAGGGAGGGGTCTTTTCTACTCCCCAGCACGAGCAGGAAAGTGGAACAACGTTCAAAACACCAAGAACCTCGATGCTCGGTGTGACCTAAATCTCAGTGTTTCAGTTGGGGTTTAGGGGCTGTCAGGTTGCTTGGGAAGAAATAAAAAGAAAGCAAGAAGAAAAAAAGATATTAAGGGGATGATATTCTCAAAACCAAAGCGATTGCACATAAAAAAAACCCCCTCAAACCCTCCCTGCCACACGGGAACATGTCAGCTCCTTTGAAATGTTTGCTTGTTTGCTTGTCTCCCTGAGCAAACCAGCCAGGGAATTGTTCCCAGCACTGCAGCAAAAAAAGAAATGGAGGCTGACCCAAAACCCCTCATTCTTGCAGCTGAAGGGTCCCCCTTTTCCCCTCCCCACCCAGAGCTGGGGGTGCTCAGCCAGGCAGAGGTGGGCTCAGCTTTTTGGTGCCTGGCTCGGTTGTTCTTGGTTTATTCTCATCTTCTTTTTTTTTTTCATTATAGACATTGTTCAAAAAAATAAACTTTACAATAATACATTTTTTTTTGTCTTTTTTTTTAAGTTGTGGTCACCATTTAAAAAGAATGAAGGGGAAAAAAAGGAACTTGAAAAAGCCACACTGTAGATGTATATGGTTATGTATGTACATACATAGTTGTAGGTGGGTGTTATATACATACACTCTATATGTATATATAAAGAAAAATAAAGGAGAGGGACACAGAGAGGCTTCTGCCCCACTGGTGGGTCAGATCCCAACCCAAATTCAACATGAGGGTTTCAAAAAAGCAAACCAGAAACCCCAGAGGATCTTCTCCCCCCTCCAAGTGACAGATGGAAAGGACCAGGACAAGCTCACGACGTTTGAACGGCGACTTCTGGGCTCTTCCACGTCACGACTCTCTGCAACCCCAGGAAAGGAAAACAAACCCCAACCCCCATCACAAGGTCAAGAGCTTCCCTGGCAAGATGCTGAAGAGCTTCCTGATGGTGAGTTCATCCTTTGGGATGCTCTGGGTGGAAAACTCCACCATCCATCCAGGCTGGGAATAACCCGGGGGCTACAACCTCTTCCCAAGCTCCGGTGCTGATTTTCCCTCCCCGGTGAGGGGCAGGTGGGGGGAGGGGGTTTATCACTCCTGCTTCACCAACACACCAGAAAAAAAAAAAAAAAAAGACCAAAAGAAAAACAAGGAAAAACCAAAAATAGGAAGCAAACCACCCAAGTTGCCCAGTTGGTGAGGGTCCTCCTGCCACCCAGCAGCTCCGGGCTCGGCGTTCCCGGTGTTTTGGAGCCTCTCAAGCCTCCGGCACGTGACGATCCTTCCCTTCCCCAGCAGGGACCCAGGAGGGAGCAGGTGCTGCCAGTGTGTCCTTGTGCCAGTGTCCCCGTGTCCCCACTGCCATCCTCACCCCTCTATTATAACACCAGCTGCAGCAGCAGGAGGGGCAGGAGGGGCAGGATCCGGCCCGCCCAGCACCGCCTGCCTCCGCCTTGCTGGTCCACAAAGGTCTTCTGGTCTGGCATCACATCTGTGGTGAGCTGGGTCTGCAGGGGAGGGGAGAGCCAGGAGTCATCCAAGGCTGGGAAGCAGCCAAAACCCCTATTTTTTCCAGTGGTCCCCCCAGCAGGTTGGATGAGGCTTGGATGGAGCAACCTGATGTAGCAGGAGGTGTCCCTGCCCATGCAGGGGGTTGGAACTAGATTATCTTTAAGGTTCCTTCCAACCCAAACCATTCCATGATTCTAGGATTCCATGATTCTTGGGGATCCATGATGCATTTACAACAGGAAACAAGTTCCAACCCTGGCACCAGCCCTCCCCCCTGCCCCAAACCTACCTCTGAGTAGCACAGGCTCTGCTCTTTGGACTTGTTTAGCTTCGGTCCCTGCTCCTGGGGAGGAGAAAGGAGGGAGGCTTAGGGCAGGAAGATGCATCCAGCCCCCCTGTCCCACTCCTCTCCCACCCCAGGAACAAAGCACGAAGCCACGAGCCCAGCAGGGTGCAAGAGAACGGGTAACTTCCAGATTTCCCCAAACCAGGAGGAATTCAAGCTGGCTTCACCCCAACCAAGCCAGGACCAGATGCTGGGCTCAGAGCAGCTGCTCCAGCCTGGCCCTGGGCAGGCAGGGGACCAGGGAAGGGGATGGGCAGGGCATGGAGCAACCCTTTCCCCATGCCAGACCCCCCAGTGGTCTCCAGACCCCCCTGGCACTCCCCAAAGCCCCTTTACCAGGGACAGCAAAACCCTGCCAGGCACCTGGGTACCAACACCCCATCCAGCCTGAGGTGGCTGCACTGAGCAGGACATTTTGCTGCCAATCTCCTGGCTGATGGAGCCACCAAGGATCCAGACCAAACCCTCCCCAGTTTGCAGGAGTAACCAGGCTCAGGTCCTACCTGGATGGAGGTGCAGGTGGTGATGACACTCATGTCATACATGGTGTTGCTGTCGTTGATGTCATCTGGCAGGGCAGGGCTCTTCTCCACCTTGGGGGGTGGGGTGATGGGGGGCAAAGGGTTCTTGGGGGCAAGGTTGACGTCGGTGCCGTTGCCAAAGGCTTGGATGGCATTCCCTGAAGGCAGGAGAGGTTCATGGGAGGGGGCTACACCCCAGGGGGGGGTGGTGCTGGGGCAGGGGGAGGAGAAGGACACAGGGAAGAGCCTTACGGAGACAAGGGTTTTCCGTGAAGTCTCGGAGGAACTTCTCACACTCCTCTTCCATGTTCCCGCTGCCTTTGCAGGAGCACCAGGGGGAGATGGTGATGCTGGTGGTGCTGGCGTCGACATAGTTGGGGGTCATGTCAAAACCTGCTCCAGAAGAAGGGGAAGGAGTGAGGGGCTGTGGTGGGAGGGACCCTGCAGCCCCCCCGAGCCCCGGCACTCACCAATGAGCCCCGCGTAGGAGCCCAGGCACGCCTGGTAGTTGTCCCCAGGGCAGCTGGTCAGGGACTGGAAGGAAGCTTGGCAGTTGGTGTGGAAATCAGCCAGCCGGGACCTGGGGAGGAGAGGGAGAGGGAGAAGGATGGGATTTCACCTCCACTCCCAGCACAGAGTAACGTTTTAAGAAGATAAAGGTGAGATAAAGAGGGGTTGGGAGAGATCTGAGGGAGACTGAGATCCGGCAGGTGCAGCTTTTCCTCTGGGCACCTCAGCCTCCAGGTAAGGGAATCCTAGAATCATGGGATGGTTTGGGTGGGAAGGGACCTGAAAGCTCATCCAGTCCCACCCCCTGCATGGGCAGGGACACCTCCCACCAGCCCAGGCTGCTCCAAGCCCCATCCAACCTGCCCTTCAACACCCCCAGGGATGGGGCAGCCACAGCTTCCCTGCCCAACCTGGGCCAGGCTCTCACCACCCTCACACCAAAGAATTCCCTCCTCATCTCCAACCTCCATCTCACTCTTCCAGCTTAAAACTATTACCTCTCATCCTCTCACTACACACCCTGGTAAGAAGTCCCTCCCTGGCTTTCCTGTAGGACCCCTCCCCACCAGGGGTGACCTCCTGGTCCCCTCCCACTGCTCAGGGTCAGGCACAGAACAGGCACAAGGAGGGATGGAAGTCCAGATGTTTTCCAGGTGTCCCCATCACCTGGCTCTGCTGACACAAACCCAAGCTTCCCAGCTGATGCTTTGGGGATTTGTATGGAACAAAGTGAGGCAGGAGGAGGCAGAAGGGGAGGGAGGGAAGGAAAGAGAGGAGGGAGAGGAGGGAGAGGAGGAGAGAGAGGAGGAGGGAAAGGAGGAGGGAGAGGAGGAGGCAGAAGAGGAGGGAGGAAGGAAGGGAGGAAGGAAGAAGAGGAGGGAGGAAGAAGAGGAGGGAGGAAGAAGAGAAGGGAGGAAGGAAGAAGAGGAGGGAGGCAGAAGAGGAGGGAGGGAGGAGGGGAAGGAGGCAGAAGAGAAGGGAGGAAGGGAGGGAGGGAGGCAGAAGAGGAGGGAGGAAGGGAGGGAGGGAGGCAGAAGAGGAGGGAGGAAGGAAGGGAGGGAGGCAGAAGAGGATGGACAGATGGACCAGGTGGACAGATGGATGGGCTGCAGTTCTCCAAATGGACTCAGTCATTATCTGACCAGACACGAGGCTGAATTGTGGCCCGTGCTGGGTCTCCATCACCAGGAGGAACAGCTGTGAAGCTGCCAAGATGCTGACACTGTAGATGAGCCCTTGCATTTCTCAACAGAAAACCTCCTCTGCTCTATTTTTCTGCACTCCATCCAGGAGGAAGGCAGCACACATTATTTTCTCCCAGCTTCCTTTCCCTTCCTTCTTAATTAAATGTCATCTTTGTCCAACTGGTGATTGAATCATCCACCACTACCTGCCAAAAGCCACAAGAACTGAGGAAAACAGAGGGGAAGAAACTGTGGTGGTGTTTTTTTTCCTTCTTCAATAGGAATTATTTGTTTTCTGAAGTTTTCTGAGCAAATTAAACAGAGGAGCAGCTGGAGCAGGGACTGGATGAAGCAGAGTGGAGCAGCAGTGATTCCACCCAGCATTTTGCACCCCACTGGACCTGGGGTGCCCCAGGGGACTGGAGAGGGGACACAGGGGGGAAGAAAAAGCAGCTGCTCAGAGCTGGACCAGAGCTCTGGATGCTCCATGCAG
>NW_009952561.1:48298-57427 GCF_000747805.2 Chaetura pelagica | reverse complement strand
TGGAGACTTTTGCTTTTTCCAGCCATCTGAGACTGGGACATTTTCCAGTTGCCACTGATGCAACAACCATCTTCTGGGAAGCCTTTGGGAACCCCCACAACGAGCTCCTTCCCCCAGCAGGGCCCCACTTTGATACCCTCTTTTTGCTGGCCATGCAGGGCACACTCAGCTTCCCCTGCCAGGGGTGGGAACTGGATTCTTTTCCCACTTCCACCAGCTGCCTGACCCACTTCCAGCCTCCCCACAGGCTGCAGATTCCCAGGGCAAGGTCAACTTCTCCATCATCTGGATTATTCTCCCTCTCCTTCCTCCTGGATATAAAACCCCCCCACCCCAGGAGCAGGTGATTTGTCACCAGACCCACATTTCTTTTCCCTCCTAAAGATTCAGCACTAAGGGAGGGAGGGGGAGGGAGCAGGGGGCTGGAAAAAGGACACGCCAGGGAATTTGGGGGGCAAGAAAAAGATCCTCAGAACGGGGGTGCAGGGAGTGGGGCTGGGGGCTCCCACCAGCTCTCAGCTCAGCCTCCCACTGCACAGAGCCCAGAGCAGCTTTGCCAAGGGCCACCTGAAGTGCTCAGCCCCCCCAGCAGCCAAACCCAACCTGCTTTCAAGGGGTCTTGCTCCCCATTTGCAAGGTGGGAGCAGAAGACAGACCCTGGGGCACTTAGAGCAGGGCAGAAAAACCCCAACCCTTCTCCTTCCACACAAGCCCTGTGGCAGGAAGGGCTTTTACCTCCACGGGAGGCAAAGCAAGTTACTGACAGCATTTCCCCTCTCCCCAAATGAGAGGTGAAGGCACATCAAGCTCTGTTCAAACAACCCCAGCAAGTTCATCACCCAGAGCCAGGCAAATTTGTCACGCTGCTCCCTGGGGCCCTGCTCCTGGCTTGTAGCATCCTCTAAGGCAAATGTGATGCTTTTCTTTTGTTTCTAATACATGACAAGCCAGCTGGTGATCTTGCCAGAACATCCAAGCCAGATGTCACTCCTTCCGTTGCACACAATGAGTTTGCAGTTGCTGGATGGGAGTGGAACTGCCAGGAATAAACCTGAGTGGAGTCAGCCCATGGCTGCTCAGGTTGCTGCTCCTAAGTGCCTGGGCAAAAGGCAAAATACAATAGAGGAGCAGGAGCCAAGTTCATCTGAGCAGAAACAGGAGGAGTTGGTGCCAAATTGCAGCTCCAGGCAGCAGGTGGGTCTGGCCAGTCCCTGCCCTGCAAGTGTCAGAGCTGGGCTGGGAAGAGCTGGGGCAGGAGGCTGGTGGCCCTGGGAGCTGCAGAGCAGCAGCACAGCACAGCACCAGCACAGCACAGCTGCCCTGAAAGGCCTCCAAGCCAAAAAGAAAAACACATAAAGGAGTGAAAAACGGATGAACAAGAATTAATTCTGTCTATCCACACACATCTATCACACCCCAAACCCGTGCCAAGGGCTGGGTTTCAAAGCCAGGGGCTTCCAAGCTGCTTCTCTTTGATGTATCCAGAAAATATGTTGGGTTTCTGGGTGGAAGGACCAGGGGGACACCAAGGGGAGGCAGCCCAAGGGATTCAGGGGCTTTAATACATCTTTTCCCCTGCCCAGCTCCAGACACCCCCCAGGCTCCCTGTGGTGCTCACACCCCCCAGGACACATTTTCATCCCCATTTTGAGGAATTTGTGCATCACTGAAGGGGCCATCCCATCCCCTCCTGGCTCCTAGCTCCTCTCCTGGCCTTGTTGACATGCAGGAATTCATCTTCCCAGCAAGACACCCTCACTCTGACATCAAAAGTTACCTACACAGCAGATGAGTTTTAATTTGGTTTATTTCAACCCCCTCCCCCTCCCCTCATTGGCACCTTGCAATTCATAGGGTGTTGTTTGTTGTTTTTTTCCAAGCAGAAAAATGCCCTGAACAGATGCAAGGTGCTTAATTGGGTGCTAATTGCTCCCATCACTACATGCCTGTGAGAAGTCCAAGCCCAGCTCTGGTAATAACTCACCACCCATCAAAGCAAAACAGTCTCAGGCTCTTGAATATTCCATGCAGAAAACATCCAGGATGTGGAAATTACTCAGGACGTGTTTTTCACAAGCAATTTACAGGGACCAAGGAAAAAATGGCTTGAATAGACACTGAGCATCAAGAGGCAGCTTGGAAATGTCTTTTCCCCAACACCCACAGAGCAGAGGATGTTCAGGAAGCTGTGACAACATGGAAAAGCTCAGCAAGACCTGGAAAACCCACAGGCCTGCTGGGCATCCTCCTCCCAACAGCCTCTCTCTGCCTGCTGGAGATCAAGGGGTTTGGAGCCAGGAGATGCTGAGATTGAATCAAAACCACCAACAAATCAGCCTCAAACACCAGGAGGAGTGGTCAGGTAATTCAAAGAGCCCCAGGGAGGGGGATCAGATTAGACATGAGGAGGAAATTTTTCCCTCTGAGGGTGGTGAGACCCTGTCCCACATCAGTAGGTGTATTGAATTTATCCAGGAGAATTTATCTACCACCTCTGGGTGCTGGAACCCCCTGTTCTGGGATGATCCAGGAAGGTTTGATCCCTGGTTTTAGTGGCAATCCTATGGAATAGCACAGCACACAACAAGGACTGGTCTCCATCCCAAAGCTGCCCCTCTTTCCAGGGAGATGGAGCAGCAGGAAAGCAGCAAAAAGAGAATCAACCAGAGGGAAGCAAAGAAGGAAACCCCAAATTAGAGGGAGCAGAGCTAAGGCAGCAAGAGGAAAATGAGGACAAACAGACAACAGGCCAACTGCTAAGTTGGGAGCTGTTAATGAAGAAGTTTGGTTAACATGTATTTTTAGGACAACACATTCTGATTCATCACAGATAAGAGCAGTTAAAAGACACTTTTTTTTTCCCCTCCTCTTGCCTTTGCTTAAACCCCATCATCACCCAGTAAGAGAAGGGAAGAATTAAAGGCATGCACCATTTGATTTTAATTGAAGGACTGTTCTGTTTCATTGAACTGCTAACTAAGCTGAACAGGAGATTGTGTTTACATAAGCAAACCCTGAGTCAGTATAGACTTGCTGTCACATTAAGTCAATACTTATGAAGACTCTCTATTTAATTATTCAGTGTGAATTGACTGATGATTGTGTTAAGAGCCTGGGTAGCCTTGAGCAAGGTGGCTGTGGAGCTGAGAGCCCTTCCAGCTGCCTTCACACAGGGGTGTCCACAGGGAGAAGGGACCTGGGGTGCTGCCCCTCTGCCCCCCCACCCATTTCAGGAAGCTCAAGCCACTCATTTTGGGGTGTTTGCTAATTTAAGGAGGGGTTTGGAGGTTTCCCTGGCAGGCTGGGTTGTTCTGCCCTCTCCCCTTCCAGACACGAGCATCGCTCCTCTCTGCCAACTGTCAAACCCAGCAGCATTTTTCCCCCCCCTCCTCCTCCTCCTTCTTCCCACTCAGCTACGTGGACATGACACAAGCTAATGAGAAAGTTGAGCTGCTCTGTTCATCAAGGCAACATCCATTAGAGATGGCATCTTGTCTGGGCTAAACAAAGGGCGTGGAAGACGAGGACGTGCGTTTAGAAAGAGCATTTCATTCCCATGTTTGGTGTTTCATCAATACCAAGCCAGGCTGGATCCCCTGGATCACATCCCTCAGGAGGCCTGGGGTGATGAACAAAAGGCTTCCCCTCCCCAGGGTGTTGCTCCCAAATTACCAGCCCAACCCCAGCCATGGAGAGGGTTTGTACCCTGCAGAAATTCACTTTGTCCACGCAAACAAGACACAGGGGAGCTGGGCAGGATCTGTCCCCCTCCCAGCCACAAAGACAGGGAGAAAAATGATCCACCACCTTGGTTTTGGATGCTGAGGAGCTTCAGCCAGTGGAGGCTGGGAAATCCTTCAGCACCAGCAGCACTGAAGCATGTAAGACCAGATTATTTGTGTTCCCGACTTGCTGATGCAAGATGAAAAATCCAGCAAAGTGCAGCTGCTGAAATCAGCTCTTTTCTCCCCCCTTCCTCCCTTTCCCCTTAGCTGAGGTTAGTGTTTTGCAAAAGGTTTTGATATTCTGGGAGCTCAAACCTGTCCGTTGCAATCAGACAGAGCTCAGGGAGTTTGTTCAGGCTCTGCCATCAGGCTGGGAAGAACCTCCTGGCACTGAGAGCTCCACAAATTGCAGCAATCTGAGCCTGATTGTTCCTGCTCTCGTGGCTGGGAGAAGGGGTTGGGGCTGGAGGATCTCACCAGGGAAGCTGAGCAGCCTCACAGGTCACAGCCATTCAGGGCAAAGCTCAGGGTTGCAGCCCAAGATAACCCAGCCCCCCACATCCCACTCCCAGAGAAGGGCACAGGTTGAACACTCACCCCTCACCAGGATCTGAGCCCTTGGAGGAAGGCAGGGGCCACATCCTGACCTCTTGGTGCCCTCCAAAGGGCAGGGCAGAATAGAGAGGCTGCACAGCACCCTCCTCCTGCCTGCAGGGACCCCCTAAGTGCTCCAGACCCTGCTCCAAACCAGGATGCTGCCCACTAACTAAAACCCCCTGGTCCAAAGCATCCAGGGAACAGGCACCTGCAGAACTGGCCATGAAAACAAGCTGGTGGCTTTTACCTCCCCAGCTCTGTGACCACTGATGGGACAGGGGCTGGTGTTCAACCATTTAACCACCAGCCCTGTGCAGCTGGAAATCAGGAGCAGAAAGCCAGGAGAACCTCCAGAAGGAGGGTTTTCCACGCCAGATCATTACATTCTCTTTCCTCCAACTCCTCTGCTGCTTTCAGGCAAGGAGCAACATGACCTCAGGGTTGTGTCCTGCAGGAGCAGCCCTGATGAGGAGCAGCCCCACTCACCCAGCTCAGCACTGGCTGCCCTGAGATGGCCCTGGAAGCCTCTCTGGAAAGTTACATCCCAGGGAGAGGACTTTGCCCTTCATTAGGAGGTCAGCCAGGAAGCTTAATTGCACTCCAGGCTGTGTGGGAGCATTATCTCCATCACTATTGGGTTTCAGAGCATCTGCTGCTGATGTCAGTGCCCTGCCCAGTCCCACAGGCAGATAAATATGAGCATCAGGCCATGATGCTGGCCTGGTAAGCACTGGAAATCCCATGGCAGAGCCCAGCCTTGCCCTGCCAGGGATAACTGGACACAGAGGGGTTGGTATTTATAAGCACAAAGGGTTGTAGATCCCTTTGTGGAGCCCTGTCTGCACAGCAGCTCCAAGCACTGAGCACACAAAGGACCCCCTGCCTCCAGGCCAAACCCACCCCCAACACATGGCACCTCCACAGAGGTCAAAACCCTCTGAGAAGGCACAGCAAGGCCCTGGCATCACCAGCATCATGGTTAGACAGCCAAGATCTCCTCCAGCTTCCCAAGCTCTGAGCCTGGAGCAGCTGGGAAGCACCAGGAATGGGCACAGAAGAGGAGAAGGGCTGTGGAAGAACCACAAGAATCATTCTGGCTGGAAAAGACCTTTTAAGTCATTGAGTCCAACCATAACCCAGCTCTACCAACCATTAACCCAACTCTACCAAGTCCAGGGCTTAAACCACATCCATGTGGCTTTTGAACACCTCCAGGGCTGGGGATTCAACCACCTCCCTGGGCAGCCTGTTCAGTGTTTGATCACCTTTTCAGTGAAGAATTTTCTTGGAATATCCAATCTAAACCTCCCCTGGCACAACTTGAGGCCACTTCCTCTTGTTCAGTCACCTGGGAGAAGAGACCTCAGTGGCTCTTCTGGAGCAGCTCTTCTCCCCATCCTCTCCCCACAGGCCCTGGGACATGATGCCTCATCCCTGGAGAAGAAGGGTTGGCAGGAGACCTCCAGACAGAGATGGAGGGGGAAAAACCACATCAGCCAGGACCATCAAATGCAGCCTGTGTGTGTGTGTTCCCAGTGCACACACAGCCCAGCTCCACTCCAGAAGCCAGGAAGAACAACATGAAGAGCCAGACC
Organism: Chaetura pelagica; assembly: GCF_000747805.2. NCBI lineage: Eukaryota > Metazoa > Chordata > Aves > Apodiformes > Apodidae > Chaetura > Chaetura pelagica. Next base: position 51,510 of record NW_009952561.1, on the reverse strand, counting down.
CTCTCTCACTTGCATTGATGCCCAAAAGGAGACAAATTCTCATTGAACCCCCCCCCAGCTCAGGTGCTGGGCTCAGTTTACTGCTTCCCAACACCAGGGCAGCTGCAGCCAGGAGGAGATCAGACAACATGTTCCTGCAGCTCCAGGCCCTGAACCCCCAGTGCTGCAACTTGGTTAATGAAACTGCTTTTCATGGGGATTTCAGAGCAAACCTGCCTGGCCAAGCCCTGCCAGAACCTACTGGGACTGAGCTGGGAGTGGGTGGGATGGGAGCTTCTCTTCCAAGCCTGGATCCAAGGAGCTCATTCCCCCAGTGCTTCATGCCAGGGAGGGAAGAGCTGAGACTCAAGCAAAGCTCCACAATCCAGTCCCCACCCCTGGATGCACCCAGACCTGCTGGATTCAGGTGCTTGGCAGAGGAGCCCCCAGCCCAGCAGCACCCACACAGATGCACTTCCAGCTGGGACCAAACAGCCCTGCCACACTCCTCCCCCTTTGCTGCTTCACCTCTTGCTGGGAAGAAACTTCATTCCATGAAGGAAAGGGCTTAAAATTCATGCTCAGCAGTTCCATGCCCCCCCCTGTGTGTGTGTCCCCCCCCTTTAATGTCTGAGCAAGCACCAGCTCTGCTGCTGGGGAGGAGCTGCCATGAATTTGGCTGCAGCCCTGGTATCTTTTATTCATAGACAAGGGCTGATTCTATTACTTTTTGATAAAAAGCCACATTTCTCCACGTTCCAAACACACTCACTTGCAGGCAGAAGAAGACCTGGAGCTGGGTGATTGATTTTGCCACCAGGCTCAGGGAAAGTCCATCACTCTGGCAGAAGGAAGACCCAACCTCCTTGTAGGGAAGATTCTTGATGAGGCTGATCCAGCCCCCAGAGGGTGACAGGTTTGGGGGTTTTATTTGCCACATGAATAATGAATTGCATAAGGGAACAAAAGCCTGATACCCTGACTTGGCTCCAGCAGGGGGAAACCAGTGGGTTCCACGAGCCATGAAGTTCTGCTGGGATGTGCCTTCTGCACATTGAACCCCAGCCCAGCCTGGGGAGGTCAGAGCTCAGCCCCTGTGCCTGCAAACCCACAGCCAGCCCCTCACCAACCCACAGCTTCACTCCAGAGCAAGGAGGACCAACCTCAAGGCCACATCTCAGCCCACAAAGCTGCTCCAGGAGCAGCCAAACCCCATGAACTCTGCAAAGGACTCAGCTGGGACTGGGGGAGACCCAGGCAGCAGAGCCACAGAGCTCAGGGGAGTCACAACCCACACACCTGGAACAGTTCAGCAACAAGATGGAAGAGGCTGAGATTGGACAGTTAGATTGGAGTTCTCACCAGGGCAGGGAGAGGACAAGGGGGGATGGATTGAAACTGGGAGAGGGAGATGGAGGTTGGAGATGAGGAGGGAATTCTTTGGTGTGAGGGTGGTGAGAGCCTGGCCCAGGTTGCCCAGGGAAGCTGTGGCTGCCCCATCCCTGGGGGTGTTGAAGGGCAGGTTGGATGGGGCTTGGAGCAGCCTGGGCTGCTGGGAGGTGTCCCTGCCCATGCAGGGGGTTGGAGCTGGATGGTCTGTAGCTCATGGGATGGTTTGGCTTGGAAGGGACCTTCCAGCCCACCCAGATGATCCCCCTAGATGATCCTGAAGGTGGCTGCTCCATCCCTGGTTGTATCCCAAGACCAGGTTGGATGGGGCTTGGAGCCACCTGGGCTGCTGGGAGGTGGATCAGCTTGGCTCTACCTGCTCTCCAAACCCACCACCCCGAAGCAACCACCCCAACCCAAGCCCAGCATCCCTTGTGACCTCACCTGCAGAGATGATCAGCCCTGCAGGTGCCCCGCAGCTCCAGGCAGTTGGGCTTCTCCCTGTCCTGGTAGGAGCAGGCAGGGACGATGGTCTGGCGGCGCCGCTCGGCGCACGCCGGGTCCCGGCACGAGCAGAAGAGCAGGCGGTAGGTGAACTCGCTGGGGACACGGTCAAAGAACTGCCTGAGGGCCTTGTGGCACCTCCTGCGGCTGCAGGGCTCGGTGGCAGAGACCTCCCTGCTGCAGGTGGAGATGTAGGAGGAGCGCAGGCGCTTGCAGTTGTCGTTCAGGTTGCAGGCTTTGGCTGCGTCCAGGCAGTGGTTGCTCCTGGAGGTGGCTGCAGGTTCCATTCCTGCAGGGAGGAGGAGGAGGAGGGATGAGTGGGGTGGGGAGGTGGCCCAGGGAATCCTGCTGGGACAGCTCTGGGTGCTGTGGTTGGAGTGGTTTTCTTTACAGAATGGGAAGGGACCTCAAAGACCATGTAGATCCAACCCTCATGGGCAGGGACACCTCCCACCAGCCCAGGTTGCTCCAAGCCCCATCCAACCTGGTCTTGGACACTTCCAGAGATGGAGCAGCCACCTACAAGATCATCTAGGGGGATCATCTGGGTGGTCTGGAAGGTCCCTTCCAACCCAAACCATCCCATAAGCTACAGATCATCCAGATCCACCCCCTGCATGGGCAGGGACACCTCCCACCAGCCCAGGCTGCTCCAAGCCCCATCCAACCTGCCCTTCAACACCCCCAGGGATGGGGCAGCCACAGCTTCCCTGGGCAACCTGGGCCAGGCTCTCCCCACCCTCCCAGCACAGAATTCCCTCCTGGTACCCTCTTCTAGTCCTTCTTCAAACCTATCAACTCCTCCAGCTCTGCCAGAGCCTCCAAACCTCCCTGGCTTCAAAACAGCTTCATTTCTCTAGACTTTCTAGTCGTTTCCACAAATGCCTCAGAACTTCAGGTTCTCTTTTCCCCACTCATTGAACACACACCAATCAAAGCAACCCCACAAAGGTGGTTGACCCTAAAGAAGGAGGCTTCATTGGTCATAGGAACTATTAAAAACCAGCCCCTGGTGGCAGTGGGGACAGTTGTGTCCCCCCCCTTCATCTCCATCCCCCCTGCACAATTTGGGGTTCCTCCTCCAGCATGGGAAGGGTTAAAAAGACACCAAGTGCAGCAGGGAGCCCTGGTCAGACAGTTCAGTGCCTCCTTCATGCCCTGAATCCACAAGATGGTGGGTTTTGTTCTTTCTTGTCAATTATTCAAAGAATAATTATTAATTATTCAACCTGCTCCGAACCAGAATCATCAGCCAAGCTGCCCTGGGCTCCCCCCCCAGCCCCTGCAGCTTCTCCAGGGGCTCCCCAAAACCAGGTCACCCCCACCCCGACCCCTCACGC
>NW_009952561.1:45760-48100 GCF_000747805.2 Chaetura pelagica | reverse complement strand
TATTCAACCTGCTCAAAAGCAGAATCATCAGCCAAGCTGCCCTGGGCTCCCCCCCCAGCCCCTGCAGCTTCTCCAGGGGCTCCCCAAAACCAGGTCACCCCCACCCAGACCCCTCAGGCAGGGCTGACAGGGATGAGGCTGCCACCAGAGCTGCCCCCATCCCAAATCCCACCTCCCATATCCCAAATCCCACTCCTCCCTCCTGCCATGAATCCCAACCCCCAGCAAATCAACAGAGAAGAGACAAAACCTCCAAAAAAATTGAACTCCCTGCTTTTTTGTCCCAATGATGGATCAGTAGCCCAGGTGCTACTTTAGTAGCCACCTTGTCCCCAATTCCCCCCCTATTTCCACAGCCCAGAAACCTCCCCAGGTTCCTCTCCCACCTCCCTCCAGCCAAGACACAGCACAGCAGGGAAGGAGGGGGTTGCTAACACCTGTATTTACAGGGCTCTGCTAATTAGCAACCAGCAATCAGCTGCCTGGGCAAGCACCAGCCCCCCCTGTCTCCCTCTGCCCCCACAGCTGCTGGCCAGCAGCATTTTGGGGGGGTCATTTCCAGCCCAGGACCCCACTGTCTCATTTTCCCACTGGTTTATCCCACTGGGCACGAGTGGAGCTGCCAGGAGGGGAATGTTAAGGGGTCCCAGTGAAAAGGGGAAGCTGGAAGCCCCCCCAGTGCCACCCCATGCAAACTCAACCCTTTGGGGACATCTGCAGCTCCTGGGAACTCAGTGCCAACCCGTGTTGTGCCAACCCTGGGGTCCCCACTGCACCCCCAGCTGGGCTGCAACGCCCTGAGACTCCAGATCTGAGGGGGGTAAAACTGTTTGGAAAGCCCTTAAAATTCCCAACGGGCCATCCCAGGGATGTATGAACCCCGAGGAGGCCGACCAGGGATGGGGGGGGTGGTGGAGGAGACAGAAGGAAGGGGATGTGTCTGATGATCTGTGATTTAGGAGCAGATCTGCCTTGAAAATGAGGGCAAGAAAGTGGCCTGAGCTGGAAGGTTCCCCCTGAGCTGCTCCTCCTGGAGCCCTGCTGGGAATAAAGCTGGGGAGAAAGGGGGTGCAGGCAAGTCCTCCAGGGCTTCACACCCTCCTCAAGGATGGGATAGGGCAGGAATTGCCATTTCCCAGCAGGAATCCCCCCCAGCCTGGGGTGATGCCAGAGGGTCCCCAGCAGGGGAGGGCTGAGGATGGAAACAACTCGTGACACTGATGTGGGAAGAAGAGGCCTGAAGAATTTGGGGGGCTCATGGATCTCTTTCCTCCTTGCCCAGCCCAGCTTTTGGGTGGGTTTTTTGTTTGGAAGGGGGGATGCACTGAGCACTGGCAGCTGCCCTGGTGCCAGGAGGGTACCAGGCAGTGCAGCAGCCCTGGGAACCCGGCAGGATTTGTGCCAACTCCTTGTCTTGTTCCTCTGGAGCATCTGAGAGTTGCTTCTGCCCTGACCAGGACCTGCAGGGACCTGGATGCATTTTAATGGAGCTGACACTGGAAAGCTCAGGGTTTCTGGGGAGCTCGTTAATAAAGCACAAGCATGAAAATTTCATGAGGAAAGAAGGAAACTGGGGCCCAGGAGCTGGGGAGGGGACTTTGCTGGGGGAGCTGGTGCCACCAGTTGTCCCCTCGGCCTGGCCTCTCAGCACAGGGCAGGGGCAGGGGCAGAGGAGGGTGATGGAGAAGGCAGAGCTGCTCCCAGCTCACTCTGTGCCAGGCTGAGCCAGGGGGGGTCTGACTCCCACCCCCCCCTATGGGTGCTGCTGCCCTGTCTTGGTGCCCAGGGGGGCAGAAACCCAGCGTGGGGCCCATTTCCCAACCAGTCTCTTCCCTGTGGGCTGTGGTTTCCCTGGAGCAGGCTCCCAGCAGCCCCTGGCACCACAGAGCAACCTCACCCCCAGCCTGGGATGCTCTGCTCCATGGGGTGGGGGGGACAAAGCCCCATCCCTGGGGAGGGCAGCAGGGCTTGCTCCTGGTGCTTGTTCAACAGGGCTTGCTGCTGGTGCTCCCTCGTGGTGCCCACTGCTGATGATCCTCCCTTGTGGTGCCCAGTGCTGATGATGCTCATTCGTGGTGCCCACTCCTGATGATCCTCCCTTGTGGTGCCCAGTGCTGATGATGCTCATTCGTGGTGCCCACTCCTGATGATCCTCCCTTGTGGTGCCCAGTGCTGATGATGCTCATTCGTGGTGCCCACTCCTGATGATCCTCCCTTGTGGTGCCCACTGCTGATAATGCTCATTCATGGTGCCCACTCATGGTGCCCACTCCTGATGATGCTCATTCATGGTGCCCACTCATGGTGCCCACTCCTGATGATGCTCATTCATGGTGCCCA
>NW_009952561.1:40143-45324 GCF_000747805.2 Chaetura pelagica | reverse complement strand
TCGTGGTGCCCCCTCAGGTTCCCCTCTCCTGCTGCTGCCCCTGGTGCTGCTCCCTGGAGGTGCCCCCAGCCCCCTCCCTGCCTCTCTCTCTGCCTGCACAGCCCCCCCTTTCCAGCAGGGCCAGCTAATCCCTCTGTCCCCCCCCAGCAATTAGCAGGGCTCAGCCTCAGCCTCATTAGCCAGAAACAACACCAGCCCCTCCTCTGGGTGACCCGTTTGGGCTCCAGCTCAGGGTTGGGGGTCCAGGGCAGGGGGGCAGCCCCTCATTTCTCCCACCACTCCAGCCCCATGTGAGGGGGACAGAGAAGGGTTGGCAGAAGAACCAAGGCCACCCCGATGGCCAGGGCAGGTCCCTGGGGGGCAACAACAGCCAATCCCCCCTTTCCTTGCAGCTCCAGAGCTGCCAGACGAGCTTCCTCGTTCTGTTTTTATGAATAAATCAGCCCAGGAGCTTTTCATCCCCCACTCCAGACACGGGGCTTCTCAGACTTCCCAGCAGCTCCAAGATTTCCTTGACGTTCCTGTCACCCCAAGGGCTGTGAGGGAACCAAGGAGGGGGTGGCACCTTCATCCAGAGCTGAGTTCCCTGGAGGGAGCCTTGAATTTGCCTTGGGGAGCCCAAATGGGGTGACAGTGAGGGGACAACAGTGTCCCAACCTTCCTCTGAGGGGTCCCCATGTGAGCTGGGGGCAGGGCAAGGAGGGGGGGGCATCATGGGGGGGTCCCCAGGGTGCCACCACCCTCTGCCCATCACCCTGCACAGTCTGGGGACACAGGGATCCCCAAATCCCAAGGCTCTCAGGAAAAGGGTTAAGAGATAAAGGAGGAAGGAGAAACCAAAGCATTGGTGACCTAATTTGAAAAATGGGGGGGGGGGGGGGGGAGCTGGAGGGTTGTCATGGAAATAGATGGCAAGAAAAGTTCCCAAGGATGATGGGGGAGTTTGTGTTCCCCAGAGGAGGAGGAGGCAGAGAGATGCTCCAAAGGGCCCCACATCCTCCTCCCACCACTGGGGAGGGGCAGCAAAAAGGACCAACCCCCTCCCCCAAACTTCCCCACTGACAGGGTGTCCTAAATCTTAACAGGAGACAAAGTGCTGGTGATGGGGTGATGGGTGGGCAGAGGGAGGGTCTGGGAGCTCGGGCTGTGCCTCCTCCCCCTGACACCCACCTGCACAAGGGGACACATCCCCAAGAGAAATTCCAGGCAATTCCAGGCTCTCCAGCCCAGCTCAACCACCTGCCAGAAACCTGCAGCTGGAGGCAGCTGGATCCAAAAGGGAAAAGCCTAAATCCCAGCCCTGGAGGGAAAGAAGAAGCCCAAGGAGGAGGCTGCTGCCTGTGGCTTGGCTGTCACTGCTGGGTGGGGGTTCAGAGCAAGCCCCCAGCCCAGCCAGGGCTCCCAGCCACGTCTGATGCCACCAGGAAGGTCATCAGAGGAGAAGATCTGTCCCCAAGTGCATCAGCACTCAGGAACCAGCCCCTCCATCAGGGTTTCTGCATCCCAGTTGGCTGCTGGGGGCCACGTCTCCTCCCCAAACTGGTGCTCAAGGCATCAGATCTGGGGTGATGGGAGAAGAGACAGGACATTGAAGGGTCCCAGGAGCTGGAGGATCAAACCACAGGGGGAGGAGGTGCAGGGTTTCCTGGCCAGGGAGCTCAGGAGCAGGTCTGGGTTGATGGGGAAGAGCAGATAAAGCAGCAGCAGGACATTGCTTTGATTACCTGAGAAAATTGAAGCAAGTCTGAATATATCAGAGAGACGAGAGGTGACTGGCTCGTAGGGGGAAGCTTCATAAAATTCTTCTCCTGAAGGGGGAGGGGAAAAAAAGGGGGAGAAAAAGCAAATTAAAACCCACAGCAAAGAAACCTGGGTCACCACCAAAGCTCCAGCCAGGAGCAGGCACCCCCCCCCCGGCACAAAAACCTGGGATTTGGGAGAGGAAAAGTAACAAGTATTTAAAGCAACAGAAAGAAAAGGCCATTTTGGGGCAGTTCAGGTTCGTTTGGGCTGTTCAGGAGCTTGTGGCAGGTCTGTGGTGCTGCCTGCAGGGCAAGGTTGGGCAGGGAAAGAAGAAGCCCCGGGAGGAGGCTGCTGCCTGTGGCTTGGCTGTCACTGCTGGGTGGGGGTTCAGAGCAAGCCCCCAGCCCAGCCAGGGCTCCCAGCCACGTCTGATCCCACCAGGAAGGTCATCAGAGGAGAAGATCTGTCCCCAAGTGCATCAGCACTCAGGAACCAGCCCCTCCATCAGGGTTTCTGCATCCCAGTTGGCTGCTGGGGGCCACGTCTCCTCCCCAAACTGGTGCTCAAGGCATCAGATCTGGGGTGATGGGAGAAGAGACAGGACATTGAAGGGTCCCAGGAGCTGGAGGATCAAACCACAGGGGGAGGAGGTGCAGGGTTTCCTGGCCAGGGAGCTCAGGAGCAGGTCTGGGTTGATGGGGAAGAGCAGATAAAGCAGCAGCAGGACATTGCTTTGATTACCTGAGAAAATTGAAGCAAGTCTGAATATATCAGAGAGACGAGAGGTGACTGGCTCGTAGGGGGAAGCTTCATAAAATTCTTCTCCTGAAGGGGGAGGGGAAAAAAAGGGGGAGAAAAAGCAAATTAAAACCCACAGCAAAGAAACCTGGGTCACCACCAAAGCTCCAGCCAGGAGCAGGCACCCCCCCCCCGGCACAAAAACCTGGGATTTGGGAGAGGAAAAGTAACAAGTATTTAAAGCAACAGAAAGAAAAGGCCATTTTGGGGCAGTTCAGGTTCGTTTGGGCTGTTCAGGAGCTTGTGGCAGGTCTGTGGTGCTGCCTGCAGGGCAAGGTTGGGCAGAAATTGCCTCCAACCTGACCTCAGGAGTTGAGGGAATTGAACTTTGGAAGGTGAAGGTTTCATGGCTGCATCCAGAGTCTGGGCCAGCTGGATGTTCTTGGGTCTCTACTCAGCATTGGATTGATTTGTTGTTGAAAAAGAACCCCAAAACCAGCAACAAACCAGAAACATTTGCCTAAAAAAAACCCCTGTGGAGGTTGTTCCCCACCTGCTCTGCCCCTGGTGCACGTGGGGAACATGGAAATACTTCAGTTTGGGGAGAGATGGGAGAGCTTCATCACCTGAGCTCCAGAGCATCCCCACCACTGATCCAGGGGTTCCATGGCACCTTCAAGATCATCTAGTGGGATCATCTGGGTGGTCTGGAAGGTCCCTTCCAACCCAAACCATCCCATGAGCCAAAACTCATCCAGATCCAACCCCCCTGCATGGGCAGGGACACCTCCCACCAGCCCAGGCTGCTCCAAGCCCCATCCAACCTGGAGAAAAGCTCATTTGCAGCCTAGAGCTGGGAGGGATCCAGTGCTGATCCCAATGGGACCCTTCTAGGTGCTGGGAGGGATGATCTCTGCTCCTTTCCTCCCAGAAATGAAGGTAAAACCCAGCCCAGGTCACTACTGGCTTGGCCACACTCCAGCCCTGGTGCCACCCCTGTCCCCCCACGTCATTCCATGTCATTCCCAGAGGGGACAGAGCCTGGATCATCTGTCCCCAGGCTGGGAAAACCCTCTTCCCATCTTTGATTTCACTGCAAACCCTTCTCCTGCTGCCTGCCCTTCGTGTACCTCCAGCACAGGCTGATTTCAAGAGAGGCAGCCACAGCTCTCAGGAGAGGAAACCCTCTCCTCCAGCCCCAGCAGCCACAGGAAAGGAAACCAAATAAAAAAATAATCAGAATATACGTATATTTTAAAAAATAATAAGAAAAAAAAATCAATGGCTGGACTTAGAAAGGCCCAGGGGCTGCTCAGATGCCTGGAGCATTGATCTGCACAGTGCCCAGCTGCTCCCTGGCAGGATCCTGCTCCAGCTGCCCCAGCATGGAGCCCAGTTTGCCCAGAGCATCCCAGTCCATCCCTGCTCTTCCCAGTTCTTATGAGCCCAAGGCTTTATCCTGGGTAATGAGGGAGCCCCTCAAAAGCCCCGTGCTGGAAAACAAGCTGATGAAGAAGTGGGGAGCAATGTGGGAGGGCTCCCCCCAAACCCAGCAGCTCCTCACTCCTTGGGAATGTGGGAGGGCAGGGCTGGGCAGGGAGATCCAGTGGGATCTCTCCAGAGGCTGAGGCTTTGCAGCCCCATCACCCTGCCCCTGGGGTGCCCCTGGGTGATGCTACCTGGGGGCAAGAGCTCCTGCCAGAGCCAAGGGCACCAGGGGGAAGGAAACACAGTCCTGGGAAGCTGCAAAGTCCTCCTGCCTCAGGCCAAGCCCCTGCTCCTGCCCTGGCTTTCCTAATGCTGGGATGACAAACAGCACCTTTATTAAAGTGCATTTAGGAAACACTGTAACCTGCTGCTAGATTGCTTTGCCAATGCCATGAATAATTAACCACCAGCTGAATCCTGCTGCTTGCTAGGAAAATGACTGAGCATTAAAAAGGGCAGTGGACTTTTCTTGAGCTGGCTGAGATGCAATTAACCTCCAGGAATGAGGCTGGAGGGAGAGCAAGGCTGCTCAGCAGCAGGGACAGGTGAGGTCCTGCAGCACAGGGGCTGGGTGGGAGCCCACCAGGCACAGCTGCTTTGCTACAAGGCAGAAGGTCAAGGTCTAACTTGGGCTCCTCGTTGCTTTTAGACTCTGGTTTGTGCACTGGAAGGCACGAGCTGCTGGATCTCCCCAAAGCTCCTGCCTCTCCTTGAGATCACTTCTCTTCCCACCTCCTCCCCCAGGTACAGCTCCTGGAGTCCCCATCATACAGGTCCCAGAATACCCATCATACAGGTCCCAGAATACCCATCATACAGGTCCCAAAATACCCATCATACAGGTCCTAGAGTCCCCATCATACAGGTCCCAGAGTACCCATCATACAGGTCCTGCAGTACCCATCATACAGGTCCCAGAATACCCATCATACAGGTCCCAGAGTACCCATCATATAGGTCCCAAGGTACCCATCATACAGGTCTCAGAGTCCCCATCATACAGGTCCTGGACTCCCCATCATACAGGTCCCAGAGTCCCCATCATACAGGTCCCAGAGTACCCATCATATAGGTCCCAAAGTACCCATCAGACAGGTCCTGGAGGACCCAGCATACAGTAAAACACCCTTCATTCATGCTTGCAAAGCCCTCAGACATTGCTGAATGGAGGCTGCTAATGAGGGGCAGAACACAATTAGCCAGTCATTCCTG
>NW_009952561.1:39578-40116 GCF_000747805.2 Chaetura pelagica | reverse complement strand
TGCTGATCCAAATTTGAAGATAGTTTCACCCTGGGGGGCTGAGGGCTCCAGCACAGCTCCCCACATCCTTGCTGTTGCCACCAAAGCCCTCTTAGCACCACCAACAGCTTCAAACCCCCCTCAGGAGGGAGGTGAGACCTGTGCCCACTTGGAGAAGTGGCTGCTGGGCTTGGAGGCTCCTTCACAGGTTCCACCAAAGGGACCCCAGAAACTCCAGCTGCTCAAGGAGGTAACTTTTAGAAATGCAGCAGCAGAGAAAAGGGCATTTTGACAGGCTCAAAGCCTTGGTGGGAGCAGGGCCAAGGCTGCCAACACACCTGGTGCCACAGGTGGGCAGGTGTCCCTGGGGGGGGATCTGTGTCACAGCTCAGGGGCTCTGGGACAGGTAGTTTCACACCAGAAGAAACTGGAGTCCAGCCCTAAGCCCAGGAAAGGGATCTGGACTGTCCAGCTGCTGCTGGTGCTGCTCCTCCCCAGGCTGGGGTCACCTGGGCACTGGCAGAGCTGCAGGAGGGGGCAGAGCCCACAGGAGGACCAA
>NW_009952561.1:37097-38601 GCF_000747805.2 Chaetura pelagica | reverse complement strand
CCCAACCCCTGCAAACCCCCCCAATCCCCCTTACCTTCAGCCAGCCCCAGGTGTATACTCCAGTAGATCTGTAGGCACTGAAGCTCCTTCTTCATCCCCCTCTTGCAGCGGCACTCATAGAGGGGGCTCCCCTGCAGCACCTCCAGGGCTGCCTGGCACTCGGGGTTGGCCAGCAGGGTGTTCCTGTCGCGCCCAGCCAGGCACTGGCGCAGGGTCCGGTACCGGGAGCTGCAGCCGGGCTCCCCCGCGCACAGCTCGTTGGCCCGCACGCAGTCCACGGCCACTCGCCTGCCATGGGGGTCCTGGCCCCCCGGAGGGGACTGGGGGGCGGCCAGAGAGAGGAGAAGCTCATCTGGGTGATGGATGGAGGAGGGCGAGAGAAAGGCAGGGGAGAGAAAGGTGAGGGTGGGGAAAGGTGAGGAGTAAAACAAACCCCTTTGCAGCCCCACGGGTCACCCTGTGTCCCCCCTCATCCCCCCTGCTCTGGAGGGGGGACCTGGATGTGGCCCCAGCCCCTGTCAGACACGGCTCAATCCAGCCGGGGGCCTGAAGGAGGAAAGGGGATGTCCCAGGGACCCCTGGCACCAAGGGCTGGGGCAGGGAAAGGTTAATCCAACACCTCGTCTAACCCAACACCTTGTTTAACCCACCACCCTATTTAACCCAACACCTTATTTAACCCAACACCTTGTTTAACCCAACGCGTCTAACCCAACGTCTTGTGTCACCCAATCTCTTGTTTAACCTCATCACGTTTAACCCAACGTGCTGGTTAACCCAATGTCTTGCTCAAACCAGTGCCTTGGTTAATCCAATGTCTTGGTTAACCCAATGTCTTGCTCAAACCAGTGCCCTGGTTAACCCAGTTCATCAATTAACCTAATATCTCAGTCAACCCAATGTCTTGGTTAACCCAATGCCTTGGTTAACCCAGTGCCTTGCTTAACCCTGGTTAACCCAGTTCATCAATTAACCTAATATCTCGGTCAACCCAATGTCTTGGTTAACCCAATGCCTTGGTTAGCCCAGTGCCTTGTTTAACCCAGTGCCTTGGTTAACCCAGTGCCTTGGTCAGCCCAGTGCCTTGCTTAACCCAGTGCCTTGGTCAGCCCAGTGCCTTGGTTAACCCAATGCCTTGGTTAGCCCAGTACTTGGTCAGCCCAGTTCCTCAGCTAACCCAGTGTCTCAGCTCCCAGAGCCACATGATCCCACAGGACTCTGGCTCTTCCTAAAACCCAACAGGCAATAAACAACCCCGGGGAGTTTCCAGCCTGGGCTGTGGGGACACGACCCTCCCTGCAGGAACCCTGGGGACTCCAGAGCATCCAAACCCACCCAACCTCCCTGCTCACGCTGCTGTCTGGTTCCTGTGTTGCAGCTCGTGGGCCCCGGCCCTGCCACAGGATTATTGTCTCTTATTTATGTATTTTCAGGGCGTCTGACTCCCGGGGTTTGGAGCACTCGGGCTTGGCAGGGGCGCCCATCAGCTGCAGCCCCGCAACAA
>NW_009952561.1:36668-37086 GCF_000747805.2 Chaetura pelagica | reverse complement strand
TTCCCCTCCTCGGCCCCCCCCCCTTAGCCACTCCTGGGGGTGGCAACCACCCAACCCAAACGGCTCCTGCGTGGCCCTTGCCTGCTCCTTGGACCCCTTTCCCACCCAGCACCCCCCCCCAGCTCTCCAGCTGTTTCTATCATTGAGCTTTTTGAAAGAGGTTCTTGGCATCACGGGTGCCTGGACCAGCTGAGCGCTGGGGATGGGGTGGGAAGGACCCCCCACCGCTCCCAACTGCCCCCCCACATCTCTCTGCTGGCAACTGCAGGCAGGGAAAGCCCTAGAACAGGCAAAAAATGGGGACTCTGAGACCTGCAGGGCATGGCCAGTCAGCCCGGGAGGTCACAGAGTGGGGACACCACTTGGTGTGATGCCCACACCCATCCCTGTGCCATGGGGAGCAGCCTCCAACCCCCCC
>NW_009952561.1:33858-35988 GCF_000747805.2 Chaetura pelagica | reverse complement strand
GAGCAGGTTGGGCCACAGGAACAAGTGGCCAGGGGAGCAGGTTGGACCACAGGAACAAGTGGCCAGGGGAGCAGGTTGGACCACAGGAACAAGTGGCCAGGGGAGCAGGTTGGACCACAGGAACAAGTGGCCAGGGGGGCAGGTGGCCCCTCACACCTCTGCCCACCTGGCCGTGGTGGGACCTGCTCCTCAGGCCATGGGGAGATGAGGGGAGATGCTCGAGAGGGGGTGCTCAGGGCTTAGGGCAGCTCTGTGGGAGGGACGGGGCAACACTGGGGCTCCAGGAGCAGGACCTGGGTGCAAACATCTCCCACTGCCCTGTGGGCAGGCCAAGGAACAGATCCCATCCTCCTGGTCTTCAGCCGATGCCCCCGAACAAACACGGGTGGGTTTGGAGAGGTCAGGAGGGTGTCCAGGTAACCAGGAGCAGGTGCAGAGCCCCTAGGTCCACGTTAGATCCAATTTGGGGTGGCAAACGTCCCTTGGGAAGGCCCTCCTGGGCCTGTCAGTATTATATTCCACATGGGAGGCACACTCCTGGGTTGGTGGAGGAGAAACAAGCATCCTCAAAGGCTCCTCAGGGCAGAAATGCCAGCTCTTCTCCACGAGGTGGGTGATGTTTTGGGTGCCTCAAAGCAAAAAGGGGCCAGTTCTGCACCTTCAGACACCAGGAAAGCCCAGCCTGAGGCATCCAGCCCAGAGCAGGGATGAGCTGCTCCTGCTGCAGCCACCAGCTCCAGGGCAATCAGCCCCCAGGCTTGGAGAACCATCCCTTCAGCTCCAGGATGTGCCATTTCTCCCCTGCTGTCCTCATCCAGGTCCCTCTGGAGCTCTCCCTGAGCCCCCTGCCTCAGGCTCTGCTCCCATCCAGGCTTCTCCAGCCGATGCCATGAAGCCTCTTCCCAAAGTGCCATCCAAAGCCTCCAGCTGCCACCCTGCTGGCTCCAGGCAGGGAAGGGAGACAACCCTGCCCTGCTGCCAACGGTGCTGGACCACACGGAGCATCCTTGCTTGGGATGGGATCCTTGCTTGGGATGGGATCCTTGCTTGGGATGGGATCCTTGCTCGTGCCAGGATGGGAAGCCCACCAGTCAATCCAGCTGCCAGGGAGCCAGCAGGGATGCATGGCAGGGAGCTGGCCCCAGCCTCCTGGGTTTTGCCACCTGGCTTCCATAGCCTGGCAGGGAGCAGGGTGCTGTGTGCCCCTTCAGCAGCCCCCAGGAGGGTTCCTGCACCACCTCCAAGGGGGCAGTGCCAGCAGAGCCACGAGCCTGGCACAAAGCTGGGGCAGGAAGGGCAGGAGCAGCCTGACCCCAGAGCACAGCACAAAGCTGGAAGGGCAGGATCAGCCCTTCCCCAGCCCACATCCCACACAGGGCAGCTCAGCCCCCCCAAACATCCAGCAGCACTTGCTGCCAGGTCAGTGTTTTCCCCTCTCCTCCAGGACAAATCACCCCACAGAGACCCAGGGTGGGGGGGATTTGGATGGAGGGACAGGCTGAAGATTCGAGGTGTTGGTTTACTGGTTGGGTTTATTTTTTATCCTACCCAAAAGGAAACTGCCTGGCAGCCACACACCCTCTAAACTCCCCTATCAATAAAACATCTGCAGAGAACTCCAACCTGATCCTCAGCAGCCTGGGGGGGTGGCAGAGCCCAGCAAGGATTTGCAGGCAGATGCCCCAGCCCCTGCCAGGCAGCAACCGAGACCTTGATCCCATTTTTCCCTGCAGCTTCCCCAGCAGCATCAGGCTCTGCTGCCTCTTCCCTCCCTGGAACACGTTTCCTTTCCCTGCTCCTGCCAGAGACCTCTGGACACTGAGGGAGCTGGGGAGGGAAATATTTTCTCCTCTACAACTCGCCCCAAGGGAGGGAATTGCTGAGGAAGGTGCAGCCCGGATGCTGGGAGCACTTTATCCCAAGGAAAGGGTGGCAAGGGGGGGGGTTTTTTGGTGGCTCCTGAGGAAGGAGAGCCCAGATGTGAGGAGCTGGGCTTGATCCAACCCAGCCCTGCTCCCTCGGGCTCCTCACTGCAAGGCCACATCGTGGGGGGCTGCAGGATGAGGTCCCCCGGCCACCCCATCCCATCCGGGGGGTGTGGTGATGGTTGCTCGGGGTGTTGCAGCTCCT
>NW_009952561.1:24912-31874 GCF_000747805.2 Chaetura pelagica | reverse complement strand
CAGCCTCGCCATCCTGCAGCCCTGCCCCCCTTCATCCTGCACCTGCCTGAGCCCGGCGGGGGGACCCCCGGGAGGGAAGGGGGGACCCTCCTTGTTACCCCCCCCAACACACACACACACACACACACACACAGACACACACACACACACACAGACACACACACAGACACACACACACACACACAGACACACACACACACACGCACACACACACACATACAGACACACACACACACACACAGACACACACACACACACGCACACACACACACATACAGACACACACACACACACACAGACACACACACACACACGCACACACACACACATACAGACACACACACACACACACAGACACACACACACACACGCACACACACACACATACAGACACACACACACACACACAGACACACACACACACACGCACACACACACACATACAGACACACACACACACACACAGACACACACACACACACGCACACACACACACATACAGACACACACACACACACACAGACACACACACACACACGCACACACACACACATACAGACACACACACACACACACAGACACACACACACACACGCACACACACACACATACAGACACACACACACACACACAGACACACACACACACACGCACACACACACACATACAGACACACACACACACACACAGACACACACACAGACACACACACACACACACACAACCAGCCCAGGGGGTGAACCCCTTCAGGTCCCAGGCTCCACAGACACTTTGGGCAGCAGCCTCCTGCTCCTCCCAGCACCCAGAGCACCCTCAGCTCCCCACCCCCAGGGCTGGGATACAGGGGTGTCACCCCCACCCTGCTCCCTCTGCTGCTCCCCCAGGCATGGGGCTGCCCCCCTGCCCTCCTTCCTTCTCCTCCCAGCCCTGCCTCAGGCTGTGGAGCCCCTCACCCCCCCCTGGAGCAGGATGGGGGGGGGCAGGGGGAGCAGCCCCACTTTGCTGAGCCCCCTCAGCACCCAGGGCTCTGCACCACAGGATTGGGGGGGCACAGCATGGGGCCCCCCTGGGCTCACAGAGCCTTGTCTCTGGAGTGAGGGGCTGCAAGCAAGTGGGTGGCAGGCAGGGGGGAAAGAGGGGGGGGACACAACAAACAACAGCTCAGAGCAATAGGCAGGAGAAAGGCTTCTTATTTAACAACATCCTTCCCTTCCTCTTCTTCTCACGTTCTTTGCTCTCCCTGGCTTTTGAAAAAAAACCAAAACAACAACGCAAAACACAACAGAAAAAGCCAAAGAAGCAACAAAACAAGAAACAGGCCCAGTCTGACTTAGCAGGATGTTCCTGTGGCAGCAGTGGAAAGTTGTGTCCTCAGCTGCCCCGGCAGGGCTGCAATCCTGCCAGGACTGCACTGGCTGTTCCGCTCCTTCTCCTGCAGGAAGGTGACCCAAAAGGACCAGCTGTGACACTGAAAAGCCACCGTTCCTCTCTCCCTTTTTGCCTCTGTGCTCACCCTGCCCCGGGGCTGGGAATCCCAGCAGCAGGAGCTGCTCCAGCCCATCCCCAGGTCCCTCTGCCTCCTCCCCAGGAGTGCAAATCCCTGCTTGGATGCCCAGCAGAAGGGAAGGAGCTCCTCGGCCAGAAGAGGGAACCTCTCTCCTCTCTTCTCTCCACCCTTCAGCCTCCCCACTGGCTCCATCTCCTGCCTTCCCAGGCTCTGGGCTGGGGCAGAGGGGGAGGATTCCTCAGCCCTCCATCCCAGGGACCCCAGAGCTGCTCCCAGGAGGGGGAGCCACAGCTTCAAACCTCGGGTTTTCCCTGCATTTTGTTTCCTCAACCTGCAGAGACACCCCAGAGCCTCTTCAGCCCCAGGTGGTGCAAGATCCTTGTGGGACAGGCTTTCCCACCTCCTTCCATGGGTGATGTCCAGCCAACCCCATCCCAAACCCCCCCAGGAGTCTGCATGTCCTGTCCTTGTCCCCATCCCTGTCCCCAGGGAGGGGTTCTGGGGACACACTAACACACCCAGGGCATGGCTGGACCTCTGGGTGAGCACCCTGGGGGTGATGGGGTCCACCCAAAAGCACCCTCCTGTAATTGCTTGGACACGTTGATGAGCAAGGCCACAGCATGGAAGAACCCAGGAGCACCTCATCCCATGGGATTCATCCCACTGCAGGCACTGATTGCAGCACATCCCTGCTCTGTCCCTTATCAGGAGCAGCCAGCTACCTGGCTTCTCATTTCGAATTTATTCCAGGGGAATTTATAGCCCGTGTCACTGGGAACTCCTTAAATCACAGAGCATGGGAAGCATCACACCAACCAGGCTGGGTTCTGGGAGCAGGGGAGGTCACAGTCTCCTCTGGGAGAAGAGGGGATGGGTGGGATGGTGAAGGTGACCATTCCACTGTGGTTCTTTTGGGGGGCACACGTGGGGTTTTCCCCCCTGCAGCCCTGGCAGCACAAAGAGGTTCTGTCTGGGGAAAGACTCTGTGGGCACTGAGGAGCTGCTGGCCTGGGGCAGAGGGAGGCAGGAGGAGTTTTTTGGGACCAAAGGAGGCCTGCCAGGGATAGAGGGCTGAGCACCAACACAGCCCTGCCAACATTTATGCTCTGGGGTCAATTCAGAGCCTCTGGGAAGTGCCAAAGCTGAGCACAGGGGCTGGTGCCTGCATTGCTGCTGCTTCTCTGCTGCTTCCTGCTGCCTTCAGGGGGGCCCAGCACTTTTTTGGGGTGGGTGGCAGACGCAGGTTCCTGCTTCTCCCCCCCAGATTGTCCTCTAATTCCACAGGATCCTCTCCTGGCAGCTCAAGCATCCCCTTGGCAGCAGTGGGAGGAGACCTCTCCATGGGGCTGGGACAGTTTTCCTCCAGCCAGGCTTTGTTTCTGCACAGGAATTGATGAATGTGACCAGAGGATTTTTTCCCCTCCTTCCGTTTAAGTCCCATTAACATGAGCTGGATTTACTTACCCTCCTGACTTCAGCCTTTAATTCTGCCAAGTGTTATCACATTAATGGGAGTCAAGGTTGTTCAAGTGATGGATTGTGCATGAACAGTGTAATCCATGGGGGGGGCAGGACCAGCCTCCCAGCTCTCCCCAAACCTCCTTGTCTTCTCCTAGTCCTGACAGCTCTGAGAAGAGCAACCAGCACCTTCCAGGGCAGTGAGAGGGTGACCCAGGGTTGGTGCTGGGTTTCTGCCCTTGGCTGGGGCACAAGCAGGGCAGGAATCAGGAATATCACAGGGGATACCCTGCTTGGGTGGCTGGGGTTCCTGGGGCTGCTGGTTCCCCCTCTGCTGACACCCTGGCTCTGCTCCCCACCAGATGCTGCATTTCAGGCATCTGCAACAATCTGGTCCCACACAGGGAGGGTTTTTTGTTTTTTTATGCAGCCCTGGGTGTTTGCAGCTTCCCATGTAGGTTCCAGGGATGGCTGGAAGACAGGATCTCAGCTCTGCTCCCAGTCCTGCAGCCCAGGGGCAGAGCAGGATGGGGATATATCCCTCAGCTGCAGCTCATTTTGCAGCACCCACTTTGGGGCCTCAGGTTCCTTCAAGACCAGGGCTTTGCCTCCCTGGGCCTTGATCAAACCAAATTTCCTGCAGCACAGCACCAACCAGCCCACCCTGGGGGCTGCCTGTGACCCCCAGCCCGTGCTCAGCACCCCCTTTTCCATTCCCTGGAGGGTTTTTTTGCAGGGTCCATGGGTGCTGGGAGCTGTTCTCCATGCCCAAGTGCCCCATAACTCACCCTGCTTGCAGAGGCACAAACTTACAGCTGGGAACAGCTGGCACAGACTTGCCCTGGAGCCTCAGGGCTGCTCCACTTATTTAGTGCCTTTTTGCTCCAAGGCTCTGGTGTTTTGCCTGTTTGTTTCCCCCCTTTTCCTTGAAGATTGGACTCTATTTGATATTCTATTTTAAGAAGAGGAGAAGAAGCTGGGAGTGCCCAGGCTCTGGCTGGGGAGGGGACAGGGCTGGTTCCCCCTGGGCACATCTGTGCAGATCATGAACTGGTGCAAAAATTAGCAGTGGTGGGGAAAGGCTGCCTTGCTCAGCTGCTGGGGAAGCCCTGCACCTCCAGCCTCCTCCTGGGGCTGTTGGGGCAGGGTTTTCCACTCCAGGGTGTCCTCCAAGAGCTGATCCCTGGGGGCTGGGTCGGCGGGACTCACCCTGGCACAGACAGTCACACTTGGGGTCCCTGGGGGTGTCTCCTTGGGGAGCAGCTCTGCAGGGCTGCTGACAGCAGCCAGCTCATAGCCACAGGCTACAGGAGTCCTTACAACACCCCGACACTGATGGACCCCGACAGCTACATGCAAAGGCAGAGGTTATTTTTTCCCTCACTGCTGTTTTCTGAACTGATTCTCCCTCTTTAACCTCTCCCTCCCCTTCCCCCTGCCTGTCTCCCCATCCACTGGGGGAACTCCAGAGGTGCTGAATGGAAAGGAGACCAACTCAAACCAAATCAGACTTTGACCCCGTGGAATAAAACCCAAGGGGGAGTTGACAGGTCCTGACCCTGCTGGAGCAGAGAGCAGCATCACATAGAATCAGAGTCATGGGACGGTTTGGGTGGGAAGGGACCTGAAAGCTCATCCAGATCCCACCCCCTGCATGGGCAGGGACACCTCCCACCAGCCCAGGCTGCTCCAAGCCCCATCCAACCTGCCCTTCAACACCCCCAGGGATGGGGCAGCCACAGCTTCCCTGGGCAACCTGGGCCAGGCTCTCACCACCCTCACACCCCTCCCCAGCTTTCCTGGAGCCCCTTCAGGCACTGGAAGCTGCTCTAAGGTCTCCCTGGAGCCTTCTCTTCTCCAGGCTCAACACCCCAACTCTCCCAGCCCGTCCCCAGAGCTGCTCCAGCCCTGGGACCATCACCCCCAATTCCCAAGGCACCTCGGCCGATTCCTCACTGGGGATCAGCCCCCACCATGCCTACGTGCTGCTGGCAGGCTGGAAAGCCTCCCCCCTCACCCCGAAACAGCCTCTTCCTGCTCTGTGGTCTGGCAGGGCTGGTGTCTCTGCTGCTCCCCAGCCCCTCCAGCCCTTATCAGCCCGAGGCCACTTCCTCCCAGCCCCGCTGCAAGAGGTGTCACCAGCCACCCCCGCAGCACCTCCCTGGCTTCTGGGAGACGCAGCTCTTGCCATGTGCCCCCCACACGCCTCCCTCTCCCCATCCCCAGCTCCCCTGGAGCAGCACTTCCAGGTGGCAGTGAATTATTCCCAACATCTAACCTGAATCTCCCCTGTTCCAGTTTTAAAACCATTCCCCCTTGTCCTCTCACTGCCCTCTCTGGTGAGAAGTTGCTCCTCATCTTTCCTGTAGGTTCCCTTGAGATATTGGGTCACCCAGCCAGCAGCTCCTCCTTCACCTCCTCCTTTTGTGGCTGGTTTTGTGGCTTTCCCTAAGCAGAGCCCCTCAGTGACAGCCCTGAGCCCCATCCATCCCCTTCCCAGCTCTGTCCTGCTGGAGAGAAAGTGACAGTCCAGGGAGGCCACGATTCTCCCTGCTCATCAGATGCTCTGGCATGGGTACCCAGGGATGCTCTGAGCTGCTGGGCAGGCAGCAGATCTGCCTGGGTGCCCTGTGGAAGGAGCAGGTCCTGCTCTGCCAAGGATTTCCAAACCAGAGCCAGCTTATCCCTAGAATCCAACCTCTGCATCATGGGGTGGCTGCACGTCCAGGGACAGGGGACCAGTCCCACCAGTGCCCCAGCGTTGGGGAGCTGGGAGGTGCTGTCAGTGATGCTGGGTCATCCCTCCCCCTGATCTCTACTTAAGGGTTTGCTCCAGCCTTTTCCCTCCTCTCCCTGGGTTTACTTGGAGTTTGCAACCACCCCAAAGAGGATGAACAATTCAGCTGGTGGCACTTGGAAGGGACAATCATCCCAGGCAGCTCCGGTCGGGACGCAGAGGGTTGAGCTGTCAGGTCTGATGCTCACACACCCATCAGCCTCCACAGCCCCAAATGACAACTGACATTTCAATCAACCCCCAGGGCCCCTGAGCCAGACGAGCTGGAAGGGAAGTAGTTGGGAATTTTCTTGCAAAGGAACAGATTTGTTGTCCTTTGCTCTCTCCTTAGTGTCTGGGCTGAGGCTCCCGGCCCTGGAGCCCCACGGGGTGGATTTGCTGGACAAAACAGCTCAGGGACACCCCAGGTTTGAGGCTGGGAACCTCCAGGGATGGAGACAAAGAGCCAGCAGCTCTTTATTCCCATCAGATGAAGGGCAGGGGGATGGAGGTGAAGGCAGACAGGAGAAAAGGAGGAATGATGTGGGGACAAGCAGGGTAATGAGGGCTGGGTCCAGTGTCACACACTCAGCCCTGATCAGGCAATGAAGCAAATTGAGTTTCACTCAGAGCTCAGGAGCCCTGGCTGGGCAGCCCCTTCCTGCCCCTGCACTCCTTGATCCCAGGGACTGAGATTTCCATCTGTTCCCTGGATGCTAAAGGAGTCACTGCTGTGGTCCAGCCAGGGCAGGGAGCCCTGGAGCTTCCCCTGCCTCTGCTGCCCAAGTGGATGAGCAGGCCTGGAGCCCAGGGCAGGAAACAGCATCAAATTCCTCTGGGTCAGGGCAGGGACCTGCTCTGGAGGGGGTTCTGGCTGCAGGCAGGGCAGGGATCCCTGTCTGAGAATCCCTGGGGGATGCAGGGAGCTGCAGCCAGGCTGGGCTCAGCCTCCCTGCCTGGTTCCTGTCCCTGGCCATGCCTGGCTCCCCCCATCCTCCCGGGAGGTGTCACATCCCCCTGCACCCCCATTCCCCTCCAGGGGAGCCCTCTCCATGCATTCTCCTCCAAGAATCCCAAGGCTGCAAGCCAAGGTGGCAAGGGAAGGGTGGGAAGGCAGGGGATGCTGCCAGGGAAGGAGAAATTGCTCCATCAGGAAAGCTGTGGTGGGGGGGGGAGGTCCAGGGGGTGTCAGGGAACTGCTGCCTTCCCCAGGAGCAG
>NW_009952561.1:17130-23810 GCF_000747805.2 Chaetura pelagica | reverse complement strand
GGCTGTGGCAGGAGGTGACACCCCAGGGTCCCCACCGGGGACAGACCCCCAGGAGAACATCTCAGGAGGTGTCCCAAGCCCTTCCCTGCTCCTCTTCTCACCCCTCAGCTCCCTGGCAAGATCCTCATGTGCCCTGATGATTTTTATTGTCTCTCTCCCACTCCAGGCCCTGCCTGCTGTGTCAGCAGATGTATTTATAGCTCCCCTCTCCTCCCAGACGGGTGGCAGGAGCATCCTTGCCCAGGCTGGTCACTACCTGTCCCTCCAGGCTCTTCCCCCCTGGCCCAGCAGCCCTTCCCTCCCTGCCTCCAGCTCCTCACGGGCACCACGTCCCACCTCCCTGGTCTCTGCAGGGTGACAAGGAGCCCCAAGGGACATGGCCAAGGGGGTGTCCACACCCCAGGGGAGCTGCCAAGGGGTAGGGCTGAGTGTCCTGACACTCCAGGCAGCTCCTTTCCCCTCCTCCTGCCTGGGATTTGCTGCTTTCCTTTTCCCTGGCACTGGACGCCGAGGATGAGGATGGGGATTTATGTGCATTAATTGCACTTGCAGCCCTGCAGGCCAGAGAGAGGGGAGAGGGAAGGGAAGAATCCCCCTGCTCTGGGCTGCCTGAAGTGCCCTGGGTGCTGCTTGGCCAGCCTGGGTTGGGTTTCATCTCTCCAGACCCTGGAGGGACCAGGGACATTTGCTGGAGGTGACCCCTGCCCAAAAGCAAGGAGGAGAGGTGCAAAGTATCCCCAGGGAGCTGCCACTGGTCCCAGCCTTCCCCTTCCCCACTGGGACAAATCCCTGGTGCTTCTCCTGCTCCTCAGGGTGGAAAATAATCCCTGTGGAATTCCTGGGAAGAGCCAGAATGGAGAGTTCAGCTGGGAGCAGAGGAGCTCCAGCTCTAGCCCTGGGGAAGAGCTCAAGGTCCCCATTCCCATCCCCATCCCAACAGGACACCCTGGCCCAGCATCACCAGAGGTGCTGGGCAGGAGATTCCTGTTGGGGAAAGCCCTGGAGAAACATTTCCCATTAAAGTGGAGCCAACACCCTCCACCCCAGAGCTCCTCTGCCTTTGCAAACCAGCCTGAGGACACGTTCCACTTTGATTTTACACCTCAGCTCCTCTGAGGAACGTCAAGGAGGATAAGAGGGTGCAAAGAATCACACTCCAAATAATCAAAAGCCTCTCTGAGAAGCAGATCCTGCCAGCTCAGAGTGATCCTCCCTTGGGAAAGCTGTCTCAAGCACCATCCAAAACCAAGAAATAAATAAAAAATAATAATAATAAAGGCTCTCTCTTCCAGGAAGCCCCCCAGCTCTCTGCATTCTTTATTTATAAGCCAAATAATAACAGCAAAATACTAATAAGCTGGGAAGGCAGGGAAATGCAGCCTCCTCCAGCAGAGTCTGGCTGTCCTGGCTGCTCAGCATTCCAGTCTCCTGGATAACCAGGGCATGGCAGCACTCCCAGCTCTGTGGGGATTAATCTAATGATGGGAGAAATCCCCTGGGATGCTGTGAGCTCAGGGATCATAGAATCATGGGATGGTTTGAGTGGGAAGGGACCTGAAAGCTCATCCATTCCCAACCCCCTGCATGGGCAGGGACACCTCCCACCAGCCCAGGCTGCTCCAAGCCCCATCCACCCTGCCCTTCAACCCCCCCAGGGATGGGGCAGCCACAGCTTCCCGGGGCAACCTTGGCCCGGGTCTTCCTGCAGGATGCAGGGAGAAGGAGTTGCCCACCCAGCAGGGAAGTGCTGCAGCTCCCAGGGCCTTCTGCCAAGGGTTTGCATTTCATAAGCAAAACAAAAAAACAAACCCAAACCCCCAAAAAAACCCTAATGAGCCCACCCCAGGGGGGGTCACAAGGTTTTGGTGGGAGATCAGCCCTGCAGGGCTGGTACCTGGCACTGACTTGCTTTTCCAAGTGGAGAAAAACCTCCTGCCAGGTGGTGGAAGGTGACAAGGAGCAGCAAAAGCAGCTCCATCCCCTCCTGGTGCTGCCAGGCAGGGAGAACTGGCACCTCTCTGCCACGAGGGCAGCAGGACTGGTGTCCAGGGTGGATGGAGGCACTGGGAGGGCCCCCAAATGTGGGGCTGTCTGTGGGAGCAGAGATCTTGTCCCTTTGGTCCCCAGGACAGCTCCTGGGAGGTGCTGGATTTCAAGATGTTGCTGTTCCCTTGAGCCTTGCAGACCCTGCAGGGCAGGCCCAGGAGCTGGCTGAGCATCCCCAGGCTCAGCTCCACATCCCAACCTTTCCAGAGCTGTGGAATTAGGGATTTCAGGAATTCTTTCATGGAGTTTGCTGGGATCAAACCAGCTCAGCTCAGGACACATTCCCATGATGGCATCTCCATCCTGCTGCCCCCTCCCCGTGGGGAGACAGGGCTGTGTTTGATTAGAAAAGCCAGAGATGATTTAATTGAGCTTCCCAAGGCTGCTGCAGGCACAAATTGGATGTGCCCAGCTCTGAAAACCAGCCCCACTCCCCAGCTCCTCCTGTGCATACTGAATCTTCATTTAGGCACCCGCTCCTGCCAATTAACTCAGCACCTCTCATTAGCAGCCTGGCATTGATTGGCCTGCCAGGGCTCCCCCCAGGAGCAGCTGAAACAAGCCTGGCAGTGGATTTGACTCCTCCAGCTCTAAGTCATACCCAGGGGTTTGGCTGGGAAGGGCCAGCAGAGCCCTCCTCCATCCCCTCCTCCTCCCCCCGTGGCTTGTCCTTGGTCCTCTCCCCATGGGCACCCCGACCCTCCTGTCCCCCCAAAACCCATTGCAAGGGGCCAGCTGGAAGCAGCAGCATCACCTCTCCCCCTTCCAGCCCAGCTCCTGGGGTTTGGGGGCCAAAAGCCTGAAATGGAGGCATCAGAACCCACTGGGTTGAGCTGTGGGGGCAGCTGGTTGGAGGGGTGACCCTGGCAAGGAGCCCGGGGGTGCCCGGGCAGAGCTGGTTGATTCTCTGCAACCAGCTCATTACACAAATGAGCTCTGGGCTCCGGGAAGGGCTGTGCTGCTGGGCTGGGAACAGCCAGGTTTTCCACCCTGGCTGCTTCATTTCCTGGCTCAGGACTCTGGGCAGATCCAAGGAGCACCCACCAAGAGCCAGGCTGGGGGTGGGGGGGGGGCAAAAAGCTCCTTTTTTATTATCATTTTCTTTCTGCAAACCCAGGGTCAGGCTTGGTCCTGCCCTGCCCTGCCAGGACACAGCAAATCCCAGCCCAGGCTTCATCCAGCCCAAAACCCCTGAGCAGCAGGAGGGGACATGTCCTGGCCCACAGGGGTGGCTTGGGTGGGCAGTGAGATGGAAGCAGGACAGGGGGCTGTGATGGGACAGGACAGCCAGGCTGGCATGTCTGCCCACTGAGAGTCCTTTGCCCTGAGCAGTGGGGACAGATCCCAGGGCTGTCCCTTGTGTCCCCAAGCAAGGGCAGCCCCAGAGCCCCCCGTGGATGAGGAGCCTGGGGAGAGAAGCAGCTGGAAACGTGGATCCAGTTGACTTGTTCTGGGTAATATCTCCTGATGGTTTCACTGCAGCCTGCTGAGGCTGCAGAGTAATCGAATTAGGCAAATATTATGGGGAAGAAAATGGGCAGATAAGTAGCTTAAAGTGATCGAAATGACCTGGAGGTGCCCATGCAAATGGTCTGTGGAATATCCTGTAATAACCCTGTCCAGGCAGCTCTGAGGAGGCTGGATTCCAGTAACAGGGAGTCTGACCCAGCTCGTGGGCAGCAGCAGGTCAGGGCTGGGTGCTGAGACTCACCAGCCCTAGTTCCTTGGGGGGGTCAGCCCTGGATCCCCCCCCTCACTTGCAGCCCTGGGAGATGCTCTGGGATGCAGGGTTTGCTGCTGGGTGGGGGGGTCGTGCCTCCCCCTGCTTCCAGCTGACATGGAGCTCCCCAGGCATCCTAAAAAGGGTCAAGCCCAGCAAGAGACACCAGATTCCCAGCTCCAAACCAGCCTGTTAAATCACTGGGACAGAGAGAGAGAAGCTCAGGGGCAGGAGGGATGGATATGGGATGGAGCCCTGAGAGCTGCAGAGCCCCCAGACATCCCTGGGCACAACCAGCCCAGCTCCTGGGCACATGAAAAAACAGGGCAAAAGAATTCAAAGCACATCCCAGGCTGGGGATAAAAGCTCTGTTTATAACCCCTGGTGTCCCTTTGCACAGGTAGGGAAGCTGGGAGCAGTGAAAAGAGAGGCTAAAAATAGTTCTTCTCCTGGCATGGAGCAATGAAAGAAGATGGATCTGTCAATCCAGCTGCCTCTCCTCAGGGATGCTGGCACTGCTGGCCCTGGCTGGGAAGCCAAACTGACCCCCCTGGGATGTGGGGAAGGCACAAAGGAGGGTTTTTTTCCCCCCTCTTGGCTGGAGGCAATTGAAGGAGATGAAGAGGAAAGGCCCCAGTTCCATTGGGATGGAGAGAGGAGCTGCCAGGTCTCCTGCCCCACCTCTGCTCTGCTCTGCTCACAGAAGGTGACAAGGTGGTGCTGCTGGTGCAGCCCTTGCCACGCTCAGTTCAGCTGGCAGGACCCAGCAGCCCCTGCACCTCTGGAGCACCCAGAGGGTGAGGGAGAGGTTGGCAGGTCTCCTGGATCTCCCTGCCTGCATCCCAAGCCCAGCAGCAGCAAATCCCCCTGGAGCTGGGAGCAGGCCCAGCCCAGCAGCAGCCTCCACTTTTGGGATGTCTCCCATTCCCAGCACAGCCCAGAGCTTCCCAGCCTGTGTCCCAGCCTCTAAGGACCCAGATGAGACCCCCCAGACCCTTCCCTGCTTGTTCCTGCTCCACACCAAGAGCCAGGGAGCTCTGATACCTGATAAATAATGATGATTAATTAGCAATCACTCCCATGAAACGAGGTCGGTTTGTGCCTCTGGGTTTCATCCCCAGGAGGGGGAAACAAAACGTGGCACAAACCACAAAACCCACCTAAAAACAGGGATGCCCTGCTAGAAAAGGCCTAAGTGATGGGTAATCCAATGTTCCTTGGGAAGCAGCTCTTGAAGAAGATTGACTTGGACAGCCCAATAAATGTTGCCTTCTGAAAGGCCCTGGCTCCAAGATGAAGCCTCCAAACTTTAATTGCAGACATGATGCTCCCATTACCCTGCACAGAAAATCCCACCTCCCTGCCTCGGGTTGCTCCATTGATAAAATGATCCCTTTCATTTTTTTTTTAATGCCTCTCATTGCTTGCAACGTTGCCTTCCTCCTGGAGAATTTGCTCCTGCAGCCTGGCAAGGGCTTGGAGAGGAGCCTTGGAGGTGGTTGGAAGGGCCCTGTGCTGTGCAGGGGGGGGCACAGGGAGACCCCCAGGACCTGTAGCATCCTCAGTGAGTCTGTTTGCTGCTTCATCCAAGGAGGAGGAGGCAGAGCATGTGAAGGAGGGATGGAAAGTGAGCTGGGAAGAGGGATGGGGAGCACAGAAATGAGCTGATAGCCACCTATCTTCCCTGCCTGGTTTTAATTACCCTGTCAGCTTTAGCAGATCCCAGCCCAGCTCCCTGGCAGAGCCTCGGGGCTGCTGACAAGCAGGGATTAGTTGGGCTG
Source organism: Chaetura pelagica (assembly GCF_000747805.2). NCBI lineage: Eukaryota > Metazoa > Chordata > Aves > Apodiformes > Apodidae > Chaetura > Chaetura pelagica. The sequence goes on along the minus strand of NW_009952561.1, from coordinate 18,263 downwards.
AGCCAGGGATAAGGCTGGAGATTCCCACCTCAGCAGGTGGGGACACAAGGAAAAGGGGTTTGGCTTCTGAAATGTAGCCAGAAAAGGGGTCTGTGTGGCACCTGGGGAGGCACAGTGTGCCCTTGGCACCTCCAGCCCACCTGGGGATGGGGAGACTTGAGCTCCTTCCTGAGCAATCCAGGAGAATTCCCCATCAGCAACCAGCAAGGGGAAAAATGGGCAGGGTAACCAGAGGCTAATGGGCCATTTTTTGTTTACACTTTCCACTTCCCCACCTAATAGCTGCTCCTGGGCTCCCTGTCATTCTTCTCCCCTTGCTGCCACTGCCAGCAATTACTCCCCAGCGTTTGCACTTAATGAGCAGGCCAAGGCTGGGGGTTTGGAATAAATGTCACACCAAGGGTGCTTGAAGAGTGAGGCTGCTCCCTGTGCCAGGAGCCACATCCCAGTGCTGCCAGCACAGAGCTTGGAAGGAGCCAGCCTGGAGTTTCCCCTTCTTGCCCTCATCGTTAATGATTTATTCTTAATTAGGCTCTTCTGTCCATCACAGCCCGTGCCCTGGCATCTTCAGGTGTCTGGGGACAACTGGCAAGAGGATGAATTCCTCACCTGGGGCTTGGGGAGGGGGGGTGGAAAGAATCACCCAGCAACTGGGTGAGTTCAGGTTGCATGAAGGTCTTTTATCCTCCAGGCACCTGATCCCAAATGTTGCTGGGCATGGATACAGGATTAAGGGATTGAGGGGGGGGGGATGGCAAAGCACAAACCCCAGGGAAGGTGTTTTTTCTTGCTGGATGCTGGAATCATTTGGATTCAGCATCACCTGGAGCTGCAAGGAAAAGCCACTCCCAGCACAAGGGGCTGGGAACTCAGGGGGGAGGTTTGACCACAAAGAGAGGGGGGGAGAGGAAAAAAAAGCCCCAGCAGTGCTCAAGGAACCCAAGACACCTCGTTGGAATTGTCTGGTGCTCTGGGCTGGGAGGGGGTTTGGCAGCTGCAGGGCTGTGCTTGGCTCCCCTGGGTGCAGGGAGGTGAGGGGAGGGGACCCCCTCGAGCTGTGTCACCTGGGCAGGTGTCCCCGCCAGGGACAGGGATCCCCACACCAAGGGGATGGGGGGCACAGGGAGCTGTGC
>NW_009952561.1:15965-17098 GCF_000747805.2 Chaetura pelagica | reverse complement strand
AGCTGCCAGGCCTGCAGCCCCCCAGGAAGCTCCCCAGCATCCCCGCTCCCCGCCCTTGGGGACACCAGACTGGTTACACTGGTTATACTGGCAGAGGTTATATTGCATGGGGTACGTAGAAGGTCTGGGGGGCTGAAAGGCTCCGGGAGCCCCCCCAGCAGGGTTGTCACCCTGGTGCTTTTGCCCTGGAATGGCTCCTATTACCCCATTCAGCTTAAACCCCATTGGGAGCATCAGTGTGTGGCTCATCGTGCTCCTGTCCCCCCCACCCGCGGCTCTTCAGCACACCAGGGATTTTAGGGGGGGGGGGAAGACGGGTCCAGGGGACTTTAGCCCCTCCCAGACCTGGGACATGCCCCTGGAAGATGCTCCCTGCCAGTATAACCAGTGTAACCTGTCCCCGCGTGCAGGGAGTGGGGATGTGGGCAGCCCTGGGGACCCCCAGGTCTGGCAGCAACCCCCCCAGAGAGTTGGGGTGTGTTAAGGAAATAGAAATATACCCATAAAGGTGTATTGAGGAAGGGTGGGGTCCTGGGCTGGCCAGAGACCTGCTGTCCTGAGAGGCAGAGAAGCAGCAGCTCCTGCTGCTCAGCCCAGCAGGGCCCTGCAGCACCTCAGGGGCTTCCAATGATCACAGGCTGATGGAATGATGTGGGTTGGAAGGGAACAAACCTCCCTGGGCAACCTGTTTCAGGCTCTCACCACCCTCACCCTCCAGAATTTCCTCCCCATGTCCAACCTCCATCTCCCCTCTCCCAGTTTCAATCCATCCCCCCTTGCCCTCTGACCACAAACCCTCACCCAAAGCCCCTCCCCACCTTTCCCTTCAGGCCCTGGAAGGCCACTATGCTGAAAGCCAGTCCTCTCCCCTGCCCCTTCTCAACTCCCCTTGCTGGATTTATGTCGGAGCAGCCAACAAACCATTTCCCTCTCCATCCCAGTATAACCCACCTGCCTTCCCAGTGCAGACAAACCCCTTTGCAAGGACCCGAGCAGGGGATGCTCAGCCACGCGGGAAGGGGGGGGGCAGCACCTCTTGTCCCCCCTCCAGCAGCAGCTCCTGCTGGTGACAGGTTGATGCAGGATGACTTTCCTAAGCCGTGTGGAACCCGAGTCAGCTGTAATGAGAGGCT
>NW_009952561.1:3846-15945 GCF_000747805.2 Chaetura pelagica | reverse complement strand
GAGAAGGAAGCAGCCCTAATTGTGGCTGTTGGATCTTGGGGGCTGGGAGGGGGTGCAGCACCCAGGCTGGTCTGGCTGTGCTGCGGGGGGAAGGTGGGAACGCGGTCCCAGTGCCATCACCTTTCCTCTTGCATGGCATCCCAGACTGGTTTGGGTGGGAAGGGACCTTAATGATCCAGATCCAACCCCCTGCATGGGCAGGGACACCTCCCACCAGCCCAGGCTGCTCCAAGCCCCTTCCAACCTGCCCTTCAACACCCCCAGGGATGGGGCAGCCACAGCTTCCCTGGGCAACCTGGGCCAGGCTCTCACCACCCTCACACCAAACAATTCCCTCCTCATCTCCAACCTCCATCTCCCTCTCCCACTTTTCATCCATCCCCCTCATCCCATCCCTCCCTGCCCTTGTCTCAGGTCCCTCCCCAGCTTTCCTGGAGCCATCCCTACATCCCACCTCCTGCCCTCCCTTCCCATCCCCTGTCCCTGCTGACTCCAGGCACAGCATCTCTGCCCACAGAGAGGAAAGCAAACCCAGGTGCACAAGCGAAGCTCTTTTTGTAATTCCAGCAGTTTTTCCCTGTCTCTGGGTGCTGCTGCAGCTCCAGGATTGATTAGCACACAACCTGCTCTCACCTGGGGCGCTGGGGGAACTGCCAGGGAAGCAGCAACAAACAAACAAACTACAAAAGCAAAGGGTCGGGTTGCTGGGAATGCTGAGGGATGGGAGGCAAGAGGGTACCAGAGCCGGGCAGGGACAGCCAGAGGAGCTGTCTGCAAAGCCTGGGGTGGGAAGAGCCCATCAAGGATCCCATTTGTCTGAGTTATTCACCACGAGCAGCCTTCACAGCTCACAAGCTTCAAAAAAAGCTGGCGATGCCTTTTTGGTGCAGCAGAGTCTCTTTCTGCTGCCCTGGAACTCCTGGCACTTCGGAAAGGATGACCAGGAAAAACCCAGAGTCATGAATATCTCTCCCTGGGCTGGAGGTACCTGAGCTCAGAGCTGTTTGGGGCTGGAGATTCATCAGCTCAGGGCTGTTTGGGGCTGGAGATTCATCAGCTCAGGGCTGTTTGGGGCTGGAGATTCATCAGCTCAGAGCTGTTTGGGGCTGGAGATTCATCAGCTCAGAGCTGTTTGGGGCTGGAGATTCATCAGCTCAGAGCTGTTTGGGGCTGGAGATTCATCAGCTCAGGGCTGTCTGCTCAGGGCTGTTTGGGGCTTGAGCTTCATCAGCTCAGGGCTGTTTGGGGCTGGAGGTTCATCAGCTCAGAGCTGTTTGGGGCTGGAGGTTCATCAGCTCAGGGCTGTTTGGGGCTGGAGGTTCATCAGCTCAGAGCTGTTTGGGGCTGGAGGTTCATCAGCTCAGGGCTGTTTGGGGCTGGGTGGGCTCAGGAACAGCCACCAAATCCCAGCTCTGGGAGGACAAAACCTGCCCTTGGTTGGGATGGATGAGGAAGTAAAGGCCTGGCAGGGGGTAAGGGCTGGTTGTGAGCTTTACTGGGGCATGGCAAGGTAGGTTGATTTTATCTTTTTTATATATTTTTCCCCTTTTTTTGCAAGGGGAGAAGCACTTCTCACTCCTCTCAGCACTGAGCAGAGGCAGAAGCTCAGAGCTCTGCCCTGTACAGGTGCAATTCTGCTTGTTGCCTGCCCAGAACTGCTGATTTTTTGGAAGTTGTCCCCCCTGAGCAGCTTGGGGCTTTGCCTTCTGCTGCTCAGTTTGCTCTCCTGGCTCCCTGTGCAGGGGCTGCAGGATGGGGAGCAGGGCAGGGCAGGGGGGATGCTGAGGAGCAATAACAGAGGAGCTGGGGGGAATGAAACAAAACGGAAGCAATAAGAGAGCAGGTCCCTGGTGGGGGGAAATTAGGGATCAATAACCCAGGAGGAAGAGAGTGAAGCAACCCTGAAAGTCGCTGATGAGGGAGAAGAGGGGGAGCAGTTGGCCCAGAGGAGCAAAGGGCATAAAGTGCAGGCAGAGGGGCCTGGGAGCTAACAGGGCTTTAGGGGATGGGAAAGAGATGATGGCTGCAATAATGAGCCATAACGAGGGGCTGGGGGGGCCACTGCACTTACCCAGGGGGTGGAAAGGGCAATCAGGTCCTCAGTAATGGGTCTGGGAGAGGAAAAGGGGAGTGCTGACCTTCAGATGCTGTGCGCTGTTTCATCCCTGGGGTGGCAAACGTTTGCTTCCTGCCTGAGGGGGAAGGGGATCAGGGCAGGGGGCTCTGCCCGGGGGTTGTTCAAAACCTCAGTTGTGGTATTTCACCTTTTCCTTTAGCCCTGGGGGAGGGGAGGGGAGGGCCAGCAGCTCTGGGTGCTGGTGCAGCCAGAGCAGGGCAGAGCCAGGGGGGAACTGGGTCCAACCCACCCCTGGCATCTGCAGCTGGGTAGGATGAAGATGTGGTCCTGGGGAGCAGCTGAGCAAGCAGACCCTCCTGGCAGCAGGGCCAGGGCTCATTTGAAGCAGAAGGGAGTCTGGGGTGCTCAGAGTGAGCACAGAACTCGTGGGAAAGTGGTTCTGGGACTCAGTGATGGACTCTTCAACTCAATGACTCCCAAGGCTGCTGCACAGACTCAGCATCGCCCTGGTTGTCTCCTGAGCAGATCCTTGGCTGCTCAGCAGGGATAAAGCTGAACCTGCCCCTCCAGGCTCCTGCATCTCCCCTCAGAGCTGGGAATGGGGACGTGGCACCTTCCCATGTGGAGAGGTCAGTGCCAAGCCCTGCAGGATGGAGCCTGGAAGGTGGGCTGAGCTGAAGCCCTGCAGGCTGGGCCCTGCTCTCCAGAAATCCCCCCCAGGACAGCTTTGCTTTGTCTCCATTATTACTTCCTTATGCATAAATAGGTGGTATTGATGGGGCCATGAATCAGACTCCCCAGCTGGGTCAGCAGGAATGGGAGCTGCTGTCAGCTCTGCCTGCACTGGGTTTTTTCCTGCCCTGTGCCCTCTCTTCCCAGCCCTCCCACGTTTCTGGGAGCAGGGATCTTGGAGCCTCTTGCCTTGGAAATCTGCTGCAGTCATTTCTATTCTATTTGTTTTCCTGTGCTTAGCCCAGCTCTGCAACAGGGTGAGCAGCAGAGCCCCAGCCCCCTCAGTCCCTGCTCCCAACATCCCTGCTGCCTCCTGGGATCCCCCTCATCCTCCTCACTGGAGCATCCCAGGGAGAACACCCAGATCCCAGTACCTCCTGGGCTGGCCCAGAGCAGGCACTGGAGGGGGTGGGAAGGGCACAGGGGGTCCAAGAGCCAGAGTTTTGTGGGGTGCAGCTCCTCCCTGGCCCAGCCCTGCCCACACAGCTCAGGCAGCCCAAGGTTTTAATTAACATGAAGGGTTGCCCACAGCTCCTGGACACAATTACTCAGTCACCAGGCATCATCTCTGCTGACAGGGAGTGTAATTAAGAAGTTGAGGGTTGCTCCTTCCCCAGCCACCCTGGCATGAAGGAGCCTTCCTCCCCACCTTCCCTTGTCCCCCCTGTGTCCTTGGGGACAGGCAGTGATGCCACCCACTCCTTCCCAGGGCTCCTTCACTCCTGGAAGGCTTTGGGCCCTGGTACAAATTGTTCCTCCAGCCAGGCTGGGAAGCCTGGTGCAATCACAGTGTCAGCCCAACCCCTCATTAAGAGCCGTGCCCCCCCCTGGAGTAATTACTCCTATTTATAACCCAGTGCTCCCAGCCTGCCCTCCAAACAACCCACCTCCTGTTGCTGACACAGAGCAGCAGCTATTTTTACCCCCTTCTCCCCTGGAGAAGCTTTGCCCCCGATTCCAGTGGTGGGAATGAAAGGAACTTTCCTGCCATCCCCACTTCCTGGGGTCCCTGGAGCTGAGGGGGGGGACACTGGGACCCTCCTGCCTGGGCAAAGCCTGGCAGGGTCCCCCTGGGGAGGGGACAGATCTGAAGTGAGAGCTCTTGTTGCCCACCCTGGGCTGTCTGGTGTGGGGTGGTTCACCCAGAGCCCTCCAAGCACCTGGATCCACTGGTGTCACCGAAGGTGGGATGAGGTGGGGGGGTCCACGGGGGCAGCTCTGCCAACCAGCCCTTCCCAAGGAGCAGGGTCTCACTGCCAGCTGAGGCTGGACAGACACCAAAGAGGAACCACTCTGGGGTGGCTCCGTGTCCAGGTGAGGCCCCATTTGCTGTGCAAAGACCTTTTTTTTTTCCCTGGAATATCCACTCTTGTCCATGCTCTCCAGGGACAGGACACCAGGCTGAGCCCACCTGGGGCCAGCAGGATCCAGCAGGAGCCCAGTGCAAAGGGAACACGTGGCACCTGGCAGGTAAAAATAAAACCCAGGCTTGATTTTCACCCCAGCTGTTCCAGCTGTGATTGCCTGGTTTGGAAGAGGAAGCTCTGAACTCTGCAATTCCCCAGGGGAAGTTCAGGAAGCAAAGCAGCTTTTCAGCTGCCCCAGCACCCCAGGCCTGGGTGCCAAGGTGCTCAGGGGTGGCTCAGGGCCCTGCAAAGCCTGGAGCCAAGCTGGAAAACACCTTCCCACCCAATCCATCTGCACATGCAGGGCCAGGCCTGGGATGGGAGGGAAAATGATCCAAATCCCTCCAGCAGTGACCCAGCACCCCCCTGTGTCCTTGGGGACAGGCAGTGATGCCACCCACTCCTTCCCAGGGCTCCTTCACTCCTGGAAGGCTTTGGGCCCTGGTACAAATTGTTCCTCCAGCCAGGCTGGGAAGCCTGGTGCAATCACAGTGTCAGCCCAACCCCTCATTAAGAGCCGTGCCCCCCCCTGGAGTAATTACTCCTATTTATAACCCAGTGCTCCCAGCCTGCCCTCCAAACAACCCACCTCCTGTTGCTGACACAGAGCAGCAGCTATTTTTACCCCCTTCTCCCCTGGAGAAGCTTTGCCCCCGATTCCAGTGGTGGGAATGAAAGGAACTTTCCTGCCATCCCCACTTCCTGGGGTCCCTGGAGCTGAGGGGGGGGGCACTGGGACCCTCCTGCCTGGGCAAAGCCTGGCAGGGTCCCCCTGGGGAGGGGACAGATCTGAAGTGAGAGCTCTTGTTGCCCACCCTGGGCTGTCTGGTGTGGGGTGGTTCACCCAGAGCCCTCCAAGCACCTGGATCCACTGGTGTCACCGAAGGTGGGATGAGGTGGGGGGTCCACGGGGGCAGCTCTGCCAACCAGCCCTTCCCAAGGAGCAGGGTCTCACTGCCAGCTGAGGCTGGACAGACACCAAAGAGGAACCACTCTGGGGTGGCTCCGTGTCCAGGTGAGGCCCCATTTGCTGTGCAAAGACCTTTTTTTTTTCCCTGGAATATCCACTCTTGTCCATGCTCTCCAGGGACAGGACACCAGGCTGAGCCCACCTGGGGCCAGCAGGATCCAGCAGGAGCCCAGTGCAAAGGGAACACGTGGCACCAGGCAGGTAAAAATAGAACCCAGGCTTGATTTTCACCCCAGCTGTTCCAGCTGTGATTGCCTGGTTTGGAAGAGGAAGCTCTGAACTCTGCAATTCCCCAGGGGAAGTTCAGGAAGCAAAGCAGCTTTTCAGCTGCCCCAGCACCCCAGGCCTGGGTGCCAAGGTGCTCAGGGGTGGCTCAGGGCCCTGCAAAGCCTGGAGCCAAGCTGGAAAACACCTTCCCACCCAATCCATCTGCACATGCAGGGCCAGGCCTGGGATGGGAGGGAAAATGATCCAAATCCCTCCAGCAGTGACCCAGCAAGGGGAGCTGAGCTGGCCCGGGGGGGACCAACCTTCAGCATCCCATGGGCTGAGCAGCAGGAGCTGCTTCTCCTCTGCCTGTCAGGACAGCAGGACCCAAACCTTCCTGAACACACCCCCATGAGCCTATTTTATACTCATATTAACCTATTTTATCCTCACATCAGCAGACTTCTATTTCCTTCCCCTCCATCCATCACCTCAGGGGCACTGGTGGGGATGTCACCACCCCCGTGGGGACACCAGAGGACATGAGGCCAAGCACACAGGGGACCTCCTTGGGTTCCAGGCCACGATGGATGCTGCTGTGACCCCCTGCCAGGCTCCTGCTGCCAGCTCAGCCCTTGCTGGGCACAGTGGTGCCACAGCCCCTCTCCCCACAGCACATCCCAGTGAGGCTCCAGAGCTGGGCATGAATCATTCCCAGTGCACTTGGAGCCATCTGGATGGTGTTGGCCCTTCTGCCACACCAGGGAGGGTTGTTAACACAAAGCATATGCTTTGTTTGAAATTAATAATAATTTTAGGCTCTCACCAGCTGCTGGTAATTGGCTCCCCTTTCTCAGAGATAACTGAGAGCAGCAGGGTGGAAATTCAGCCACTTCCTGGCTCTTTTTCTAATGAGATGAGTCCCCAGGAAAGGTGGTTGTTCTGCAGGGGACAGTGTGACACACTGGACAGGTAATGGCTTTTAATAACCAGCTCCACATGCCCAGGTGATGGGGACACACCAGGGCTGTTTGGGGACACTGGGGTCACCTCAGATGAGCACCCATGGAGGGAACAGACCCTCCCTGGGCACCCACCCAGTCAGGAAGGGCAGTTTTTAGCACCTTCATTTCCCGCTGAGCTGGTGCTGTCAGCTCTGAGGGTGGGGTTGGTTTTTTTTTACATTTTTCTTCCTTCAGCTCCAGTCTGGGCAGGTGGGTGTTGGGAGCCTGGTGGGGATATTTATATATTGCAGCCCTGACAAAATCTGGGAGTGGAGGAGCTGTGTGAAATACCCAGAGCATTCTTTTTGCATTCAAACAGTGGGTATGGAGGCAAAAGGGAAGGTACTAAAATACCCAGAGCATTCTTTTTGATTCCAACAGTGCATGCAAAGGGCAAGTGCTGAAGCATCCACTGCAGCAGAGCCAGGTGGGAGCTGAGGGTCTTCTGAAAATCATGGCATTCAATCTCAGCTTTTAAATGCAACCTGCCCTGTGATGGTTCTGAAGCTGTTGGGGGTGAGTGGGATCCAGCAGCAGGGCCCAGGAAGTGTTGAAGGGCAGGTTGGATGGGGCTTGGAGCAACCTGGGCTGGTGGGAGGCGTCCCTGCCCATGCAGGGGGTTGGATCTGGATGAGTTTTCAGGTCCCTCCCAACCCAAACCATCCCATGATGCTATGAATTGGGGTTCTGGATGCAACCCCCCTTTGCTGTCATGAAGGTCCAACCAGGTCCCTTCATGGGGTTCCTGTAATGAAGGGGTAGCAGTAACATGAAGTAGCCAAAGAACTGAAATGCTCTCCTGGGCTGTAACTGGTATTTTAGTCTTGGTCAAACGTTCAGCACTGGAAAAGAACAGAGAGGGAATTTTGGGCAGGGCATGGGAACCCTTCCCCCTGCTCCCAGGACCCTCCACAGCCTGGCCAGACCACCAGCACTGCAGAGATCTCCATCCCCTAAGAACATCCTGGACTAAAACCAGCAGAAAATTCTCTCTCCAGAAGGCAAATTCCTTTTCCTCACCCTTGGCCACCAGCCCTTCCCAGCCCAGCAGGTTCAGCTGCTCCCTCACACCAGCTTTCCCACACACGCTCTCCCTGGAGCATCAGCCTCTCCTGAAGGGCCACGTTGGTGCCTCCAGGTGGGAGACCCTCCTGCTTCCCTCCAGCTCCTGCACCCCCTGGCTGCCCTGCTCCAGGACATTTCAACGTTGGGAAAACTGTTGCATGTGCCTCTTGCAGCTGCAGCAACAGGATTTCCCCAAAGCGACCATGGTGATAAATCCTGCCAGGTGAGTGGGCAGGAGGATAAATGAGCTACAGGTTGGCACCAGCCCTGGAATTTGCACCCAAGGATGCTGCAGAGGGGGTGTGGGCTGACCCAGGTCCCTGGGATCGATGCAGGGGCTGAGCACATGGTCCCACAGCTGAGCTGTGGCCAGCAAAGGCCACGGGATCAATGTGGAGGGAAGAGAACAGGGCTGTGGCCAGGCTGCTTGTACAGCTTCCTGCCCCAAGAAAGGCTGGGGGTTTGATGGACTCGTGGCAACTGCCAAGTCGTTTTGCTGCAGCCAAGGGCAGGGAGGCAGCCCAGCTCTTTCAGGGTACCCAGGAAAGGGTGGGCAAATGGGAAAGCAGCATCTTTTTTTCCCCAGCAGAACCTGGGCTGATGAAATCCCAGGACCAGCCCTGCTCTGCTCCAACCTCTGAAAGGGAAAGGAGGATGGAGGGAGTTAGGAGATGGCCAGAACCCCAACCCATGGCCACATTCCCCACCTCCCTATTCCTCATCCTCAGCTCCATTTATCCCCCTTCCCTTGAAGGCAACCGGGAGCTCCAGACCCTCCAGCAACAAGACAGGCAGAGAGAAGCCAGACCCTCCCAATTAGGCAATTTTTTCTGAATGAAGAGCCCTGCTCCACCCTGCCTGGGGAACATGATTGACATAAATCCCAGGGCTGATGAGGGGCTGGTCATTTAGCACCTCTAATGCCTCCCTCTTAATAGTATTAGGGCCTCCTTGGCGAGACACTGATGCCGTTTGCAGCCGCGCTGGCGCCCGGGCCTGGGCTGCAAAGTGAGCACAGCCCTAATCCGAGCAGACACTAATGAAAAAAGGAGCTGCCTTGACAAGGTGCACAGAGCAGGGAGGGAAAAATGCTCCCGGGATTCCCAGGAGCATCATCTCCTGGCCATGAGCACCATCCCTGCTTGGCGAGCTTGTTCCTTCTTCATTTCCCCATCCTCTCTGTTCCAGAGATGTTCCTTCCTTATTTCCCATCTTCCCCACCCCACAGATGCCTGTTCCTTCCTTATTTCCCATCTTCCCCACCCCACAGATGCCTGTTCCTTCCTCATTTCCCATCTTTCCCACCCCAGAGATGCCTGTTCCTTATTTCCCATCTTCCCCACCCCACAGATGCCTGTTCCTTCCTTATTTCCCATCTTCCCCAACCCAGAGATGCCTGTTCCTTCCTCATTTCCCCATCCTCTCCACTCCAGAGATGCCTGTTCCTTCCTCATCTCCCATCTTTCCCACCCCACAGATGCCTGTTCCTTCCTCATCTCCCATCTTTCCCACCCCACAGATGCCTGTTCCTTCCTCATTTCCCATCCTCTCCACCCCAGAGATGCCTGTTCCTTCCTCATTTCCCCATCCTCTCCACTCCAGAGATGCCTGTTCCTTCCTCATCTCCCATCTTTCCCACCCCAGAGATGCCTGTTCCTTCCTCATTTCCCCATCCTCTCCACTCCAGAGATGCCTGTTCCTTCCTCATCTCCCATCTTTCCCACCCCAGAGATGCCTGTTCCTTCCTCATTTCCCATCCTCTCCACCCCAGAGATGCCCGTTCCTTCCTCATCTCCCATCTTTCCCACCCCAGAGATGCCTGTTCCTTCCTCATCTCCCATCTTTCCCACCCCAGAGATGCCTGTTCCTTCCTCATCTCCCATCTTCCCCACCCCAGATATGTCCATACCCCTCTTCCTTCCCCCTTCCCCCCCAACTTACCAGCCCAGCCTTCCCCTGGGACCCTCCCTGCCTTCTCCCCACGTTCCCTGCCCCTCACCCTGGGATGCAGCTCTGCCCTGTTCCCAGAGGGAAGCGTGGGAGAGAGGCAGGGGCATTTCCCAGAGGTAACAACCCTTCAAGCTCGGAACAAATCTCTGTTTTGATTAGCTCTGCTCCTAAATGATTTATAACCAGCATAACACAATCATGACAATAACTCCCTAATCAGATTAAAGCCCTCTCCATTTGTCTGGGGCTTTGTGCTCTAATCTCTCCCTCCCCTCTCTGCCATCGACTTGATTTTCCCAACCCTGCCAAGGGGCTCTTTTTATTCCCACCCTTTCCATCCTCCTTATCCAGCCTCAACATTCCAGGGACAGGTTTTCCTGACAGGAGGGGAAACCCTGAGCATTTTATCCCAGCAACAAACCCTCCTGGCACTTTACCCAGCCCGTGCTGTGAGATGTGATTAGTGAGCCCCTCGTTAGCCCGACTGACATGGAACAAACCTCGTTAGACCCCGGAGGGTCTTTTTTTAAGTGAAGTCCAGAAAGTGGTTCCATTTCTTTGGTTAATGAAGAGAAATAGTGGGGGGGGAAGCTGGAAGGAGCAGGGGTTTTGCAGCGAGGAGCCAGGCTGGAGGAGGGTGAGGAGAGGGGAGTGTGTTAACACTGATTAATAATAAATAACCACCATAATGAGCACTAATTAATAATAGTGCGCGCTTAAGCAATCGATGGATGATGTTGTGGTGTCAGGAGTTCCCAGCACTCCAGCTAAACCAAGCTGGATGCTCCTGGTTTTTCTCAAGTTTCCCAGGGTCTGGAGATGGGAACCAGCCCAGACATGGATCAGGATCATCCCTGGTTCCCATAGGAACAGCCCTGGGAAAGGATAAGGTGCTGTGGGCTCAGGAGCATCTCCCAGCCCTCCACACACCCCGTGTCTCCCAGAGCACCCACAGGTCCCAGGGCACAGCAAGTCCTGCCTTGCTCTGTGCTTTCCTGATGTTCCTCACTGGAGAAACCTGCTGGAACTTGGGTTTGCTCTTTTTGACCTCATTTTGAAGGCCTGTGCCCTGGGTGATCCCACCCGGGTGGGCAGGGGAGCCCCAAGGAGCACAGAACTCCAGGGGACCTGGTTGTTTCCCATCCCCTTCCATTCATCCCACAGTGGATGGGTTGATACCCAGCTTGAAGCAGCATCACACATGAAGCACTTCATTTGCCTTATTAAAAGTCTGCACTTTGGATTTTCAGGATCCAGGAAATTAACTCAAGCACCTCAGCATTTATTTGATTGGAAGAGGTTATAAATAATTCATGCCCTTCATTGGCAAACCTGCCAGGGTGACAGGGGACCAGTAGTGGCTCCTGAGGTCCCTCCATCCAGGGTAAAAGGCACCAAAGGAACCTTGGGGAAGCCCTGGGAGATGTTCCTGTGGCAGGGAACCATCAGGCAACAGGGAATTGGGGCTGTGCCACTCCCTGTGCCCAGCTGAGGGGCTGGATGACCCCCTAGCAAGGGTTGTCCAGGGCTGGAGGAAGAGGAGGAAGAAGAACAAAGACCCAGAGACGTCAGGCCATGGACTGGTCTCACTGTACTGGGAGGAAAGGAGCTAAAATCACCATGACAATAAAGCTGAGAATTTCATCTATAATTCAGAGGAGTTGGAAAAAGGGTTTGTATGAAAAAATATATATAAAAGAAGTATAAAAAAAGTGGCTGAGACAGTAAAAATTGATGCTGCTCTTCTTGCTGAGGGAGGATGAGGTGTGAGCTGTGGACAGGCCTGCTGGTCCTGCCCCTGCTGGTGGCTGCTGGTCGGGGCTGAAGGCAGGAATGTCCCCTCCTGGGGGGCGTGGGGGCTGCCAGGGGCTGTGGCACCATCCAGGAAGGGTGGGGAGACAGAGAGGAATCTGCAGGAAGGGGTGAGCTGGGCACTGTCCTGCTGCATCCAGGGGTTGGGATGAGCATCCCAGGGTGGGATTGTCCTGCTGCATCCAGGGGTTGGGATGAGCATCCCAGGGTGAGATTGTCCTGCTGCATCCAGGGGTTGGGATGAGCATCCCAGGGTGGGATTGTCCTGCTGCATCCAGGGGTTTGGGATGAGCATCCCAGGGTGGGATTGTCCTGCTGCATCCAGGGGTTGGGATGAGCATCCCAGGATGGGATTGTCCTGCTGCATCCAGGGGGTTGGGATGAGCATCCCAGAGTGGGATTGTCCTGCTGCATCCAGGGGTTGGGATGAGCATCCCAGGGTGGGATTGTCCTGCTGCATCCAGGGGTTTGGGATGAGCATCCCAGGGTGGGATTGTCCTGCTGCATCCAGGGGTTTGGGATGAGCATCCCAGGGTGGGATTGTCCTGCTGCATCCAGGGGTTGGGATGAGCATCCCAGGGCTGTGCCTGCTCCAGCTGCATCCAGGGGTTTGAGATGAGCATCCCAGAGTGGGATTGTCCAGCTGCATCCAGGGCTTTGGGGTGAGCATCCCAGGGTGAGATTGTCCTGCTGCATCCAGGGCTTTGGGATGAGCATCCCAGGGCTGTGCCTGCTCCAGCTGCATCTCACCTTCCCTCAGGGTGCATGGGGGTTCAAAGGATGCAAATCTGGGGTTCCCAAGCTTTGTCTGGATGAGGAGCAGGGTACTTGGGGTCTGCAGGACCCCCCGGCTCTGCGGGGTGAGAGTTTGGGGGT
>NW_009952561.1:0-2349 GCF_000747805.2 Chaetura pelagica | reverse complement strand
GAAGGTCACCTGGGGAGGGACAGGCTCGTGCCCCCGCGCCTCAACCCGCCCCAGCCCACCTGCCCGGCACCCCACCTACCTTGTCCCACCCGAAGCGGCGCAGGAAGGGGTAGGGCCAGGTGTAGAGGGTCTCCAAGGTGTGGGGATCCCGCAGCTCCAGGGCCTCCTCCCCGGCTCGCAGGAGGCAGCGGCCGCGCAGCCGGCAGCGCCGCGAGGACTCGGTGCTCCTCACCGACACCTCGAAGTGCTGCTCCAGGGGAGCTGGGGATGGGGAGAGGGAGGCGTGTGGGGGGCACATGGCAAGAGCTGCGTCTCCCAGAAGCCAGGGAGGTGCTGCGGGGGTGGCTGGTGACACCTCTTGCAGCGGGGCTGGGAGGAAGTGGCCTCGGGCTGATAAGGGCCGGGGGGGCCGGGCAGGACTGGTTGGGTTGAAGGTGATCTGTCTTGTGAGTGGGATTTTGCAGGTGACCTTGGCTCTCTGCCTGGATACAGAGCTGCTCACACACCTCCTACTTTCAGGAAGGACAGGAGCTTCCTGGTGGTGCACCTTAAACACAGAGCAGTTTTTTGAGTCATCCATTTAGGAACTTGGAAGAAACCATCATGTTCTTCCATTAAAACTGGAAGAGGGAGATTGAGGTTGGAGATGAGGAGGAAATTGTTGCTGTGAGGGTGGTGAGAGCCTGGCCCAGGTTGCCCAGGGAAGCTGTGGCTGCCCCATCCCTGGGGGTGTTGAAGGGCAGGTTGGATGGGGCTTGGAGCAACCTGGGCTGGTGGGAGGTGTCCCTGCCCATGCAGGGGGTTGGATCTGGATGATCTTGAAGCTCCCTTCCCACCCAAAGCAGCCTGGGATTCTATGATTCCACAAGATCCTGCAGAACATGGTGCTGCCCCTGTGCAAGCACCCCAAGCTCAGCCACACCTTCCCCTCTTCCCAGTGCCTACCTTTGCCCCTGGAGCCGTAGAGGGAATTTTCCTCCATGGAGAACAAGCCCTCAGTCCCCAAGGAGCTCCCTGCTGCCAGCTCCTCCTTTCTCCTCTACCCCGGGGGACAGAGCAGCAAGTGAGGGCAGGCAAAACACAACTCCCCCATCACAGCCCAACCCCCAGAATCCCCCTCCCAGTTACCCCAGTGTGGCTCATACCGGGAAGGCCAGCTCACACAGCTTCTGGATCCAGTCCGCTGCCTCCGCGCCCTCAGCAGCCAGCAGGTACCTCTTCTCGGTGGTCTCCAGCAGGAAGGGGGTGGTCTCTTTGGGGCAGCAGGTCTCTCCACTGGCCTCCACCACATGGACGCAGTCGCTGAGCTTCACCAGCCTCTTGCTGCCCTCCCCCCTGCGTGGCTTCTCGGGGGGAGAGGAGCCCTCGAACAGCTCCAGGCGGGCGCTGGAGCAGGAGCTTTCCCGGGACAGGACACCCCAGAACTTCTTCCATTTCTGCAGCCAGAGGAGGGGAAAAACCCAGCGTGGCTCAGCTCTGCTTCTTCCCAGGGTTTTCAGCCCCGTGGGATCATCCCCAACCCACACACACACACGCACACCGGGTTGCCCAGGGAAGCTGTGGCTGCCCCATCCCTGGGGGTGTTGAAGGGCAGGTTGGATGGGGCTTGGAGCAACCTGGGCTGGTGGGAGGTGTCCCTGCCCATGCAGGGGGTTGGATCTGGGTGATCTTGAAGGTTCTTTCCACCCCAAACCAGTCTGGGATTCTGTGATGAAGTGGGAACGTCCCTCATTCCCGTCTTAAGTCTCACAGGATCACAGAGTGGGCAGGGCTGGAAGGAGCTCTGGAGATCAGCCAGTGCAGGATCCCCTAGAGCAGATCCCACAGGAACACACCCAGGAGGGGCTGGAAGGTCTCCAGGGATGGAGACTCCACAGCCTCCCTGGGCAGCCTGGCCCAGGGCTCTGCCACCCTCACAGGCAAGAAGGATTTTCTCCTCTTCAGGTCAAACCTCCTGTGCTCCAATTTGTGCCCCTTGTCCTTCCAAGTCCCCTTCCCATCCAAACCAGTCTGGGATCCTGCCCACGAGCCCAGGCCAGGACACTGGAGCAAACTCAGGATCCCACCCCGATGGGCTGCACAGAGCAGGGGGTGAGAAAAATCAACCAGATGAAGGGAAAAAAAACCCCCTTCCCAGCCTGCAGCAAGGAAAGGCACTGGGCACACATCCCAGTTTCCTCCAGCACTGGGATCCATCCCGTGCCCCCCACAGCTTCCCACTGCCTGGTCCCTCAGAATTCCCAAAGCCATTCCCAGCTCCTGGAGCTGCCCACCACGTTCCAGCAGGCAGAGGGAAGAGGCAGGGGAACAGGTTTTGGGCCCAGCCTGGAGTTCCCTGCCCCGCTGACC
>NW_009952560.1:4017807-4018826 GCF_000747805.2 Chaetura pelagica | reverse complement strand
ACCCCCTCGCTCCCGCACCGGCACCTGCATCCGCACACCGGCACAGCCTGCTCGCGGTCCCGCTCCTGGACAGCCATTACTCGTCTCGGTTATCCCAGCCCTGCTCCTGGGCATCCACCCTCCGGTTCTGGTTCCAGCCCTGCGCACCCCTCGTCCGGTGCAGTGCAATCCAGCCTGCTCCTGGGCATTCCCTGCTCCTGGTCTCGCTCCTGGTTCTGCCCTGGGCAATCCCTCAATCCTGCTTCTGGTCCCGCTCTTGGGCATCCCCTGGTCCTGCTCTTGAGTATCCCCCGGTGCTGCTTCTGGACATGACCAGGGGTCCTGGCTCCTGTCCTTATCCCATTCATTGGTGCCCTCCTGGCCCCATTCTTGGTCCAGGGCAGTCCTGTTCCTGCTCCTCGTCCCAGCCTGGGTCCTGCACCCACGAGTCCCAGTCCTGGGCACTTCCCATCTTTCCCAGTCCTGCTCTGGACACCCCAGCACCAACTCAGCACTTGTCCTGGATCCAGCCCCAGGTCTGGGCATCCCCCAGTCCCGTTCACAGGGGCACTGTGCTCTCCACTCCTGTGCACCCCTGCTTCCCACCCTGGCCCCATCCCGGTGTGGGCAGCTGGAGCCGGGCTGGGGGTCCCAGGACACAGGTTTTGCAGTCAGGATGCTGCACTGGGGATGTTCAGGGTGGGCTACAGCATCCCCAGGGCGGGGTCATCAGGGGATTTTGGCCGGCATGGGGGGACTGGAGACTGTTTGTGGTCTGTTCTCTACTCTGGGATCTTTGGAGCAGGAGAGACACCCCAGTATCACCGTGGGGGCCCCACAAGCAGCTGAAGGGTGTCAGACCCCTGCAGCACAGCCACCCCAGGCAGGAGGAGGGCCAGATCCTGCCCACCAGCATGGGCCAGGCTGTACAGCCTGCACCACGAGTGACCTCACCCCGGGTGGGTGAGGAGAAGGCTCATGACGTCATGGGGCAGCGGGACTGGCGGGGAGATGGGGGGGATGCTCTGCAGGCAGCGGGG
>NW_009952560.1:4014132-4016381 GCF_000747805.2 Chaetura pelagica | reverse complement strand
GGGGCATTGCAATTCAGGTAATTAAACCCCAACCCCGAAGATGCAGGAAACCGCAGGCGCTGGAAGGGAGGCCAGTATCGAAGCTGTGCCGAGCACCCCCGGTCCCCCCCGGCCCAGCTCCCGGCAGCCCGGGGTGCTGGGGGCCGCGCCGGATGGACCCCCGCGGTGCACGGACGGGAGGGCCACCGTGTGTGATGCTCCTGCCGGGATGCAGGCGACGGCTCCCGCCACACCCGCCTCCATTGTGGGGGCCAGCGAGGGGTTGGAGGCGGGAAGCTGAGCCAGCATGAACCCCCCACCCCATTGCCGGCAGTTTTTGTTTCTGTGGGAATTTCGGGTCATTTTCCCCAGGCTGGGCACAGGCAGCTGTGGCTCGGTGGGCAAGATGCAGGGGCTGTGAGGGCAGCCCCAGCCCTGCTCGCCTGATTTCTTCCCCACCTCCCCCACTGGCCAATGGAGGGGGCTCTGCAGTGGCCTCCACTCTGCCCCACTGCCGTTTGCAGGGTGAGAGCAAAGCCAGCCCTGCCTGCATCCCAGGGATGCACAGAGCGGGGCACCTGGGTGCTGCAGCCCTCAGAGCCCAGGGCAGGCGGGGCCTTGGGGGCAAGAGGTGGGAGCCAACCCAGGCTGAGCCCCCCACCTTAATCCAGGGCATCCAGGGACAAGGCTCAGCTCTTCTCCCTGCTAGAGCATGCTCTGGTAAGCAGGTCAGGGCTGGTGCTGGGTGTCCCCCTGCTCAGGGGCTCTGCCCTCCCATCACCCTGGGGACCCCTGCTGGGCAGTGGCACCACACAGGGACCTCCCGCCCAAGACATGCAGGTGTTTGGTGTTGGGAGGTGCCAGGGCTGCTGGCAGTGTTGTGCCTCCCCGTGTCCCCATAAGGACCCTGCGTGGGTCTGCCTTGGATTGTCTTCATGAGCTCCTGCCCATGCTTGCCTCCACCTGGGGAGCAAGGGCCAGCGGGTCCGCGTGACAGGGACAGTGCAAGGACAGAGCAGGCAGTGACACAGAGCCCGTTGTGCCAGGACACCCCACACCGCAGCCTGCCCTGTCATGCGTGGCAGGGACCTGGGGCTGCACAGGGACAGCAGCGCCTGGCACCGCCTCTGTGCTGGGCTGTGTCCCCTGCTGCCAGTCGCGAGCAGGTGCTGGTGGGGTCCCCTACCCTGGGGGACAACGCTGGCAGAGGGGCTGTGCTGTGCCACCTGCCTGGCTGGTGCAGGAGGAGGGGTGGCCAGGCTGTGGTCCTGTGCTGCATCGCTCCATCCTGAAACCATCCCTGTCCCTGTCTCCATCCCCACTGGATGTCACAGCCCCAGGACAGGCAGTGCTCACAGGTCTGTGCCACAGCTCCTGCGCTGAAGCCGGGGCCTGGACCAAGCTCTTGCTGATGAAATTTGGGTCATACCATGTCCCCCAGGGTTGACTCCAGCACTGTGTCCCCAGAGCAGGGACCCTCACCCCACCTGGTGCTGGGGCAGGGCTGCTGCTGCAGAGCCCCGCAGAGCCTGCAGCACCCGTCCCCTGTCTGGGGGGCGATTGCTTTAATTAGAGTCATTTCATTAGAGCAATTAAGAAGCAGCAGTCGCCTGGAGAGCATTGAAGCAGCACGCTGGATCCTGGGGAACTGGGGGGGGTTGTTTGCTCCGGTGATGGGAGCAGCCTGAGGGATTCCTCCTGCCCAGAGAGCCCCTGGGGATGAGGGGCAGGAGGGTGCCCACAACTGGGGCAGGGGTGGGGACAACCCTGTGGCAGAGTGACAGCAAGACATGATCAAGAGCAAAACAGGGTGAGAGCATAGACATGGGAGAGCCCACACCCCACTCCTGCCCAACCTCAAATGCCTCCGGGATGCCCAGTCCCAGCAGGCACCTTTGGGTGCCACACCCCAGTATGGTGCTCCCAGGATGGCTCCCTCAAACCCGTGCCCTGATTTGGGTTTTAGCCCCACTGCCTCCTCCCCCAGCAGCATCTGCCTGCCCCTCTCCGGGCACAAGGCTTCTGCCCCAAAGGGCCAGAGGCTGAGCTGCTCTGTCAAGCCCCAAGCTGTGCCCCCATCCCCGGGCAAGGGTGCCATGCATGCGGCCCCTTGCTCAGGGTGCAGGGCCTCCCAGATGCTCAGGGCCCCCTCCGCCGCTGCCGGCGGGTGAGGGATTCCTCGGGGGTGGCCGTGCGCCAGGCTCCGGGCTTGGCACAAACAATGGCAGCCCCGGCGCGGCTCCCCAGGGCCCGGGGATCCTCCGCGCTCC
>NW_009952560.1:4002874-4005434 GCF_000747805.2 Chaetura pelagica | reverse complement strand
TCAGGCCCGCAGGGGGGCATTGGTGGGGGGGTAAGATCCAGCCCCTGGGGTGTCCCCTGAGCCCTGCTCCCACCTGCCAGGCTGACATCGAGCAGCTGGACCCCCGGGGACGCACCCCACTGCACCCGGCCACCACGCTGGGGAGCATGGTGCTGACGTGGGCAAGGAGAACCGCAGCGGCTGGACAGGTGAGAGGTGCGGGGGGGCTCCCTGCTTTGGCCTCCCCAGCCAGCTGCCCGAGCACGGGCACAGGCGTCTTGAACCTGGTGCTGCAGCTCCCCAGGGAACAACTCACATGGTGGTACATGCGTGTGGCTCCCGTGCGGTGCACGGGCAGTGGCACCCCCCTGGTATTGCCCTGCTCTGCCCTGCAGTCCTGCAGGAGGCCGTGAGCACCCGGGACCTGGAGCTGGTGCAGCTGGTCCTGCGCTACCGGGACTACCAGAGAGCCATCAAGCGCCTGGCTGGGATCCCCATCCTGCTGGAGAAGCTGCGCAAGGTACCTCCTGCTGGGGGGCAACCTCGGTGAGCTGGGGTAGATGCTGGTGACAGGCTCCTCCTGACCCTGCTGTGCTCTCCTCAGGCTCAGGACTTCTATGTGGAGATGAAGTGGGAGTTCACCAGCTGGGGTAAGCTCAGGGCAGACCGTGGCATTCCCAGCAGAGTCCCCCAGCCCCAGCATCCATCCCCAGAACAGGGGACACTTGTCCCCTACACCCCAAGCTTGCAGACCCTCATCCTACCAAAGCATCAGGTTCCCCACATGTGTCCCCCACCCAGCTCAGCACTAGCAGCCCATCCAGGGGCGCATGGTGGCTCCATCCCTGGCTGGGCTATCGCTGTCTCTCCCCAGTGCCACTGGTGTCCAAGATCTGCCCCAGTGACACCTACAAGGTGTGGAAGAGTGGCCAAAACCTGCGGGTGGACACCACGCTACTGGGCTTCGACCACATGACATGGCAGCGGGGCAACCGCAGCTTTGTCTTTCGGGGACAAGGTGAGCCAGCACCAGCAGAGCCCCTTGGCACTGCAGCGGGGCTGGGTGACGTGGTGGGGACTGTGGTTGTCCCCTCATACCCTGACCCCCCCCTCCCTCTAGACACCAGCGCAGTGGTGATGGAGATTGACCATGACCGGCGGGTGGTCTACTCAGAGACACTGGCCCTGGCAGGCCATGACCAGGAGGTGCTGCTGGCTGCTGTGCAGCCCACGGAGGAGCAGGTGATGGGGAGGCTGACAGCCCCCGTGGTCACCACCCAGCTCGACACCAAGAACATCGCCTTTGAGAGGTGGGATCCAGAGCCCCCTTGGGGTGTCCTCACCCTGGGCTGTCTGAGCGAGACCATCCATCGCTCACGGTGCCCCGTGTCACCCCCAGGAACAAGTCTGGGATCCTGGGCTGGAGGAGCGAGAAGACGGAAATGGTGAATGGGTACGAGGCCAAGGTGAGGGACAGGGAGGGGGTTGAGCTGCCTGAGAGGGTTATGGCAGGTGTCAGGGAGAGCAGCTCCCTCTGGTGTTCTCCCCTCCTTGGCCAGGTCTATGGTGCCTCCAATGTGGAGCTGATCACACGGACACGGACCGAGCACCTCTCGGACCAGCACAAGGGCAAGAGCAAAGGTGGAGGCGGCGCGGGCGGGGGTGGTGGCAGGTTGTGCTGGTGCCCCGGGGCCTCACCCCCGCCTCTCCTGCAGGCAGCAAGACCCCCCTGCAGTCCTTCCTGGGCATCGCCGAGCAGCATGTGGGGCCCAACAATGGGGTGAGTGTCCTGGGGGTCCCCACGGGTGGGTGGCCCCATGGCTGGACCCCTCATCATTACCCCACCGAGGTGCCCTGCAGACGCTGATCACGCAGACGCTGAGCCACGCCAACCCCACCGCCATCACCCCCGAGGAGTACTTCAACCCCAACTTCGAGCTGGGCAACAGGGACATGGGGCGGCCCATGGAGCTCACCACCAAGACACAGAAGTGAGGGAGAAAGAGGGAAATTTGGGACATCCCCCCTACCCCTGCTTGGTTTTCCCCCTACAACCACTGCAGAGCCCCCAGGGGGGGCAGGCAGGGGTCCCCAGTCCAGTGCCTGTCCCCGGCAGGTTCAAGGCGAAGCTGTGGTTGTGTGAGGACCACCCGCTGTCCCTCTGCGAGCAGGTTGCCCCCATCATTGACCTCATGGCAATAAGCAACGCGCTGTTCGCCAAACTGCGGGACTTCATCACCCTGCGCCTCCCGCCCGGCTTCCCCGTCAAGATCGGTACGGGGAGGGGAGGGGTTTCTTTGCTGTTGGTGTTGGCACAACTGGCTTCCCTCCCTGCTTTTTGATTTCCCCTTGCAGAAATTCCCATCTTCCACATCCTCAACGCCCGCATCACCTTCGGGAACCTCAATGGGTGCGACGAGCCCGTCAGCTCCCTGCGGCACAGCCCCAGCAGCGAGGCGCCTTCGCCCAGCAGCGACTCCTCCAGCGTCAGCAGCTCCAGCTCTCTGAGTACGTGGGGTGGGAGGCACTGCTGCCAGGGGGGGGACAGGACACAGGAGGGGGGCCCGCCGGGGCCACCCCT
>NW_009952560.1:4000263-4000816 GCF_000747805.2 Chaetura pelagica | reverse complement strand
CTGGCCTTGGCGGGGGGCCCAGCAGCTCCCTCTCCTGGGAGGATCCTGGCACCCAGCTTACAGGTCCCCAGGGAGGGATGCTCAGCAGTCCCCACCTGCAGACACATAAGTGGGAACCCCCTGCCAGGAGCTGCAGGCTGCAGGGGGGTGTCTCTGTGCCAGACCGCCCTGGCAGCACGATGCGACTGATACCAGTGAGGTGTGTGGGGGGGGTCAGGGTCCGACCCCCCTCCCTGCAGCCTTGGCTCCTGGGAAAAGAACACGGCTCTGGGCTCCTGGCCTCTGCGGGGACCTGGCTTTAATCCCCAGAGGGGCTGGGACAGTCCTCGCCCTGCTGGTGGCCATGGCCACCACACTAGTCCGTGCCATTCGTGAACTGGCAGAGTTTGTTCTCCAGGTCAGAGATGCGCTTCTCCTGCGCTTGGACCATCTCCTTCAGGGCACGGATCTCCTCCAGCACCTCCTCCAAGGCTGGCTGCTGTGGGTGGGGGTACACCTGGGGTCACTGGGGAGCCCCCTCTGGCCTCCCTCAACCCCACCCCATGGCAGGGAC
>NW_009952560.1:3999173-4000108 GCF_000747805.2 Chaetura pelagica | reverse complement strand
CAGGTGCTCCGCCTCCTCCCCTGCCAGCCACTCGTCCGCCTCCAGGGCCGGCTCGGGACCTGGCGTGTCAGGGTACAGGTCATCCTGGAAGAGGTCTGGCTGTGGGGGGGGGGTGAGGGAGACAGCAGTGAGACAGGGTGTCCCCCCCTTAGAGACCTCCCCATCTCCCCCGGGACCCCCGCGGGCTCACCTTGCGCGGCACCGTCATGACGATGGGCTCGCACTTGCGCTCGTGCAGCTTGAAGAACCTGTGCGGGCCAGAGGTGGTCAGGGCACTGCCCACTTCCCACCCCCACCCCCACCACTCCTCCACCTCTCCCCAAAGCCCCCCCAGGCTCTCACCTGGCGATCTCACACTTGCTGACGTCCAGCCCACGCTTGGGCATGAAGCCCATGCCCCGCTGGGGCTCCTTGCTGCTGTAGGTGTTCAGGTAGTGCACGTAGGGCGCCTCGTCTGTGATCTCGAAGTACCTGATGCTGCTGTCACCCTGTGGGTGCGGGGACAGGCGTCAGCCAACCCAGCACCCCCGGGGACAGGGTGGCATAGGGTGGGTGTGCCCTGGGGGGGGTTACCTTCCCGCAGAGGTAGACGATGCTGGAGTCGGGGTCATAGAAGGGCAGCAGGACCCCATTGCTTGTGTCCATCTCCTGCAGGGCGATGGGCTCCTCAAAGTTGTTCTGTGGGGCCGGAGCAGTTGTTGGGGGGAGGATGTGAGTGGCAGCCCCCAAACCTCTACCCCAGTTAGTCACACACATTAGGCACAGCACACTGTGGGGACAGGACTTGTCCCCACCCAGGGGTACCCAATGCCCCGGGCAGGCATTTTGGCATGCCCCAAGCCCCCAGCACTCCACACCCTCTCCTGCTTACCTGCATGACTGGATGCACCCCAGCCTGGCTTTCCCCCCCCCCCCGAACCCCCTCCCCCCCAAAA
>NW_009952560.1:3993208-3998228 GCF_000747805.2 Chaetura pelagica | reverse complement strand
CTGCCCCTGGAGGGGGGTTCTCGGGCCCCCCCTACCTGCACTGAGCAGGACATTGCGGGCCGTGGGGTGCCAGCAGATGATGCCCACCCGCTTGGAGTGTCCCTCTAGCGTCACCACCGGCTCTGTGATGTTGCGCACGGGGACATAATCAGGGACCTGCCACACCTGGTGGGAGCACAGAGAACGGGGATCACCCCGTGTCTGAGCACTAAGCGGATGAGCGCCCCAGAGCCAATTAACCTCATCGTTAATCCCAGCTCAGGCTCCAGGGAGGGTGGTGAGGTGATGGCAGCAGCATCTGCATCCCAGAGCACATCCCTGGCACTCAGGGTGCTGCTGGGCAGGGGGGGGGGCCACAGCCAAGGTGCAGCCCGTAGCCCCCCCAGCTATTCCTGGGTGCTGAGTCGCCAGGGCGAGTATATTTAGCACAAACTGCTGCATCATGGAGAGAGCAGCCGCCGCCAGCGCGAACGCATGGCACGGGGCTAAAAATAGCCCGGTGACACTTCGCAGGCAGCAAAGCCACAGGGGGTGGAAGATGCTCCATGTCGCTCCCCCAGCTCCCACCAACCCCCTCCCACCAGGGGTCCGGCCCCTCACCATGACGGTGGTGTCCTCGGAGGCGCTGGCGATGACGTTGTCGTTGTGGGGACACCAGTCGATGTCCAGCACAGGCGCCGTGTGCCCTGTCACCAGCGGGTGGTTCTTGTCCACCCGTCCTGTCTGCAATGCCAAGGTGCCAGGATGAGCCCCCAGCAGCCGAGGGAGACCCCACTGGGAGACTCCCAAGTCCCAGCCCAGCCACTGCGTGGGGCTGTGGCACAAGTGGGGACTCGCTGGGGGCTTTGGTGGTGGCCAGAGCTCTGCAACTCCCTGGAACGGGGAAACTGAGGCACACTGTGACAATAGGGCTCACTTAGCACAAAGCCCTGGAGGGACACAAAGGGGAAGAATGTGCCCCAAGACAGGTTGGTTGGTGTCCCCTGTGATGGCATGAAGGGGCTGGGATGGGGTCCCCACTCTCTCTGCTGGGGTGGGCAGGGCAGATCCTCACCTCACGGGGATGCTCCCCGGGAACCACATGCCCCCAAGGAATTTGGGCTGGGGAGAAATCCCACATTACCTCAGCTGCCCCTGGGACATCACCCTTCACGGTTGCCCATGACCACCCGAGGCTGTCTCTGCCCTGAGTGCCCACATGAGGACAGGGATGTTGGGGCAAAGCTGTGCTTCCCATGAGCTGGGGGGCTCTGAGACATCAGCAGCCCCCCAAAACCAAAGCCCATGGGCATGTGCCCCCCAATATATCCCAGGGGCCCCCTGCTCACCTTAGCAAGGGGGAGGACAATGAAGGCCCCACCACCACCTGATTCCACAATGATGGCCAGGAATTTGGGGTTGACAGCGCAGAAGGAGCTGTCCCATGTCACCTTGGAGACACGGATGTCCTCGTACATCTGGTCGGCCTTCACCGGCTGCCCAAAGACGTGACGGAACTTGCTCTGACGGACCACGCGGCGGCTCATGGCTGGGGGGTGCAGGGTCAGGCCATGACACACCGTCCCAGCAGGGCACGGAGGAGTGTCATCCCCCTCAGGCCTCACATTCTGAGAGACAACCCCCCTACCCTAGCACAGGTGGGGCACATGGAGATGGCAGAGAATGAGGGAGCAGGATGGTGCCTGATGTGGCCCTGACCCTGTGGCAGGGACCAGGGCAGTCCCGGTGCCAGGGGTGGGGGGCTGCAAGTGTTGGGGATGGGCATCCTGCCACCAGAGCCACTTGACAGCTGGGTAGTGCCAAAGCTATGCTATGATGTGCAGCTGTGCCACACCCCATGCCCGTGCCGTGCCCTGTGGCTCGCACTGGGGTTGGCACATGAGCACCTGCAGTAGGGAAGTGGAGCTGAGGAAAATCTGGTGGGCACACGGAGGTGCCACACACTAGGTCACAGATTGTCCCCTTCTGTCCCATCCTGGGCTGGTGGCCTGAGGTGGTTTGGCCCAGTCTAGCACCCAGGAGGGAGACTGTGCCTCCAGTGCTGCCTGCCTCATGCCTCTCCCCCAAGGTTCCCTGCCCCAGGGTCGCCCATTCTGCACCCCAGCCCTCTCCCGACACTGACCGGGGCACAGCCAAGGTGCAGCCCGTAGCCCCCCCAGCTATTCCTGGGTGCTGAGTCGCCAGGGCGAGTATATTTAGCACAAACTGCTGCATCATGGAGAGAGCAGCCGCCGCCAGCGCGAACGCATGGCACGGGGCTAAAAATAGCCCGGTGACACTTCGCAGGCAGCAAAGCCACAGGGGGTGGAAGATGCTCCGTGTCGCTCCCCCAGCACCCACCAACCCCCTCCCACCAGGGGTCCGGCCCCTCACCATGACGGTGGTGTCCTCGGAGGCGCTGGCGATGACGTTGTCGTTGTGGGGACACCAGTCGATGTCCAGCACAGGCGCCGTGTGCCCTGTCACCAGCGGGTGGTTCTTGTCCACCCGTCCTGTCTGCAATGCCAAGGTGCCAGGATGAGCCCCCAGCAGCCGAGGGAGACCCCACTGGGAGACTCCCAAGTCCCAGCCCAGCCACTGCGTGGGGCTGTGGCACAAGTGGGGACTCGCTGGGGGCTTTGGTGGTGGCCAGAGCTCTGCAACTCCCTGGAACGGGGAAACTGAGGCACACTGTGACAATAGGGCTCACTTAGCACAAAGCCCTGGAGGGACACAAAGGGGAAGAATGTGCCCCAAGACAGGTTGGTTGGTGTCCCCTGTGATGGCATGAAGGGGCTGGGATGGGGTCCCCACTCTCTCTGCTGGGGTGGGCAGGGCAGATCCTCACCTCACGGGGATGCTCCCCGGGAACCACATGCCCCCAAGGAATTTGGGCTGGGGAGAAATCCCACATTACCTCAGCTGCCCCTGGGACATCACCCTTCACGGTTGCCCATGACCACCCCAGGCTGTCTCTGCCCTGAGCGCCCACATGAGGACAGGGATGTTGGGGCAAAGCTGTGCTTCCCATGAGCTGGGGGGCTCTGAGACATCAGCAGCCCCCCAAAACCAAAGCCCATGGGCATGTGCCCCCCAATATATCCCAGGGGCCCCCTGCTCACCTTAGCAAGGGGGAGGACAATGAAGGCCCCACCACCACCTGATTCCACAATGATGGCCAGGAATTTGGGGTTGACAGCGCAGAAGGAGCTGTCCCATGTCACCTTGGAGACACGGATGTCCTCGTACATCTGGTCGGCCTTCACCGGCTGCCCAAAGACGTGACGGAACTTGCTCTGACGGACCACGCGGCGGCTCATGGCTGGGGGGTGCAGGGTCAGGCCATGACACACCGTCCCAGCAGGGCACGGAGGAGTGTCATCCCCCTCAGGCCTCACATTCTGAGAGACAACCCCCCCTACCCTAGCACAGGTGGGGCACATGGAGATGGCAGAGAATGAGGGAGCAGGATGGTGCCTGATGTGGCCCTGACCCTGTGGCAGGGACCAGGGCAGTCCCGGTGCCAGGGGTGGGGGGCTGCAAGTGTTGGGGATGGGCATCCTGCCACCAGAGCCACTTGACAGCTGGGTAGTGCCAAAGCTATGCTATGATGTGCAGCTGTGCCACACCCCATGCCAGTGCCGTGCCCTGTGGCTCGCACTGGGGTTGGCACATGAGCACCTGCAGTAGGGAAGTGGAGCTGAGGAAAATCTGGTGGGCACACGGAGGTGCCACACACTAGGTCACAGATTGTCCCCTTCTGTCCCATCCTGGGCTGGTGGCCTGAGGTGGTTTGGCCCAGTCTAGCACCCAGGAGGGAGACTGTGCCTCCAGTGCTGCCTGCCTCATGCCTCTCCCCCAAGGTTCCCTGCCCCAGGGTCGCCCATTCTGCACCCCAGCCCTCTCCCGACACTGACCCTGGCACAGTCACTCAGCCCAACAAGCACGTTGGGGTGCAAAGGAGGCCCCTATGCTCAGCATGGTTTTGGTGGGGTCTCCAGCACACAACCATGGCCAGGCATGCTGCCTACAACCACCCATCTCCATCTCCAGCTGCTCCTGTCCCAGGGACACTGAGCCCAAAACCCCTTGAGCTGGGGCTCTGCAGCACCTACTGACTGATTCAGGGACCCCCATGTGCTCTTCCAGGGCCTTGGCCATTACCAGGGGGCATTTCCAGCCTCCAAACCACAGCCTAGAGGGCCGAGCCCCACTGCCCCTGCCTGCAGAACTACTCTGGGCAGAGGCTGAAGCAGATCTGCTCCTCCATATCCCAGCCAGTGGCTTTTGGTCAAGGCATGTGCAGCACCAAGCCAAGCCACACCTGTGCAGTCCCCAGGTGTCCCCGTGGCCCTTCAGCATCACCCCAGGCCTGGCAGAACGGGTCAGAGTGAGGTGTTGAGGGGCCCCAGAGCCCTGCCAGCTCGCGGGGCTGGATGCTGGCACTGCTGCTGTCACCCCCACAGCCCTGGGGAGGGGTGAGGGGGCTCCACGGGGGTGCCTTCCCTCATTCCCCACTTTGCAGCACCTCACCCATTACCAGTGGGAGCAGAGTTGGGGTGCAGGTGTGCAGGGGAGGGCGAGCTCGCGGGGCTGGATGCTGGCACTGCTGCTGTCACCCCCACAGCCCTGGGCACGGTCCCCAGCCCTGGGGAGGGGTGAGGGGGCTCCACGGGGGTGCCTTCCCTCATTCCCCACTTTGCAGCACCTCACCCATTACCAGTGGGAGCAGAGTTGGGGTGCAGGTGTGCAGGGGAGGGGGACAGCCTGGCCGGCTGTGCAGAGCGCGGGGTGCAGGCAGGACGTGGGGTGCAGGTGAGGTGCAGGCAGAGCTGAGCAGGGCTCAGGCAGCACGTAGGGTGCAGGTGGGGTTGGGTAGGGTGCAGGAGGGTGCAGGCACGGTACAGACAGGTGGTGTGAGCTGGGGCGCTAGCAGGGAGCGGGCAGGGTGCAGGCAGGGCTCTAGCAGCACTCGGGCGGGGTACGGGCAGGGTGCAGGCAGGAGGGCGGCAGGACGGCCCCGTTCCCCGCTCCCCGGCCG
>NW_009952560.1:3977566-3984440 GCF_000747805.2 Chaetura pelagica | reverse complement strand
GGGACTCGGGGGGCAGGAGAAGCAGCTCTGTCCCTTCTTGCCAGGCAGCATCTTCCCAAAGCCCTGCGGGAAAGCAAGGGGAGGGTCAATCCTCAACAGTCCCCCCCGGGCTGCTGTTACCCCTGGGGAAGCAGGACTCGGGGCTG
Source organism: Chaetura pelagica (assembly GCF_000747805.2). Classification (NCBI taxonomy): domain Eukaryota; kingdom Metazoa; phylum Chordata; class Aves; order Apodiformes; family Apodidae; genus Chaetura; species Chaetura pelagica. The sequence continues at coordinate 3,984,294 of NW_009952560.1, read as the reverse complement.
GTGGGCATCCCGCAGGGCTGCGACCCTGCGACGGGTCCCCCTGCACCCTGGGGCCAGCCCAGCCCCACAGACCCTCACCATGGGGTGGCCCCCGGGCTCCAGACACCCCCAGCACCCAGTGGCTTTGCTACCCTGCTCCCCGGGGAGCAAGGGGGCTGCAGCCCCATGGGGAGAGCCATCAGCCCTGGCTCTGGGTGCTCACAGGCACACTCAGAAGCCAGATTTGGGATTTAGCGGAGCCCAGTCCCACAGGGATGCACTGGCCCGAGGGGATTAAGGGATTGTAGGGCTCGGGACCTGTGGGAGGGCAGCCGTGGTTCCTGGAAAGGCAGCAAAGCCCTGGACCCTACAAGGGCACCGAGTGGAGCTGGACGAGCATTGGCTGAGCTGGGCAGGAGGGGGCAGCTGGCAAAAAGGCAGGGCAAAGGTGACATCCAGAGGGGTGGCAGGGAGGGAGGGGGATGCAGAGGCTTCCCCTGCCTGCCCCATCTCACCATGGACCAGGGAGCAAGCCCCATCCCAGGTCCCCATCCTCCAATCCACAACCCCAGCAAGTGTAGAAAAGAACCCATGAAGCACCTCCCTGGGTGCTGGGGGGGAGCAGGGAGGGACCCTAGGGACACTGCTGGCCCCATCATGTCCCACCGTGATGGCCCTGCACTCCTGGCCCTGCAGGAAGCTTCCTGCTGGGACAGTGAGGCTGAGCTCCAAGGGGGTTGGCTTTCTGTTCCCTCATGCTCAGAGCCCTCTCCACAGCTGGGAGGGCCAGAGGGAGCACCCAGCGAGCTTTTTAATCACACTTTCTTGCCACCACAGGGACCATGATGGGTAAAAACCAACTCACTTGAAATGGGCTGTTTCCCAACACAGACACCACTTGTTCTGCTGTTACTCGGTGCTTGGAGCAGGTCTGGTCCAGCTTCCAGCTAAAAATCTTGTCTGTTCCTTGGAGCTGAAACCCCAGGACCTCCCCACAGCTCCTCTGCCTGCAGCAGTGCAGCGAGGGCACCAACAGCACCCCCCTCCCAGTTTTACACACACAACACCCAGCACCTTTCCTGCAATCACAGCTAGGAAAGCACCTTCTCAGGAGGGCAAAGGTGACAGCCAGAGGGGTGGCAGGGAGTGAGGGGGATGCAGAGGCTTCCCCTGCCTGCCCCATCTCACCATGGACCAGGCTTGCTCTGCCCTGGGAGCTTGGGAATGGAGCAAGCCCCATCCCAGGTCCCCATCCTCCAATCCACAACCCCAGCAAGTGTAGAAAAGAACCCATGAAGCACCTCCCTGGGTGCTGGGGGGGAGCAGGGAGGGACCCTAGGGACACTGCTGGCCCCATCATGTCCCACCGTGATGGCCCTGCACTCCTGGCCCTGCAGGAAGCTTCCTGCTGGGACAGTGAGGCTGAGCTCCAAGGGGGTTGGCTTTCTGTTCCCTCATGCTCAGAGCCCTCTCCACAGCTGGGAGGGCCAGAGGGAGCACCCAGCGAGCTTTTTAATCACACTTTCTTGCCACCACAGGGACCATGATGGGTAAAAACCAACTCACTTGAAATGGGCTGTTTCCCAACACAGACACCACTTGTTCTGCTGTTACTCGGTGCTTGGAGCAGGTCTGGTCCAGCTTCCAGCTAAAAATCTTGTCTGTTCCTTGGAGCTGAAACCCCAGGACCTCCCCACAGCTCCTCTGCCTGCAGCAGTGCAGCGAGGGCACCAACAGCACCCCCCTCCCAGTTTTACACACACAACACCCAGCACCTTTCCTGCAATCACAGCTAGGAAAGCACCTTCTCAGGAGCATGGCTCCTTGGCTCAGAAGATGCTTGGGAAGGGATGGATCCATCTACCTTTCTGACAGGGGACACGAGAGAACAATCCCACTCTGGCTCCCCAGACCCTGCTGCCACCCTGTGCTCCTCACCCCCACCCCATGCCAGGCAGGAGGCAGCACACCAGTGTCATCTGCAAAATAAAACTTTATTCATTCAGTAACAAGAACATTGAATCTGCACATCAGTGCACAAGTTCACATTTAAAAACAGCTGAGCACATCAGTCATAAAGTCTTTAGGGAGAAAAGGGACGATCCCAGCCACCAAGGAAGATCCAGGAGGAGCAGACAGAAGTGCCCTCCTCCCTGGTTTGCAGCCCCACCACCAGCAGTGCCCAGGGGCTCCTGCTCCAGCACATGGTGTGGCAGGACTGCCCGGCCCCACCCCGATCCCTACAAACCAGCACATGGACATCACATCTCTAGAAGGGAAAATAAAAAGGCACTGGCACCTTCTTTTGTGCCAACAGAGATGTCTGCAGCGCGGGCGGGCTGTTAGCACCTCCAGCCCAGACTCCTCCTGCACCAGGCCAGCATCTGCCTCTGCCCTGCGACAGTAAGGGCTTGGGGAGGACAAGGGGGGGTCCCCTCTCTTAGGGAGAAGTGGGGGGGGTTTGTGGAGCTAGAACCAGATTAAGGCAGGACACATAGTGACAGGAGCAGGGGACCTGGGGCAGGGGTGGCTTCCTCCTGCTGCCAGGCTGGGAGAGCTGCAGGGCTCTGGGAGCCCCTGGGCAGGTGAAGTGTCCCTGTGCCCAAGCTGATTCCCAGTGGATCGCTCCTCCCAGGAGGTCCCCAGCAGCAGCTGGAGCTGGGGTGGGTTACCTTCCACCGGGCCTTTGATGGCAGAGGGACATGGAGCTAATCCCTGCCCCATTTAACATCCAAGTGAGCCATAAACGGCATCACCTCCTGACCCTCCTGCCACCGGGACCGTGTCCCCAGGAAAGGGCTGAAAGGGGAAGAGATTTGTACATGTCACAACTTCTCAAGCAGACCAGACACACACACACACACACAGTGCAACAGAACGCAGTGTAAAAACCAGTTTCACGCACACACTATCCGTTTGTGCAAGGCCCACATGTTACAGTACAGCTGGGGCTGGGGGCAAGGGGGGTGATGGCTGAGATATTGTACAGGAGTCAATGTAAACAATAAAGCGTCCTCCGAGAGGGCTTCGACAGAGACAGAAAGAACAGTTCCTTTGTACAAAAATGCCCTTAAAACAACACGTTTCTTCTAAAACCCCTCTATCAGCAAGGCTCCGTCAGCTGCTGAGCACCCTGGAGCTGCCAGCTTGGTGGGTCACAAGAAGCTCTCATGGGGCGGCCACTGGGAGCAGAAGCAAAGCACCACCAACCCCTGAGCCACCAGTATGGAAAGGGGACAACAGTCCCCAGGCAGAGAGCTCTGACACCAGGGACTTGGTGGCTTCATTACACAGGCACTGGCCAAGGAGGACCCAGGGTCCCTGGAGAGCTGCACAACATGCCCCTCCAGCCTGTTCCCCCCTCTGCCATCCAGGTCAGAGCCTCCAGCCCTCCAAGGCCTTCATAACTCTGCAAGAAAACCATCTTCCCCAACTCCCTCCACCTGTCCACAGGCTTCCCAGAGAAAAATACAGTTGTGTCAGGCCAGAGCCGAGGACAAGGGGACAGCAAAGCACCACCCTGCAAGGGCATGTGCCCCTTCACTGCTCTCCCCAGCTGCAGCACCTGGAGAGCAGCAGAGCATTGGAAAGAAGCAGCATTTCTGGTCTGCATGGAAAAGTCTTCATACAGGGCATTTCTCCTGAGATGAAGCTAGGCAAAGAAACCTGATCTCCTTCCTCTCCCTTCTCAAGGGAACAAATTATAATCCGGGCTTTCCCCTCCCAAACAGATCCTCGTCACCAGGACACGTTGCCAGCCAAGAACGCTCCCTCCCATGCAGGGCAGGCCTGGCGGCACCCGTCCCTTCCGCCCGCGGAGGGGCAGGCAGACGTGTCCTGGGGTCAGGAATGGTGGGGCAGTGGGGCCTGGAGAAACTTGTGGGGGAGGTGAGGACTGAAATTGTCCTTCAGAAGACAACATGAGCCACTTGGCCTTTCCACACTGCCTGCCCAGCCCTGGAGCCAGCTGGAAAGGGCTAGGAGAAGCCAAATGTCTTTCAGTGTTCCAAAGAAGTATCTGGCCTCCTGGGCCAGGGACTTGGATGATGACTTCGTGACTCAAAGGGCCTGGAATGATGTGCTATTTGACCCAAGACAAGGCCCTACTGGGCTACTTCAGGCTGGGCTCCAGCCCACAGCCAGCACAGGTGACAAATCTCCAGCAGGGCTCAAGCTCCTTGGAAGGGGAGGGACCAAGTGCACGCTGGTGGAGAAGGACAGACATGTTGATGGCCCCAAGCCTGGGCTCCTCAACACAGAAGGATCCCTGGGAGCTACAGGGGGGCAGTGAGATGGGATTACCTTGCTAACCACTAGGCTATCCTCTGCTGTAGGCAAGCTGGGTGGTACAGACATCCTTTCCCCAGGGCAGACCCATGCTGCTTCCCAATACCCCACAGCATTCAAGTCTCCTGCACTCCTCTCTAGCTCAAGATGAGCTTGTCCCATCGGAGCCCACAGGGCTCTCCAGCACCAGTGCTGCTTTCTAGGCACGGCCTTGCCTGCTGCTTCTCCCACACCACGTCCTCCCTGTGCTGGGCTTTCAGTAGCTGGAGCCACTCTGCATCTTGTCTCTGCTTCGCTCCTCCCTGGAGGGCAGGTCTGGGCCAGAGACAAGCACCAGGCTCAGACACGTTCTTCTGCCACAGACCTGCCACGGGACTGCAGACAGGACCCAGAGCTCCTCTGCCATGGCCAAGTCCCTTTCTCCCTGTTCCTACAGCACACACCCAGTTTGCTGATATGCAGGGCTGGAAACGAGAAGCTTTGATTTAGCCAAACCACATGGAAAACAGGAAAATAATTTGCTGATGTTTGGAGCAGATCCTTCAAAAGTAGGTTCTCCAGGGAAGCAAGAACCTGCAGAATGGCTCAGAGCAGCCGACAGCTTTCCACATCCAACTGGCACTTCTGAAACCCAGCTTCAGGCAGGAAGGGGACAGGGAGATGCACGGTCCTCCTCTCACCGTGGGGCAATGGGGCTTCAGGCAGAACTGGAGGAGAAGGGACACATTTGGCAAAGGCTGGCAAAGAGGCTCACTTTGGGAAAGGGAAGACAGCTCATAATGTCAAATCCACTCCCATTTCTGTGCAGATAACAATGAACAGCACTGAGTTTGAGTAAGGTGGTTCTGTTTTCCAGTTTACAGAATGCAGTCTTGCCCTTTTTTAAAAAAACAACAACATAGAAACAACAACAAAAAAAATCTATATAAATACCATATATACAATTTAGGCAAAACACAAAAGAAAAAAAAAAAAACAACTTTCAGAAAAGATCTTCCCTCTGGGTTGAGCATGAGGAGTGACAGCAGAGAGGACACAGCTTTGCATTCTGTAGGGGCAATACCTCGTGTAACAAGTACAACAGCCTCTGGGTGTGGGAGTGACCAGAAGTGCCCACGAGCAGGGCAGAGGGGAGAGAAAACTCAGGGAGCACAAGACAAGAACAGCTTTTGGGCAGAGGAGAGGCAGCAGGAGAGCAAAGGACAGATGATATGGCCATGAACTTGGAAGGCCCACAGCAGTATTCAAGTAATGGGAGGGTTAAAACCCTAATGAGGTGTTTGTTTTAAAAGAACACTCTGGGTTTGGGGGGTCTCCTCCTCTCACCTGCTGGTCTGGGGCAGCTGAGGAGAGGTGAGCTTGGCAGCTCGGGGAGGAGCTCTGCTCCACCTCCACATAAAATGGGGGGCTCTGCATGACCCACCTCTGCTCAGGGTCTGCAGAGCCCATCTGTTGGGAGGATCTACCTGTGTACTCCTTTTGGGGATGCACCAGCCAAACTGAGCCTGGGGGGGGGGTTTGTCCTGAAGTAGCTTTCTGAGTGATCTACCAGCATCGTGGAGTTCCAGTTTGCAGAAATAAAAGAAAGGCCAAACACAGGGCCCTTGGCACAGCCTTCACATTTAGGGGGGCTCTCACACCCCAAAAACTGCCCAGCACCATTTCGAGGCATGGGGAAAATTCAAGTCAGGAACTAGGATCTGGTTCTAAGCAAAACCCCACCCTGCTGCAACAAGCCCACGGCAATTTTCGCATGATGAAGGTGTTCTTTTAAAACAAACTAACAACAAAAAAGAACATCTGAGGTTATCTGAGTTAAAAAAAAACAACTTAAAAAAACCCCCAAACAGTCCTGCAGTCAGAGTCACACACAGAGAAGAACCAACCCACACCTACATGCGCCAGGAACAGTAAAATGACAATATATATAAAATTAACCAATAAAGTGCATGTTCCTTATATTACACCTGCCCCTTGGGTGAATGCAACACGACGGGTTCTGGGTAAGGAATCACAGCCAAGGGCTCAGGATCACATCGTGTTGTAGAGGGGATTGGTTGTCCGCTTTTTATCATTGGTCTTTTTGAGCCTCCTCAGAGGGTGAGTTCTCCCGTGCTGCTGCCGGGGTGTGACAGCCAGACCTGGGGACAAGGAGTCCAGGACCTGCACCTGGAGCAGCGGAGGACCCTCCTCGGAGATAGTCCAGGTCAGGTCTGGGTTGGAAAGCAGGCTCTGCTGGCTGGAGCTGCACTCTTTGGCGTACTGAGCGAGCGGCCTCTCCACCGGCTTGCTCTGGGCAATGCACTCGGCTGTTCTGAGCTGCTCCACAAAATGCCTGGTGGGCTCCGGGGAGGAAAGGTGATGCTTCCCACACACACTTCCCGAGCCCCTCTCCAACCTCCCCCCACCAAAGCCTCGACTGAGGGCAACACAGGTGAGAAGCACCGGGTTGGCATCGGAAG
>NW_009952560.1:3931802-3977556 GCF_000747805.2 Chaetura pelagica | reverse complement strand
TAAGTCGTCCTTGGAGAGGTCCAGGCAGTCCAGTTTGGCCAAGGATGCTGAGCGTTTCATGTGGGAGGGTGGGGTGAGCCCCGCATGCCGGATCCAAGCCTCTATTTCCTTCGCTCGCTGCCTGACCAGCCCGGGGCTGTTGCTGGGCTCCTCCACACTGTGGCTGCTGGAGCTGTGGGGGAGGCCGTAACACAGGAAAGAGATGTCCAGAAGGTCCGTGTGTTCAGTGTGTTGGCTGGTGAAGTCCTCACTGCTCGGCCGCCTCGAGGTGCCAGCAACCCTCCCACAGAGGGGCCTAGGGCTGTCCCTGAGCAGGAGAGCCATGTCTCCCCCAGTGCCACATGGTGTGACCAGCTCATCATCTGTACTCGTGCTGTGCTCGGTGACACCTTTCAGGTGAATTACATGGGGGTGAGAGGAGCAATCAAAGCTGGCAGAAGGAACGGAGGTCACCTGGGCAGAGGGGGAAGCAGCACCAAGGTGAGTAGATAACCCAGCACCCTCCTCGCTGGAGCTGCCCACAGCCAGGGTGCCCTGCTTGTGTACCGCATGTTCCGGCAGCGAGAGACTGACCAGAGCTCTGGGACAGGTTGGTGCCTTCTTGGAGCACAAGGAAGGGTTCAAGTTTTCATCTAGAGATGGGACGATCACAGCCAGCCTGCCCTGCTCACAGCTGGCCTCGGGGCCCTCTGCCAACTTGACCGTGGGAGTGTATTCAATGATTTCAATTCTCTTTGGGAGCAGGGAGGGCAGGGATGGCTCCTCTGTCCCATCAAACGAGACCACTGTCCTGTGCTCTTGTGCCGCTCCCTCCTGCCCCACGCTGGGCTCTGCAGGCAGGGGCTCCTGTGCTGGGGAGGGGAGGGGTGTGGGCAGGTCTCTGCCTGCAGGCAGCTCTGTCCCGGGAGGCAGCAGCAGCTCCTCACAGCCTGCACCCTGCACCTTCTCACTCCCTGGAGCCAGCTCCAGGGGCGGCTCCTCGCCCTTCCCCCGTGGCAGGAGCTCGGCAGCAGGAGAGTCGTTCCTGGAGTTCTTGCGGGTGGGTAAGATGCTGGCTGGGGACACGTGCTGGTGCTCCTGCTCCTGCCTCAGGCGCTCCTCAAACTCCAGGGTGGCTCTTCGGACAGAGCCAGGGCACCACTTGGGCTCAGGGTTGATGGAGCCATGAGACTCCTGCTGCTCCCCCCCAGGGCTGCTTTCCTCCAGGTCAGATTTACCAGAAGATGGCTGCATGGAAGGGACAGCTTCTTGCTCAGCTTGCAGGGGTTCCTTCTCCTGGTGTCCAGCACAGGCTCCTTCACTCTGTTCCACCCTTTCTGATGCCCAAATTGCCTCCACTGGCAGGTCATGCACCATGTTCCTCTTTGGTGTCTGGGTGAGGTTGGCTGAACCCTCTTTCTGCTGGGCAGGTCCCACTCCCTGGTTGATTGACTCAATCTCTGTGATAATTTCCTTCACAGAAATGGCATTTTCCGAGTGGGATCTCGTGAGATGGCCTGTGCCAGGCAGCTCAGGGACCTCCTGCAACACAGAAACAGGAGAATTACAAAGTGCATCAGCTGCACTGACACACAGCAAATGGCAGCAGCTTCAAGAAAATGGGGGAGCACATCCCCAAAGGAGCAAAATGTGCACATGTCTGTATGTGGGAACCGATTACAAGTGCTGTGATCACCAACATAAAAGCATTATTGTCTCCAGGACTGCATTTAACATATTCCAGGCTGGATTTTCACCTAAACTGAGATTTAAAAACTTTTCTTTAACTGCCACGAATTCCAAGGGAAATTTCTCCTTTGTTTTTTTTTTTCTGTTGTTGTTTTTTTGGGGGTTTGGTTGTTTTTTTTTTAACAAAAAAAGTCCAGTGAACAAAAAAATAAATCCTAATGCTGCTACAAGTGCAGTTTGGAGCTGAAGATTCTGCTCACGTACGGGAGCAAAGAGAAGTTACAGCATAAAGAATGACCGAGCGCTGAAATGCTCTGTTCTCCCAGAGGAAAATGGCCAGAGAGGCTCCTCTATCCACACAGACACTCCCTGTGCCAAATCACTGGAGAGAAGGTTGGCCTATTATATTTGGAAGAGCTTTATTGCCTCACATGGAGATGGAAAAGATTCAAGCAATGCAGCGTGGAATTTAAATAAGAGAGGTTCCCAGAAAATGATGGTCCCGGACATCATCAATCCCTGTGAGAGCCCTGGAGGATGGAAAGCAATTATAAGAGAAAGGTACCTCAATTCAGAGGTTACTATATTCTGTCAGAAACATCTCTCTACCCAGGAGAGAAGTGAGCCATGATGTGCCTGATCCCATCACTCCAGGCCTGGACAGACTCATTTTCTTCCTTGAAGGAAGCTCAAAATCTGTTTTGATTGACTATCCCAATGCTGGTGCTTTCCAACCAGGGAAAGGTGCCAACTTTGTCCCATCCTTTAGTGGATTTCTCAAGTCAGATAAATATGGGTATAGTCTGGGGATGCTGGCTGGTGTCAGCTGTTATGGGTTCAGCTGCGTGAGTGGCTCAGGTCCCACCTATCTGCTCTCCTGATGCAAAACTCCAAAATAAGTTTCTCATGAGAACAGCACAGGAGGTCAGGTCAAGGTTGACTCAGTCAGTGCCCTCCCTGCCACTGCCAGCAACCAGATGTTTAAGGACAAAGTGCAGGAAAGGACAAGAATCTAAAAACGAAGGGGAAGCATCTAGAAATCCCACCCCAAACAGCTACACCCTGATAAGTGAAGCCAGGACTAGAATTTGCCTTATCCACAGCAGCCCCACAGCAAGAGAACTGCCCACACAGGTTTGAGCAGCAGGTCCCAAAAACACCAAGCAAGTTATTTTAACCTTTTGTTGCTCTTCATCTGTGGAGGAGTCATCTGATGCCTGAGGAGAGTTTCCAGAGCTGTTCCTCTGAGCATTTGCAGCCCCATCTGCAGCAGGTGGCACCTCCAGCACAGGCACCCTGGAGACCCCATTCCTTCCACTCCCTTGCTCCTCTGTCCTGGAATGGGAGCAGGTGCGTGACCGGCCCTCCTGGGAAAGCTCCACAAATTTCTCCAAAGCACTGAAGAAATCAATCCTGTCTGTACTGAGGTCTGTCACTTTATGCTGTGGATTCTGTTGGAGAGTCGGGCAATTTTGGTTTGGGGATTGGGAAAAGTCTTTTAAGCATGAAGTGAATTCTTCCATGGGAACCAAGTGCACGTTCATATCAGGCTTAAGGGCATCTTTTTCTAGATCATCCACTGCCAAATCTGGAAATTCTGTTATTTCCAAGGGGTGCTGTAGTTGCATTAAGGCCTCAGAAGAATGGCAGTTATCAGGGGGGACAGAGTCTACACAACATCCTGCTGTACAGCCATTGATATTGTTGAGGTTCAGCTTGTCCTCCATCTGCTCAGCGTGGAAGTCTCGACACGTAAACTCTAGGTGGATCCTTCTCTCCTTCACACACATCTCCTCGATCACGTTGGCATCCTCTGGGAGCTGCTGCTCTCTGTCTAGCTCAGCTGAGTAGATGGGAGACATGGGCTGCTGGTTGTCATTGGTCTTTGCCTCTGAGATCTGGTCAGCTGAGGTGGTGATCTCCTTTTTGTTCAGCTCCAGCCCAGACTTGCAGATGGGCTCGTGGTGGTCCGAGAGGTCACTGTCAGAGTGGGAGCGCCACAGTTTGTTGTGGCGCTGTTTGCTGCAGGGGGAAGAGCAAATGGAAACAGTGAGGAGTGTTTTCACACGCCAGTGCCAGACCCACCTTGTTGTAAGAGGATGCAAGTACAAGAAAAACCATGCCAAATGCTGGAGTCACTGACCGCAAGCGCTGTAACTGGGCTCTGGTAACCACGGTGAGTGGATGTGGGTGGTTGGGTGTAAGACACAACAGTCACCAAGAAGCCCAAAACACCACCTGCCTTTCTTAGGAAGGAAGCTCAAGAGTCCTCCAGCTCTTGGAAAGCCCCTTTAGGAAGGTCTGAACAGTCACAAGGCCAAGCAACTGCCAGGAGCATTGCACCACCTTCCTTAACTGCACCTGCCAAAAACCCCAGCCCACGACCCTGGGCTAACAAAGACCCAAGGAGGCAGCTTCTTGCAGTGAAACCACAGCAGCTAGAGCCACGTCTGGCAGGGCTTTGCTGAGTGACCACGGGCACAGGGCTGTGCTTCCACCGTTTGCCCCTAGGAGGAGAGCAGATACCACAGAAAGGTCCTTGGATCGGCAGGGGACCTTGCAAAACTTCTCCTGTCCTTCGGGAGTATGAGCAGGCACTCCTAGACCCCATCCATTGGCTGCACTAAGTTAATTAACGGATGCTACTGAACTAATTACATTGTACCAGTTTAGTTGTGGGTGTTCAACAGCTAAGGAAAATAATCCATTGCAGATTTAGCTTTCCAAGCCCATAATCAGCTACAGCCTTCATGTACGAGACAGGGAAGAATCAGGCTCTTCCAGAGAGGAGGGTCAAGACCAGAGGCCAAAAGGCACGACTGTGGGGTGCACGTGCTCTGTCTCTGATGGATTTTGGAGCAAAGCTTGACATTGGCAGCAGAACCAGGCTTGGCTGAGAGGCAGGTTGCTGCTGAGGCTCTGTATGGGATGCCAAAGATTTTCCACATGTCTGGTTCATGAGGAGAAGCTGTTGATGTTTTGAGGTGCTAAATCAGGGTCAGAAAACAGGAGCCCATGGTCCCTTGCTAGAGCCCACAGCCACCTCCTGACCCCCGTGGGCAGCACTCTCCAGGGAGAAGAGCCCAGGGCAGAGCAGTTGTTTGGTGGGCCAGGCATGGCATGAAGTCTAGGGGCAGCATCACGTCTGGCCAGCTCGTGTCCACACCAGCCCTGGACCAGGAACCCTCCCCACCTCCCACCACACTGCAGCCAGATCTCCAGGCTCCAGGATAAAACTCCTGCTGTTGATTCACAAGTTGCACAAGGCACAGGGGATCCCAAACACTGTTTTCCTGTAATGTATTTATAACTAATAAAAGCAACAGAGCTGGCTCAGCCTGTGTCTATCACCAGAGGGAGGGGACAGTTTAACTAACCCCAGGAAGTTCAAAACACACTTGTTGTTGTGACTAAAAGCAGGCAGGGGGTTTTTATTTTACAGCTGGAAAACATATCCCAGTTGCTATAACCCCAACATAAACCCGTAACTAGATAGTGCGAGCACATGGCTGCCCTCACATACCTCCCTCTGAAACTGGAGCAGTCACATGAGTGTGAATCTGTTGGGTTTTTGTTTTTGTTGGGTTTTTGTTTGTTTTGTTTTTACCTGTCCTGGAATACCGCAGCAATAAACAAGGCAGCCAGAGGGCAAAGCTAAATAGCACACATGAAAGAGGGGGGGGAAAAAAAGCAGTTTGGAACTGAGAAAGGAACAACATAAAGAGGGACCCTTCCTGCAGCACAGAGGCCATTCCCTGCTTCAGTGAAGCTTCATTTACTGCAGGCTTTTCAGACCTACACACACACAGGTAATGCCCTGCTCTTGCATTTTTTAAAGACTCACAAGTGATCCAGTTGGTGCCATAGTATGGGGACATTTAAAGCTTGGGTAATTCTGTTGGCTTCAAGATCAGCTCCCTGGCAAATCACACCAGGATCCCAAACAACACACCGTGATCTGGTGAAACCCACAGATTCACTCCCCCCTTCCAGCTGATCACGAGGACATTGCTTCACACAGCTTACAAGTAGATTTCTCGGACACATGCAATATTTATGTCTTTTTGCTAATCAGATGATAGGCTTGGGATTACAACACCCTTGCCCATACGCAGGCCCAGGTCCAGACCAGCCTCAGGACTCCACGCAGGAACAAACAGCACTGTTGCAATGCACAGAACATCCTGTCCCCTCTCCTGCCACCAACACTTACCAAAGGGATCTAAATAAAACCCGACCAGCTACTGAGGAGGGGCATGTTCCACAGGGAACTGCGAGGCTGAGATGGAGACAAAGCAAGTTCCCTGCCAAGTGATGTTACAAGCAATAGGGACATCATTTATCCCTGCTGGAGTCTACACAGCTCTAAATGCTGCACTCGGATGGCAGTTCACAGGATGTACCATCCTAGAAGCCAAAACAGCCTCCTAAAAGCTCTTTATTATACCCATATTCCCAGGCTCAGCTGAGATAACCCATGAAAGCAGCGCTATCTTTCCCAAGACAATCATGAGCTTGCAGAATGCAGTGATGGAAGTTCTAATTAAAATCATGGAGTCAATCATTTAAGTGTCATGCCTTAACATGGCTAATCAGAGTCATTCCTTCCACTCACCTGGCCAGCAGGATCCCTTGGTATTCCTCCAGCTGCCGCATGAAGCTGGGGTTGGGCTTGGTGACCGTGCGCCGCTCCTTCACGTAGTCGTAAGCCCTGTCCAGGTTCCAGCCATATTCCTTCATGGCATAGGCAATCACAGTGGATGCTGAGCGGCTCACTCCCATCTTGCAGTGCACCAGGCACTTAGAACCATTTTTCCTGAAGCAGGAGAAAGCCAAGAGAGGACCATTAAAGAGAAAACGTGGCCTCTGAGAAGCTTAAGAAAATAGCAACTTCTTTACCAGAGCATTATCAAACACATCTTCAATACTGTGGCCACAGCTAAAGTCTGGGATGTGATTTGATAATCCAATTTGCAAACTGGAGCAAGACACACTAAGAGTGAAAAGCAAGGTCTGAATATTGCTAAGAGATCTTGTAACAACAGCTCTTCTGAAGCTTTGATCACATCCGTGGTTTGCAGGGATTTCTGAAGACTGTTAAGGGCTAATGTGGCATCCTTGAACTCAGTCCAAATGGCTCACTGGTATCAAGCAGTATTCCAAACAAAAAGGGCATCCATCATCTAACGATACATCAAAAACATCTCTGTGCTGTCAACACTATTACCAGCACAAACCCAAAAGACAGCCCCATAGTCGTAGCTACTGTGAAGAAAATTAACCCTCTCCCGGCCCAAAGCAGCAGGTCGCTGTGATTGGACGGCAGATCTTTTGGCAAAAGTTTGACTTTCCTTAGTAAAGGGAACACAAACAGTGCCTTTGAGTGCAATGAGCAGCTTGGTGAGGCTGGTACAGAGCCTGGAAGGGCAGCCAGCACTTTGCTCCAAGGAATTAGGAACCTTTTGTCTGCTGTGAAACACGAGGAGGAAGGCAACAGGCCCTTCCCTGTGAGCTGGGTGCGCTGGGCAGCGCTGGCAGGGGGCAGGCTGGGACAGCTGGGGTTTGGCACCCTTCATTTTCTCCTTGAAGTGCCAGGTTTTCTGGATTGCCAGCCACATGAAGTCCCCACAGGACTAACCGGGAGGCTGCAGAGCATGCACAAAGTCATGTGCCATGACAAGCTGTTCACAGCCTGTACCTGCACCCCCAGACACCCCCAGAGATGTTGGCACCATTTGGGGTACCCTGGGCAATAGCAGCCTGCAGACTGACTAAGACTTTCTCAACTTTGCAAATCACATCAGTTGAAACATTGCAATACTTTTGGTGTTTAAACAAGCCCTAAATACAACAAGCAGACAGGGCAAAAAGGGGGTACAGTAATCGCCCCGGTTTGGAAGATCATTAACTTACATCATCTCATCCACAGGACTGAGGCCAAACTGTTTAAAACCCAGTGGAAAATATCCTGGGCAGGAGAATATTTATTGGGATGACAACAATTCAAAATCAATACTTAAGGGAATACAATGATGTCTTTTAAAGAAAGCAGCTTAAATAAAGTCAGTCTTGAGCCATACTCAAACAAGTCAGCTTTTAAAGGCTGTGAGAAAGTGCAAGTACCAGTGATGGTTAAGAGATGACAGGCTGCTACAACAGAAATCATACCTTAGAGGCAACATATGCCAATCTGCCTTCTAACCAGTTTTCCCTTAAGAAGGCTGCTGAATTAACTGGAGACAGCTCATATAACTAGGTTGTTGTTCTTCGCAGTTACAAGGCCCCACTTCCAGCTTTTGCCATCAGATTACTCACTGTAACTGACAGCTCAGAGACTTACACAGGCCTTGACTCCTATTGAAGGAAAGAGTTGCCCTGGAGCATCACCCCACAAGAAATCCCTTCCAGACTATGGGTTTCCTCCTTCAGCCTCACAGTACAGGGAACAGGTTTTACTTGTGTTTGGCTTATCAGGTTTTGCTTCTTACTTGTGTTAAATCTTGCTCAATTTGTTACAGCTCTTCCCTCCCACTGGCACCTCTGCAGATTCACTGTATTCCCTAAGCAGCAGGCAAGCTGTTAGCTCTCTAGTACAGGAATCATGTCCTCCACTGTTTACCTGGACTGCAACTGGGCAAAAAACCCCTCTTTAGTCCTACCTGCTGTACAAGCACCTGCAAGAATGAAAATTAGGTAGGCAAAGAAAAGCAGTTAAAATCAGTAGGAAAACATAAAATGCTTAATATACATCTTCTAAATGTGCTTCCTCTGTTCTGAAAAATACTTACTTTGCTTTGGAGATGAATTTGTAGGTGTCATTCCAATAAGCCAGAAGATCTGTTGCTTCCTCATCATATACCCGGATGTTGTGGTACTCAAAGAGCCCAGGGAAGAAGTTATCTATTTCCCGAGTCACATTCAAGATGTACCGCACCCTGCACAGACACAGAGAGCAGAGAAAAATGCTGAGTGTGCAGAACACAGCATGTTTAGAGAGATATCACAGCTCTGCACAACAGCCTCGCCTTGTGAGGGGCAAAACTCAAACCACTTGAAGTCACAGTCATGCACACACCTCCTTGGAAACCAGGGCTGAATGCAAGGAAGCAGCAGCTCATGTGGACAAAAGGGTTTGCTGAGCTCTTTAGAGTCCAGCCTCTCATCAAAGGGCTTCCATCCATCCTGGACAGAAACAACTTCTACAGTATGTCAGGTTACACCACTTGGCCACCTTCTCTCCATTCCAAGTGTTAGAGCAACACTTGTGTCACAAGAGCTCCTGCACAGATGCTTCAGTTAGTGTTTGGACACTTCCTCAAAGCCCCTTTATGAATCTTTCCTTCTGTTGCACCAACACAGGAAGACTGAAGGCATAAGCTCATGAGCAACACCACAGTTAAACAAATTCATAAAGTAACTACAGAGAGCTGGAACAATGAGCCACTGAGGAGGATATATTTCTTATCCCTAAATTTTCTGGAAAGGAAACTGCTAGTGGAAGCATATGGTATTTATGTACACTACAACCAGTGTTTTTAGCCCTGAGGGTTACTTGCAAGATGCTTATGAACTGTATTCATGTAGGGATATCAGCCAGAACAAGAGCACTGCAAGAGAGTGACACCCTTTTCCCTAGCAGGTCTGAGATTGCTGGCAGTCAGGCAGGACCTGTCTGACCCAAGGAAGCTGCAGCAGACCATGATCTGAATGAGGAGGGTCCATTTGCCTGACTGATTCTCCAAGGTACAGAAGCATGCTACCAATTAAACTCAGCAGAGTGATTAGTTCTTTCTACTGGATTGACACAAATAAGCCAAACCCATAAATAATGATTTATAGCAAAATCTTGGTGTTTTGACCCATCTGGCCTAGAGAAAGGACAGTCAAAACCTAAGCCTGAAATGCAGAAGGGGCAGGAGACAAGAGGAACCCATCAGTGCTAAGCCTGAGAGCTACAGGACTTGACTTCCTACTGGGCCCCACTTGAAGCAACAAATGCTCTTTGAAACATTTCCTTCCTGCCACAGTCAAGAGGCCCAGACTCCAAAGTAACTCTGTAACCACGAGACCTCAGCCCAGAGCAATGGGCTGGAGCAGGGGGCACTGAGCCAACAACACAGCACCCAGCTCAATAATTGTAGCTTTTTGCTACTAATAGCTATGAGATTGCTAGCTTCCTTTGTTTGCCAAGGGGATGTCAGTCAAGGTCAAGAAACAAGATTCTTTTACTTTAGGGTGTCTGTGGGATGCAGAGTCTGGAGGAAGCAAGAGCTTGTTCAGATCTGCAAACCCTTCAGTGATACTCAGGTTGCCCAGCTGGTACAGAAGAGAGTTTGTTGCACAGACAAGTGTTGAGGGCAGGCTCTTGCTTTTAAGCTGATGGCCTGAAGCTACTTACCCTCTGTTCTGCAAGTCTTCCAAATTGGAGGCGTTCCATTCTGATCCCTGCAGGGAAAACATGCAAAGGGACACATCAGCCAGAAGGAAGGCACAAGTCAGACAACTGATGTAGGAGGAAGCTGTCCAGCAAGTGTTGGAGAGCAGGGGGACTTTTGAGTAAAGGGGTACAAAGAAGAGTGGAATTATGGAATTGTCAGAGTTGGAAGGAACCCCTAGAGGTCATCTAGTCCAGCTCCTCTGCTAAAGCAGGATTGCCTAGAGCACATTACTCAAGGCTGCATCCAGGTGGGTTTTTATTATCTCCAGAGAAAGGGACTCCACAACCCCCTGGGGCAGCCTGTCCCAGGACTCTGTCACCCTCACCATAAATAAGTTTTTCCTCATATTTAAATGGAACTCCTCATGTTCCAGCTTGTGCCCATTGCCCCTCGTCCTGCTACTGGGAACTAGTGAGTCTGGCTCCATTCTTCTTGCACCCACCCTTTACACACTTACAGGCATTAATAAGGTCTCCTTTCATGTCTTTTCTTCTCCAGGCTAAAGTGTCCCAGCTCTCTCAGCCTTTCCTCACCAGGGAGATGCTGGTAACAGGGCTGATGTTCAGCACCTTCTCTTGCCTGATTAACCAGATCTATCTGGAAGCAACAAACAGCTCTGCAAAGCAGGAGCTCAGCACCACATGCTGGGACTTCCTGCACAACACTGACAAATCAACCTCAGCAAAGATGAGACCACTCGAGCCTTTTCCTGGAGGTTGCTGTGAGCTCTGCCCCACAGAAGAGATACTGTCTGTATTTAAAAACCATCCAGGTGTTCTTTATACATGGAACAGCCACCTCACACATCAGAAGGCAGCAATACCATAAGTTCACTTGGGTTACACCTCTTCTCCTCATGTTCACAGCCTGTGTGAGCAGAGAAACAAGCACATTTATCCCAGGCTACTCTTCTCTGCAGCACACACAGGACCTCCAAGCTGTTTGCTTCCTGCTCAAACACATAAATCCTGACTGAGGCCAAAACCACTCAAAAGTTTCCTTCAAAATTCAAGGTGCTCAAGCTATCTCTGCTTGGGACCGCCTACATTATCATCCCCCGTCCTTTCTGAGCCACAGCACTAAGCTTCAGGGGACTGGGAGAGGCTCTCTCCATTTGGGAAGACCAGCTGGCCAAGAGGAAGGGTTTTGTTTAAAGCTGAGCCAACTCCTGGGCTAGACAGCCCAACCAAACCTGCACCTGTGGCTGCAGGGCTGGGAAATCCAGCCGAGAGCTGACTCACCAGAAGGAGCTGCAGTCATTAGACAGGCCCCAGCAGCAATGAAAGGCAACTATGCAAGCAAAACATTAAAAGGCAAAATGTTTATGTTTCCTTAAGTGACTTATCTGCCAGATTCTTTGTTAGGCTTCTGTGCTCCTCTCAGATCACATGAACTCAGAGCTCTCCATGTTACAGGAGTGTCATTCCACCTGAATGTTTCACAGCTCTCCCCAACAGCTCCCTTCCCTCTCTGCTGTAGTTGTGCCCTTCCCAAACACACGTGTACTCCAAAAACTTGGGGTGTAGGCACCTGGGACAGTTAATGCTACAAAACTCGTTGTACATCAACAGAAACAGTCCTGAAAAGTAGTTAAAATTCTAACTTCCATCTCCTAGTGACAGGGTCTAAAGCTTGGCACGTGTTGTATGGTGAGGTGTAGCACAGCCAAAAGCACAGGCTGCTCCTGTTCAACAGCTCTAGTGTCCTATGCCTCATGCAGGGGTACGTGACCCCAGGATCAGCCAGTGTCTCCTTCAGAGCTCCTTTAAGTTCCTCCAGAGGCCCTTGCATCAAGCAAGACACAGTAAGAAGTATTAGGTGTGTTTACTTGTGAATTCACTGTAAGACTTACCAAAAAGACATGATCAAATATCTGGGTGGGGCTGTCCATCTGCCCAAGGATCACTATCATCTCATTGTCAATGAACTCTTTGAACTCCCGCAGGTTACACACCATCTGCATCTCCAGCTCGGTGCGGATCTGGGTGGGGAGGAGGAACACAAAGAAGCCACGTGAAGGTTTTGGCCTTTCTTCACAGCATAAAGTGCAGAGCTGTTCAGTCTGCACAACAGCACTTCCAGTGCTGCACCCTCACCACTCACCTCTTTTGACGTGATGTTCTCCAAATCCTTCTGCATCATGATCTCCCTTAACTTAGTCTTAATCAGCCGTTCTGTGCGCTCCCGCTCAGTTGGGCTGTCAGAGGGAAGCAACAGAGTCACTGGGAGGGGAAGCAAACTGCACTCATGGCACTTTTCAGACAGGTATTGTACAAACTGGACACTCTGCAGAGTCTCAGATACTGACACTACTTCCCCCAAGTGTGTCCTCAGCTGCAGGGAATTCAGGTGACTGTAAAGCCCAGTTTAGATTCCCAGTTGCATATGAAAGAGACCAACTGAATGCTCCTAATCCATTGCAGTCATCCAGAGTACCACTGGTATTTGGTAAAATTTAAATTGGGAAGGCTGCATTATACTCTCTGGAGCAGTATCTATGCCTCTCCCTACCTTTCTTGGAAAGGTAACAGCTCCAAAGCTCCATACATGGAGAGGCGAGGGCAGCTAAGCCTCTGTGCATTCCTCCAGCCTCTGCTGCCAGGGGCCTTATCACCAGCTGCAAAAATAGCCTGCCTAACACCAGGGGAAGCTGCAGCAGAGCAGCAGCACAGAGCTGTGTCACACATCATCGTTTGGAGGGACCCAGCAGCAACATCTCACACCACCTTTCCCTTTCTCTGGAAGGCTGCCAGGGTGGCAACTGCACAGACACTGCCCTGCTTTACAAGTGTCCAACTGGTGGTTCACAAATAAAAAAAATCATGGAAGCCCATGGTCCTTTTAACCTCATTATTTCAGGACTGAATTAAGAAAATGCTGTCCAGGTGTCCCCTGGAAATCGTTCAATTGCTGCCACCAGAGAAAGGGCGGGTTACATAAAATTTATATATGAAAAGCTACAAGGGAGTATTAATCTGACAGCCTGCCAAAACTTTTCAGCCACTCTCCTTGTACCTTAAAAAACAATCAAGTGTGAAGATCTGTTCACGGCTGAACAACTGCTCAGTGTTATTATTCACTCACTGAACTCCAACAACAGGAAATATCTGCAAGCATAAATCAACCAATGGCACCATTATACTGGGAAAGCAGCTGGGGCTACTGAAGTAATTTCTTCTACTACAAACTGGGCAACTAAGTCCTCATATATATCACATCTGGACACAAACTACCCTTGAGGTTATATGGTATCAGTACCATCAGCAATTACTAAATAGGGAGGCAGTAAAACCTGGATGTTAATACAGCCTATACATTTTGCCTTTCCAAACCATCTACCTACCTGCCTCAGACACTGTTTTGGACCATGTATCTATCACCAGACATCCAAGCATTTAGGTGGACACAGCTTAGGGCCCATACATTGTCCTGTTTCAGACTTGCAGAGCTCTTCAGAACCGTGAGAAACTGCACTGCTGTTTATCCCCATTCTGAGGTGCATCAGGTGGATGCCTGAGGATGGGTCTGAGCTCAGAACTCCATACACAAGAACTTCACTTTACAACAAAATGAACAGAGTAAGGAAAAAAGACCATGTTACTCTATAAACGTGCTCAGACACGTGCCAGCACAAGAGCAAAGTCCAGAGAGACCTGTTTCTTCCAGGAGACACCAAGCCTGGAAACCAGAGGACAAAACCAGTGAAGAAGAAGGTCTAGGTACACCACATCTCCCTCTCACTAGTAACACGGGACTTAGCTTGGAAAAGCAAAAGGTCTATGAGCCTAAAGCCCAATGTAAACAACTAGACTGAAAACAGAGGCTGGAGGAGATGCAAGGGAGCCCCAGAAGGGCTAAACTTCCAGTGCTGGTGTTTACCTAACCACAAGGCCGCTTATTACCTGGAACAGGAAACCTCTCCTCATTAATACCTAATTAAGAGTAATCTCTTGTGGAAACTGTCTCCTTGTTTGGAGACTGCAGTGCTTGACAGACACACACTTTGGCTCAGCAGAGCCAGACCAACTTACACATCTGTGAAGAGGGCGGGGGAGTCGGGCCGGTGGGACTGGACATCCTGCATCGCGTTCCACTCGTTGACTGACGACTGGTCGGAGTTGATATGGCTCTCATAGTAACTGACCCACGTGAGGAAGAGGCTCCCTGGGTAATAATTGTTGATCCGTGCCACCTCACAAGCCTTATGTAAACTCTGCAGAGCAGACCTAGAAAGGGAAAAATGAGCTATAGTTTCTTCCACAGGATGGTAACAAGCATAAAGCGATGGCCAAATCCAGGATGCTGGATGCCCCAGCAGTTGGTACAAGCCCCAGTGCTACATGGAACAGCCCTGGGCACCAGGTGTCCTTCAAGAGTGAAGATAACCACCCACTGCAAGAGCTTGCATGTCTGAACTGAAGTGTGCCAAGACAAGCCTGGACAGCAGCGAAGGTGCCCACAATTCAGCAAGTGGAGGCACCTGAATCTCTGGTTCCAGGAACTGCTACAACTATCTAAATAATATGCACAGAGTTTGTGTCCAAGACAGGGTGCTCTGACAACTGCTACTGTGCCATCAGCTCCCTGGGGGCAGGGCAGGGCATGGCCACCCCAGAATGAGACATGGAAAGCTGCACAACCAAGGGCTTAGGGCTTGACTTTCCTGAGGTGTTTAAGTGTCTGCCCTCTCTCACTGCATGAGGGATGTCAGAAGTTTCTTTAGCTGCTGCTGGGAAGCAAATTCCCCTCTCCTATTTTTAGCTTATTTTAAATCTTTGACTGGAATCAGAAGGATCCAGGTCAAAATCACTGGGGTGACACAGTAGCATGACACCCTGACGGGTGATGTATTTCTGCAATTCAAAGAAGCTTGTGCCAGAAATACTTTCATGGCCACTACATTCTTACATGAGCCACCCTAAAAGGAAAGAGAAATGCAGGCAGCTTCTCTTTCCTTCTCACTATCACGATGAACATGTCTTCACTGGAGACAGAGACTCCTGAAATATGTGCAGTGTGTATTTCTTTACTTAAGACAAATAGAAAATCATCATTGGATTTCAAATACACGCTCACAGCAATTCTGCTTTGGAGACATTCAAAGCAACAGCCCTTTGTGAGGAAAATTACCCTGTCCCTTTCTGCCCCCAGCTGAGATGAAGCTGTGGCTGCAGCAATATTCCAAGCTCACTGCTGTGTACCAGCACTTGCATGGGTTTGTTTTTTTTCTGTTTGGTATCAAACTTCCTTCCCAACTCTGAAGGGGACTTCTGGCTGCTCCAGTAGGTCTCAAGATACCAATAATGCAAAGCAGCACCTGGTTTTTAATAGCTCAAGCAGCCAAAACACCTTGGAGAAAGGATGACTGGGACAGATGATAGTACTTACCACATTGCCTGCACAGACACTGGCTTGAATATGTGAACCCTGTTATCTGTCGATACGCTGAACCCGCTGGAGAGAAGAAAAATAGGCACAGTAAAAATGTGTCCCAAAAGCAGCTTTTCAGTTAATAACTGGTAGTTTGTAGCATGTTAGAACAGCAAAGGAGCAGCCCTATGCCCACACTGCTGGGTTCAGCTAGCAGAGAGATCAAAATAGCACACTAAAAGCTCTACAATCACTTTTTAAAGCAGCTGCTGTTTGGGAACGAAACTAAGAGTGGGGCAGTGCTGGGCTGTGCTGTTTACCTTGGCAACACAAATTCAGTGCCACAGCTGGGAGCAACAGAGTCCAGCTAAAGTGATCCTGGGGCAGCTACCAAGGAAAGAAAAGTCATTCCACACACTGGACTGGACAGGCTTTGTAACTGGCACAAAGAGTCTGCAAGGCCGGTGACTGTTTGGCAGAGAAACATCATTCTTATTGTATGTTCAGCTGAAGCTGCCTCCTGCAAGGGTGATGGAGGGACACATAATAGGATCCCTTTAAGGAGCTTTCACTACACACTCACCAGTAAAAGCTCCTTTACTCCAGTTTAAACACACACACAAGCCACTGTCTCACTGTATTGACAGGTAAGTCAATTATTGGTGCTCCCTGCCACAATCACTGTGATTTAGGGCCTTTGAGCACACTAACCTATTGCAGGTCACAGCAGAAGGTCTGCTGGACCTGTTAGGGCTCTGCCATCACTTCAGTCTTTCTCCACATACCATGCTGTAACATCTGCACACCCTCTGCTGTTGACCTAGAACACACAGAAGACACTCACCCATCCCCATCCAGGTGGATCAAGGTGTCACTCCACAGAGGCAGCACCAGGCCCATTGTACAAGTGCTACTGTAGTAAGAAAGAGAAGGTCAGGTCATCTACCACAGCATCCTGCCACCATTCTCATTTCACAGCTCTGGTTGCAGATGGTTGCACTCATCTTTATCATGATCTTTAAGGTCCCTTCCAACTTTAATGATTCTATAATTCTAAAAGAGGAAAATCCCAGTGTTTGCTCAGGGACAAGGAGAGCCAGTGCTGTTCTCCAGGTGTCTGGCAAGGATCACTAACCAGATACAGGGTCCACCAGTACTTTTTAAACCAGCTTGAAGTGTTAACATACACCCAGGAGAAGAACAGGAATTCAGAAGTGGTAAGTTTTGTGTGGAAGGTCAGAGGGGGCTCACAATCATCAAGATTTAGTCCCACTCAGGCTCAAGTGGTTTGGTTCTAGCTCTGATGTTGCCATACACAGGTTTGCTTTCTTGTTTGTCCCCAGCCACAGCAGCTGGGAACTGGGATCACTCTGGTGCAATAGCAGGTGACCAGCAGCACGGTGGGTTGGCAATCACAGCCTGTCACCCATTCTTGACTCCTGCCCCTTCTTCTCCCTCCCACACCTCAAGGATGACTACAAGAGCCAGCCAAGACTTCTTGGCAAACCCACCCATCTCAGCTGTTGTGACCTCTTTGCCCTCACAGTCATCTGCTTTCTGTAAGGCTGAGCAAAAAGCCAAGTTAAAAACAAAAGTCAAGCAATGGAAGAAAGGCAGGGGAACCCCAGCACAGCCTACACCACACTGCCAGACAAAAAAGCTGAATCTCATAAAGCTGTAAAATCAGCTCATAATCAAAGCAGCATCTTGGAAGGAGAATCAGATTCAGTTGCCTCCTGCTCTTACACTTTGCTCTAACTGCTCTCACATTTCCACAAGTCCTGACACCCCCATCAGTCCTTGCAGCTCATGAGAAGTGGGGGAAGAGGGTGAGACTCAAGGCTCCAGAGGGTCAGCAGACACGAAGCCCTGGAAATGCACAAGCCTTGGAGCCACTGGTGCCCAGCACAAGGATCCACAGCAGCACCAGCTATTTCTGTTGACAACATGAGATGAGCTCATGGAAAGATACATTTTAAAAAGGCTTCCCAAGGTGGCCAGGGTATTTTTAGTGATACTGTTCAGCAAGCGTTTATCAGAGACCATAGCAACAAGTCTACACTGAGTTATAAATACCAAGTGGGCCAGGGGAGGGTGTATCAGGCTGACCATCCAGAACCTAAGTAACTCTAGCAGAAAGCTAACATGACCCTGCTGTGTTATTAGAGACTGAATACCAGTGAGCTCTCAGTTATCAAAGGTGGCTCTGCTGGTATATCACAGCCAACAACAAGCTCCAAGCTCACAGCAACCTGTGCAAGGACAAGTTATTCTTACCCCACCACAAGAGCATCTCTGAGCTACAGCTGTGCACACACGCACAGGAAGGGAGCCAGGAGCCAGTGGGAGCATCAGGCTGGTCCCCCTTTTTAGCAGGCATCACTTGAGCTAAGCGTCCAAATCAAGCCACCTGCAACTAAACATCGAGGCTGCTGTGACCAGCAGGCTGTTTGGAAGGCCAGTTCTTAGCCAAACAGTTAAAAAATATTTTCCAGTGACCCTGCTAACTACCCAGAAGTACCTTCTACTGACTAGGGTCAGCAGCAAGACTCATTCCTGTAGCAGCTGTGCTAGAAGTATGTACTTGTATTAAACCCTACACAATGGTTGGAATACCAGGTTTTTCTTTCCCTGCGTAGACAAAGACTTCCTTACAAGCCTTTAGAAGAGCCATGTGCCTCTATGCCTTCTCCAAGGGGACCAGTGTTCTTTTCTAAACTTGAAGCTTCTGCCTGTGAAGCTGCTGGGGGTGCTGCCTCCTAGCTTTCAGTTCCTCCAGCAGCAAAAGCTGTTTATAGTATTATCCCCTCCTGGATACTGTGTGTACCTGTCATTGGAAGAGAAATCCATTCCTAGGACAATGCTCTCTTCTGTGTCTTGTCTGCCGTTGGTGGACACCACCACCATGTATCTAGTGCGGTTCTGGTAGGTACTTTCCAGTCTTACAGCCTAAAGAAAGGAAGGGGAGAGATCAGCAGTGCAGCAAACATAACAGTTACCTCTACAAGCCACCTTTCCATGCGGAGTGACAGGTGCAGAAGCAGTGGTGCAGGTCACACTTGTTCCAGTGGCCCAGACTCCTCAGCTGGGCAACCAGCAGGAGAGGGAGAAGCAACTTACTCTCTCACACAATGCTTTCCTCAACAGCTGGGATGGTCCTGGTGCTTCTGCACACCTTGCTGCAGGCCTGCTCTGTCCCACCACGACTGTGTTTAGCCAGGAGCCTACCAGGCTGGCTGTCCCAGTCCTCTGGTCCTCACCTCATTAGCCTCATGCAGCTTTACACGTTCAGTGGGACAGACGGGCATTCAATGTGCTCCCCACCTCACAGAGGGCTTTGTCCAAAGAGCTAGAGCTTTCCTTTAAACCACTGTGTGCTACAACAACTCTTTCCACCACCCTGTCCCAGACAGCTGGACAACTAGGATCTAACTGATGTGAGGTTTCCTGATGGTCCTTCGAATTTTTCCAGCAAGCTCCCCAGCTCAGAAGCAACCCTACACCCTCACAGCTGGCAGGAAGAGGGTTCCAAGTTACTAAGGTGCTGTTGTGGTTGGATTCAGATTGCTCAGAAGAGGTGAAAATCGTTGTGTTTCATTGCTCCTACCACACATATGTGCACTCCAGTGGCAAAAAAAGGACATCTAGCAGGACTGGAGGATGCTTGAATTTCACCCCAAACTCCCTAAAATAAAAGACTACTGACAGCATTTAGAAAGCAGCTGTGCAGCTGAGCTGTGAGCCTCAGACCATCACTGTAGCTTCTGAGGGGCTACACTGCTGGGTAGTGCTCCTCCAGAAGATACAAGACAGCCAGAACTGAAGGGTCTCCAGCATGTCCCCTTACAGCCAGCCTGTGGCCAGCCAGAAGCCCAGGGAAGGAGCCCAGCGTTTTAAGTTTTGCCTCTGAACACCTGCAGTAGGGCAGCCTTTACTTGCAACACTTTTTGGACTCCATTCCAAGCCATTTCCAGTTATTTTACTCACAGGATTCCAACCAGAGTAATTATGACATTCCTAGAAAGGAAGTGTCTTAATTATGTACACTGAAACTTCACTTTGGACAGCCTAAGCCAACCCCAAGACACTGTCTGGCTTCAGTGTTTACCTTACTGGTAAAACTGTTTCTTGAACTTTGAGCAGGACCTGCAGAGAGCAAACAGGGGAGAGGGACCTGTCACAGCCTAGTGGTGCCCTGTGCTGGGGACAGACACTTGTCTGAGGCCACAAGACCCAGCTGCTGAATTCTCACAAGCCAAGGATTGAAGTTCAAGCTGGTGTCTGACATCCTTCCCATACTGAACCTGAATTCCTTACACACCAGCAGCTCTCCCAAGTGTGTAGACACTTCCTGGTGACCCCCCCAGGAATTCATGGCTCAAAGAGCCCAGTTCTAACAGTTGTCTTATTCTTAAAAAAAAGCTCACAACACAACTACTGTGTGGGATCACAGAATGGTTTGGGTTGGAAGAGACCTTAAAGATCATCTCGTTCCAACTCCCCTGCATGGGCAGGGACACCTCTCACCAGACCAGGTTGCTCCAAGCCCCATCCAACCTGCCCTTGAACACTTCCAGGGAGAGGGCAGCCATCATTGCCCTGTGCAACCTGTTCCAGTGTCTCACAACCCTCACACTAAAGAATTTCCTTCTAATGTCTAACCTAAATCTTCCTTCTTCCAGTTTAAAGCCATTCCCCCTTGTCCTACCCCTCCATGCCCTTATAAAAAGATTGTCCCAGGAGTAGGTTGCTTTTCCCAGTGTGCTCCCATAGTTCTTTCTAACTTGGTCTTAAGGCCAGATTGTCACCTCCTTGTGTAGAGGAAGCCCCTTCTGACCTCCTCACATCTTGCCCACCCACTAGGCAGTCAGTCTTGGCCACAAGATGTGGCAGAGCCTACCAGGAAGGTTAGAAGAGCACAGGGCAGCCAGCAGAGCGCTCGCCGTGTCACACCAGGGCTGGCTGTGCCACCCCAGGGCTCTCTAGCAGAAGACTGCTGAGCAGCAAGGAAAGCTTCCCAGTGGCATTGCAGGAGGCAGCAGCTCTAGTGATGGTGGAGGAACAGCATGTGCAAGCAGGAGATGGTGTTGATCATGTCTTCTA
Source organism: Chaetura pelagica (assembly GCF_000747805.2). NCBI lineage: Eukaryota > Metazoa > Chordata > Aves > Apodiformes > Apodidae > Chaetura > Chaetura pelagica. Next base: position 3,956,977 of record NW_009952560.1, on the reverse strand, counting down.
GACTTGTCCAGTGGACTCAAAAACTAACCAACTACCCCAACACTGATGCCAGCAGACAGACGAGAGACTGTGCCCCACCCCATCTCTTTAGGGTAAGTCATGCTAAAACCAGCCTTTTTTCCTTCTTGCTCCTTGAGTCACTGGGATTCCTTTGGAAACATGGAGGATCAAAGTGGTCAGGCCTTCAAGGTGTGAATTCTGCCAAAGACAGATGTTTCTACAACTAACCACTTGAAGCAAAACAGAAAGGGTGCTCTTCAACCTAGAAGAGCAAGCAATCACCAAGGTCTTGGTGGTTAAAGTCATTATCTACATTAGGAACCAAGCCCAAAACAGACACAAAGACTTGCCTAAACAGGAGTAGGCAGACAACACCTGCCCTGTGTCAGGGGCATCCACACATGAGCTCTGTTCTGCTTCTCTTGAGGACAGTCCAGCAGCAAGAGGATTAAGATAAGCTAAGTTACTTTGCTAAACCAATTTGGCTGGCAGCAATGGGAGGTGTGGTCTTAATCCAAGACCCTTTAGAACATGGCTAGACAAACAGCGGGCAAAGGTCATGTAGCTTCAAGTCACTGGGCTGGGATTTCTCAGTGAACCAATTAAGAAGAAAGAGGGCATGGCTTCTTGTGTCTCTCTAGGTCCAACACTTAAACCCTTATCCCAAAGCAAAGAACCATGACTGAAGCAGAAAATGTGTTTTGACAAATTTACTAGAATACTAAACCAGCAAAGTTGACATTCGAGACCAGTTGCTATGAGCACTCCAACGTGTCCTTGAATTATTAATTGGTTTCTAACATTTTTGTTAAGTTCTAGTTCATATGCTCACCTAAGGGCAGGAGCACACACAGCAAGTGGTCTGACACCTTTTAAATGGAAATATTTGAAATCCCACTCAATGTAGGGAGGATGGCCTAGCTTCAGGACTCTGATGAGATGGAGGGTTCTTTCTCAAGAGCTCATCTACATAGAAATAGCTTTCTCCTCCATTTGGAGAGCTTATTTATAGTCTGTTAATGAACAAGAAGGTTCCCTGTAGTGCTTTTCAGGGCCAGCAACACTCTTCTTAGTTTTAGGCTCACCTAAACACAAGCCAACTTTATCTTCTGCTGCATTCTTATTTCATCAGAAGTGTGATGTGGTATTTTACCAGCCCTTGTGATCAGCACATTCCAAGGTTCCAATTCATGCTGATCCTTTCACCTTTTTCATGACCCACAACAATAGGTGTTTGTTCCAAGAAAACATTTCTCATTGGAATATTTGAAGACAAAGAAGTGCCCAATTTTCTGGAGTCTTTTATTATTGAACACGTGTGAGTGAACAGGTCCCTGCTCTGCTAAGCTACAGGAACATGTACAATCACTTTGTACACTTTTAACTCATTTTCCTCTCCTTCCTACTGATCTTACACTGGTACCATTGCTCTAATCCTGCTCTCATGGAAGGCTAAAAACCTGTCAGTAGCTCCAACCGAAATAAGAGTTGCTCCAAATGTTAAGTGTAGATGTATAGAGGATAAGATTCCCCTGCTGCTCTCTGAGCTGTGAAGTCTGCTCTCCAAATGACAGCAGCCAACACGAGAATGCATTTCTCCCAGTCCTGTTTATATTTCAAATCTCACTTGTATCTCCTATTTGATGAGGGAGTCTGTTGCAGCTCTGCACACCCTTCCTTCGTCAAGAATCAATTAAATTCAAGTAGACTATCAAACTTAACCTCATGCAAGATTTCAGCATTCCAAATGCAGCTCCACACAAAAGGGTTTATGTCTCAGTCCACAAAGTCCTTATTCAGCTGTTAAGGCTAATTTGTCCCAAATCACACAATGTAGCCAGTGATATTGCTGAACAATGACTTGTTCAATAGCTTCCAATGTTCTAACCCTGGCTCAGATTTTGAAAAGCGCTGAGAAGCCCCGTTCCCATCACTGGCACTGATGCTGCAGCCCCAGCAAGGTGTGCCTGAGGAACCTTGGCACTGGGGCCTTGGGTTTGCTTACAAAGATTGCTCATGGCAAGTTATTTTCAATGGTCATTTTTAATTTAAAGCATTCCATAGTCATCTTGGCTGTTTCCTAGCTACGCTCAGAAGATCAGTCTATCTCCAGCACAGCTCAGGAGGATTCAGCAAACCAGAGGTGCCAGAACAACACTTCTGCTGACACTCCTACTTCGGGCACACGTTGCTAAGAAGCACCAAGACAACACAGAAAAGAAACTTCAAGCTACTGAGTGATGAGAGATGTAGATACACTGCAGTCATGCCTGACCTTGCAGAGCACTTCAACATGTCCTAGACACGTTCCTCACTGCTCTTCTTTGGCTTCTGGAGGTCTCTAGGACAGCACATCAATGTTATAAGCAGCAATACCTAATTTTCATTACATCGTGATAGAGGCAACAATCCAGAAAAGCAGAAAGACAAGACTCAATACAGGTGCATACCTACATGGGGATCCTACATGCTCCTTCCTGATGAGCCATGGCCTTTTGGGATGCAACAAGTTAGGAGGAAAGTGAAGTGAGGAACACAAACGAACCAGTGTGGAAGGGCAGGTGTTATGTAGGTCAGACATAAGCCACCTACTCTTGATTTAAACAGGACACCAAGCTAATTTACCTGGTCTCTCTGGCAACTGTTACAGTACTTTTTGAGAGTGTGAGTACTTGGTGCTTGGCTCAGACAAAGGCTGTCTTCTAGCCACACAATTTGTCTCACTGCACAACCCAATAAGCAGGCCTTTCATAATTAGCTGCTTTTCTACCTTTGTGGTTGCAAAGCAAACTCCCCAAACCTGCTGATGAAACCACTCAAACATACATGCACCACTGCTTTCACGAGTTACACAGGTGTATTTGTCAAGTGGAACTTAACCTTTATAGTCAGTAACAGCAGATAAGCAAAAAGCCAGCCTACCAGCCTGATGTTGTCTTCTGGGCGGAGCAGAATGAACATGGCCTGCAGGTGTTGCTGGAGATCCCCTGTGAGAAAGAGGGAAAGGTGAATGTACAAAAATAGCTTTAAATCACATGCAAGTTTCTGGCTGTCCAGCCAGAGAAAACAGCCACCAAGAAACCTGACACGTCACCGTGAGCGTTGTCACTTCCACCCACTCAGGGATGACAAAGCTACATCTCTTAGTCAGCTGCTCTTTGTTCCATGTGCTCACCTGTTCCCACCTCACCATGCTCTCTCTTATTAAGTCATTATCTTTTTAACAGAAATAAAAAGCATTTGTTCCTTTAAAAGACCAGGCAAACTAGGTAGAAATGGACCCCACCCCATAGTTCAACTCTCATTCTACCACGTGCTTCAAACCAGAAATTTCTTCTACACCAACTTATTACTCAGTGCAGAACTACTACCTAAAGTATCTCCTTTGAAGTGAGATTCAGTCCCATTTTAGAGCAGCACATGTGCACAGACACTTGTGTATCAACCCCACTCAAAAGCAGCTGAGAACTGCCACCTGAAAAATGATAATTTTTCCTAGAAAACACGTGCTACACTTCTACTGGTGAGGCTGAAGAAGACTGAAAGACAAAAAAAAAAAAACAATAATGGTAACTGGGAAAATTTAAGTGACTAGGTAAAAAAAAAAAATCAATCATGGTCACTCGGTAACTTTAAGGAGCTGAGTGACACAGGTTTAGGCATTTGAAAGACAAGTGAGACGCCTTTCAGTTGGCACTGCCACACTGGCTCCTCAGCACTCCTCCCTGGCCTTTGGAGAGCCAAGATGTTTATCTGCTAAGCACATCACCTTCTGAGCATCAACAACAGCTCCAGTAATGGGCTGGTTTTTCCCAATCATTACCTGAAAAATTAATCTGCATTCTCAGAAAGGAGAGGGCAAGGCTGCCAGGTGGGTGGCAGAGAACAGCAAGAAGAGGAATCTTTACTCTTCCACCCTCTCCCACTCCCCCACAGATGGAAAAGCTGTGTTTAGACAACACTGCAGGGAAGAGCAAGAATGGTGGAGGAAGTATTCAGCACAAGTGGCTAGGGGAGCATTTCCTAGGAAGGCTGAGTAACCTTCACCTCAGTTTTTCCCTTCCCAAAGTGTAACAGTTCTCCTCTTTTGATGCCAATGATTCAACGTCAGGAACCAGTTTAAGGGCTGAAGTTTCCAGAGTTTAGAAAAACACCACTGGGACTACTGAATTATCTCAATACTTAGAGGAAGTTTCTGAGACAACATTTTCTGCAAGACTCAGTCAAGGAGCTCCCCTATCCCTCATCCTCTGAAAGTTTCTTGCACTCCTCCCTGTTCCCCAGCCTGCCCTGCCAGCCCTAGGAGCTCCACAGCTACAAAGTGACGTACTGCTTCCCTGGCCAACTCTAATTGACTTGCAGCATTTTCAGCCCCAAACACACAAGGCATTTTGTGAGCTTCCTGGATTAAGAAAAAGCAAAGGAAAGGTTTTAGCATGCCAGAATCTGCACAAAGATATCACATCCTGTCCTACGAGGAGCTGTCGGCTCCGCTGGCATTCACAGCACGACTGCTGCTTCCTATCACATTGTCCAGCAGCCAGCAGATGCTTTTGTTTCCTCAGAGCTGGCAGGTTAGGTGTAAAACATCAGCTGCAGCGGGATCTTCAAAGTGATTTACAGTATCCCAGAGACAGCGAAAGCCCCCGGGAAGTTCCATCCTATTCTGGTCTCTTCCAGCACTGTTGGAAGCCCACCTTCCTGCAGCAGCCAGCCTGCCTGCCAGGTGGCACAGGACCACCCAACAAGAGGGGTGAGGAAGCTGGGACCCTATCTAGTCAATCTGCCAACTACTGATTTCCATTCCTGGAGATACGATTAAAGCAACGGGTGTGAGAATTAATTATCTTCTGTTACACATTTACTCTCTACGCTGGATTCTAGCATCTCTGAAGAATCAGAAAGGGACGTCATGAAGGTTAGTCAGCCTTCCTAGAAAATGCTCTTGCAGCCACTTGAAAAACTATTGCATCCATAGGCAGCAATTTCATACTGGAAAGTTATGTCCGCTCTCCACCCCCCTTCTCATTTTGAGTGCCAGAGATAAGTCATGACACACACACGGGAATGAAAACTGAGCACAGATTATCAGAGCCCATGAAAGGAGATGGTTTTGCTTCATGCTCTGCCAGCTCACTGCTAATGGCCAGCTCACCCCCCAGAGCCACGTTCTCCACATGACTGTTTTGATTTGGTGGCACAGATGTTTTGCTCAGGAAGGTGACACATTGATCCCTGGTGTCTTAAGTCTCTTGGCATTTATTGTACATTATAAAAGTTCACAGAAAAGAAAGCTGGTGCATGCTCATACAAAAGTATCTTCTCAGTGATAACTCCAAGCATCATTAAAAATACTCTGCCATTCACATAACTTGACAGCAGGGAAACTGAGGAAAGGACAAGTGCTGATCCCTCATTGAAACCTCACTCCATAAGCTGAAGAGCGAGGAATAAAAAGTTTTCTAAGAACAAAAATCCCATCCCTTAGGCAAGCCAACCTCTTAGGTACAAAACATCTTGCTGTAAGCAATTACAACACACCGGATTTGCTTTCTTGGCAACCTGGCTTCTCAAGGCTCTGGGCTGATTAGACAAGTGACTATTTTCCACCAAGGCCTCCAGAGCTCCTATGTCAGCTGCAGGCAAACAGACGAGGCAGCAAGACAGACCCAAAGCTGTTTGCACTGCCTTGCACAGCTGCACAAGGAAACCCATCCAGCAGGTCCCCTCTGCAAGGTAAACTGAGGCAGCAGCTGCCAGGTGGAGACCTGGGCTTCAGCACTGCCGAGGGCTTTGGAGGGAGAAAAAGCCAAGACTGGTCAAGATCATCTTTTAAAAGAATGCTGACTCTACCTTCACACAGAAAACCATCTCACTTCAGTTTCAAATGGAAAGGTCAGCTTTAAATTAAGTTTCAGAACAATTTATTCTTTTGACGAGTGGTAATTAATGCATCTCACCCAAATCAATTCGGGTACTGCTTGTACTGAGTGGAAGGATGTAATTAACTGCTTTTTTACTTAGACTCTTCTAAGAGTTGTTTGTAAACAGATTTTGAGGTGGACTAGTCATCACGTAGGGAACTCTGCTGGATGTAGAGCTGGATGAGCCTGATGGTATCAAAATGCAAAGAAATCTACACTTGCAACAAAACCAAATCACCTTTTGGTGGTCACTTTTGGCAAAGTTGATTTCAGCCTCTCTTTCTGCCTCTGTCAGGCAACAGCCTGAAAGTCTCAGTGTTATTTTTTTCCTGCTTATTGTTCAATAAAAGGGAAAAACCCCACATTATCTGATTCCCATAAAACACCATCAGTGAATAAGTGTATAAGAATATACACAATTAAGAACAATCTACCCTGACATGTTTGTGTTTCATTATTCAGACAGACTTTCAAACAGAGTCAAGGAAAAAAAAAATAAATCAAACTTTCAGAAGATAAAGGGGGTGGAATTACGACTGGCTCTGTATTATTCATTCTGCTCACACCTCTGAGAAGTCACACGGACTTTGCTCAGAGTTTTCCTCACCACCACAGGTTAAGACTCTGCCCGTTCTTCCATCATAACCGGTTACGTTCAGACCAGGAAGGACAATTACTCATCCCATATCACTACCTGGAGTTTCCCATGGACTGAATGAAGGTTTTGATGGAAATTCTCCAGCCCCTCTTTCATACAGAAATTACAGGTTATATTTTGGGGGGCAGTTGTTCTCAGCTCTCTCTGATGTCATGACTGCTGTCCTGGCGTCACCCATTTGTTTGATTTTGTGGGATAAACAGGGCAGTACTGAAACTTATTTTCATAGAATGGTTTGGGTTGTAAGGGACCTTAAAGATAATCTAGATCTAACCCCCCTGCATGGGCAGGGACACGTCCCACCAGCTGAGGCTGCACAAGCCCCATCCAACCTGCCCTTCAACACTGCCAGGGAGGGGGCAGCCACAGCTTCTCTGGGCAACCTGTTCCAGTGCCTCACCACCCTCACAGAAAAATAATTTCTTCCCAATTTCTAACCTAAATCTCCCCTCTTCCAATGTGAATCCATCTTCCCCTGTCCTCTCACTACAAACCCTTGTCAAAAGCCCCTCCCTGCTCTCCTGCCGCCCCTCCGGGAAGGCTGCTACGAGGTCTTTTTTCTATCAGCATTAATTATTGCAGTCTGGAGACTGGCAGGTCTAGCTTTAATACACACCTGATGTGAACAGAAATGTGTGTCAACTGGTAAGAACCAACTCAGGAAAGGTGGATTCAGAAACCAGAGGGAGCAGCCCAGCCCCGGCTGTTGGATGCAACCCCCTTTACCTGCGTGTTTGTTGCGCCTGTGGCTGATCCTGGGAGCAGAGGAGCCATTTCCCCGCGGCAGGAACAGAGCTGCACCCTTCACAGTGAGGAAGCTTTCGCTGATGCTGCAAGGGGAGAGACAAACAGTAAGCAAGGAAACTCGGCATTGTCTTTAAAAGGAGAAAGGCAAGGGCACAGGAGAGGTTCAAGGCACTGAATGCACGCTCTGTTCTTTTGCAAGGAAGTGATTTAGGTGGAATTTGTTGGTAAAGAACTTCCCCCCCTCCCTAAGTACTGCAAACAACCAAGGCATAACTAAGAGAAACACTGAAAAGCAGAACATCAGCCTGGTGCCGTCCTGCCTGCAGAGCTGGAACCTGAGTGGGCAGAGGGGATTAACCTATGGCTGGATTTTCAGTTGGAGAGCCAAGATGCGATCCACGTTTCTGAATGGCGATGAATCCAGCAAGCCCAGGCATCCTCTAATTACAGACTCTGTTAACCCTGTGCTTTGTGGCTCAGGCACAGCTGATGCCCTGCAGAAACAAATGTCTCCCTTCAGCAGCTAGCCAAAAGAAAATTAGTGTACATAACAGATTAAGAAACCATGAAACTACTGTCTATGAGTTGTGTGATAATTAACTCAAGAAGAATGAGAAATTAGAAGCAAAACTGCAAGGCTGCTGAATTCAGACATCACTTACTGCCTTGATTTTGCCCTTTCTCAAGTCACATGAGGAGCAAGGTTTGTGGAAAGGGGCAATAAAGAGTTCTCAGTTCTGTGGAACAGCTGATATTTTAAGCATATCTTCCAGTTGTTTTCTTAGAGATGCTGTGGCTCACGGAAAAGCAAGACACACTACAGATTTTGCAATTAAGTCATCCTGTTGCATAGTTAAGGGTTCCTGCCTTTCTCAGAATTGATATGATAGCCATACAGGCTTTGAAGAAAGCCAGAAACAATTCTACAGTCAACAGGATGGTTGATGGATACGATAACACAGGATGGGAGAGTCCCTGGCACCGTGCACTCCAGAAGCTCCGTGCCTCAAAAAAGATGTTGGCTTGTCCTCTTCAACTGACCAAGAGACTAGGAACTCCTCAGTTCCTTTCTCTGCTTAAACATATACCAAACCTAATTACTTATTCCCTTAAAGAGATGAGGACTGGGAAATAAGAAGAGTAAAAAAAAAACCACAATGTATTTGAAGACATTTCATGTTACAAAATGCAGGTGAAGGCTAGAACATCTAAAAGAAAACAAATAAAATTTAAATTCATTGGGTCCCCTGTTTCCTCAGACCCTTCGTATAGAAAATATTTTGACTGAGCCTTTCTAGCTTTTGGTAACAACCAGATCCTCTGAAGCCCCAAGCTTCTTAAAACCTAAACTGGAAAAACACTGACTTACCCTCAAGCCACTAACTTTAAAGAAATAAATAATAAACAACATAATTCTCCCTCACTTAGCTTGAGTAAGTTCTGATTCAGCAGTGCCCTGTTGTCCTGAAGAAGGGCACTCCTACTTTCAGACTAGCACCCACAATGGGAAGGGGTGAGAGAACATCCCGTGCTCTTCTGAGTCTCTTCAGGAGACGATGCAGTAAGAGTGAGGAGACAATCTCTCCTTCTCCTCCTCCCTTTACAGTCTCACCATAGACCCAAATGAATTTCAAGCTGCACAGGAGGAGAAAGAATCTAGCAGTCACAGGCTACACAGGCAGTCACAGTTTTCACATAGTTGATGTTATCAGCAAAGCCAACAACTAACATTAGCAATCCTTTAGCCTGAGCCTGAGGTTCCCCCAGCAGGCTGAATTAGCAACTATTTTTAGTGGATAAAGCAGCATGTAGCTAGAGGGCTGGGAGGTTAAAAATCTTAACAACTCCATCACTTTCCCTTATGACCAGTGCTCTGCTGCCAGCCACCTGCCTAGAATGAAACACGGGCAGAATCAAAGAAATGCCCATCAGGTACATCCTTCCAGGAGGCCACTTTCTCTCCTAAAGCCACCAAGAGCCTTGCTTTGGGCCATTAACTACAAGCAACAGGTTTGACTTTGAAAGAGCAGGGAAAGGGAGTTGATTTCCCATTTTAAAAGACTGGAGCAGAGGAAGAATGCAGCAAAGCAGATCATTCTTGTAGAGCAGGGAGGTCAAACAGGCAGCACATGCAGGAGATGGCCACCAGCACCGCTGGGAAAAGAGCAGATCAGTGGAGACAAGAGCCTCGTCCTTGTGCCAGACACAGCTCTGGGGACATTCACTGTGTGCATGAGGGCAAAGCACACTTGTGGCATCACCTGCCATGAACTGCTAACACCAGACACACAACACCTCAGGATCCAGCACAGCACCCTAGCCAGAAACCTGGAACACACAAACACACAACCAACTTGCTCTGAGATTTAAGCAGTAAATATGTCTGTGACAAGGGCAATCAAAGGCTCAGAACAGCTCTCACCATGTGGGACTGTGCTCACCAGCAGAGCCACACTACCATCCACTACTGATTTTACCCTGCTGACAGCTCACTGGCTCCCAAGCAGAACCTGGGCTTTGAAATACTTCACAGAATCTGGTTTGTCAGAGCCTACCAGAGCTTCAGTGCTCTATGAAACAATCTCCTAGAAATGGATCAGGCACTATAAGATACTAAAAGTGGTTAGGGGAGAAGTTGGGTCCAGGAGAGCAGAAGACAAGGTGCCAACTTGGCAGAGGTAACAAAGCTGAGTTGTGTTTTATCAGCACACCAGGCTCGTCATCAGTCCTCTGTAATACACAGTGGCTTTTTTCTGGAGAAGACTTACTTGGGACATCTGTGAGAGAGTTATTAAAGCTACAAGCACCCTCAGCACTACAGCTGTGGGGAAAAAAAAGCTTCTGTTCCCCATTTAGCCCATTCACCTCTGAAGTGAACCAACACAGGCAACAGACTTCAGCAACTCCTACAGAAATTACTACTTGTACCAATTTTTCTCCCAAAAAAGATTTTGTAGAAATTGTACAGGGCACATCATCAGAACTATTTAAAGCCTTTTGCACAAAAGGCACAGACCTTCCCCTCAAGAAGACCCTGCTTCTGAACAGCAGTTCCAGGAGGAGGCAGCAGTGATTCCTGTGCTCCCTGATGTGCAGCCCAGCCTCCAAGCTCCTCGTGCAGGACGACACTGCCTGGCTTCCCAAGTTCGCCTTATGCTACAAAATAGGGGAACCACCTGAAACTTAAGAGATGGCAAACAAATAGTGAATGCCTTCCCAGCCGTGACCTGACACAGCTCTGTTCATAAACTGCAAGCACAACCACCATATCAACTGTTTTGAAGACACAAAAGAGAAAATGTTACCGGTTTATAGACTGTGCCAAAGGAATGTGATCACAAACCACGGTTCTCAGTGGAAAGTTCTCCATCTGCAACGTAAAATCCTCAGAAGAGAACCTTGTGGCTCTCTTCAGAAACTATTTCATGAAGAATAGAGATAGTACCTTTTTAGAAGTACAGCAAGGAAAGCAAAGAGGCACCTGAACAGCTTCTGGCAATGTTTTATCCCAATAAACACTTAATTAAGTTATTGTGAGCCTGAGGATGACTTTCCAGTCGGCTCTGCTCACTCATGGGAGCAGCTCCTTCACAGCAGGCTCTGTCCTGTCCAGCCCAGCCCTTAATCAGGCACTTGCCAAGTAGCACTACTGACGGAGCTGGCACCATCCCCTGAAAGGATCAGCAGAACTCCTCCCACCACATCCCCCTGTGTAATGCAGAGGAACAGATCAGTGCAGTGAGGAGCAAAACCCCTCATGCTGTCACCTCCTCACCAGCTGAGCTCACAGCACATATGGGCACCAACGGGGGCACTGCAGGGAGGTCACGACCCCCTCACACAGAGAAGGGGGAGATAAAAAAATTAGGAACAGGGGAAATGAAGGATTTGAGGTACTAAACATTTGAATTAAAGTCTGCTACTTATATTATTTACAGAAATTCAAATATAATTTCTCTATCAGCCTCAGGTGTTTATTAACCAGACCCTTAGAGGATGCTCTGAAGCAGCATCCCAACAGAATTCCTGGCTCGGCACCAGGAGGCTGCCTTGGGATTTCCACACACAGTTCAGCTCCAGCTGTAGCTCCCCATGACAAAAGTGTTGTGCAGTAACCCCAGAGGCTCCTGAGCTCCTGAGCAAAAGGAGGTTTTCCTAAAGGACATCTCTTGGGACACAACCACCACCCAGCACAGGCTCTGTACACAAAGCAAGAGTCTGCACCACCAGGAAGGGCTATGGCAACAGCTCCTGCTGCACACGCAGGACAGACCTGGCAAACAGAAGAAAAGCAGAAACACTGACTGAAAGCAGGCAGGCATGTCTGGCAGTGAGGAATGACATCAGTTAACCTTACTGTTGAGTAACTGGGAGCATTCAGCAGCCCAAGCCCTGAAAATGGGAAGTGTCAATGCAGACATCTGCATTGAAGCATTTGGAAGCTCCACCAAACACTGCTCGTGTGGCAAAAGGTGCCCCTGCCCTGCAGGGCCAGCAGCTCAGCAGGCACAGGACTGGGAACAGACATGCTGAAAAAGTATCTACTAGGAACTGAAAAAAACCTTGTATGCCCAGTTACTTCCCCTCAGTTTTAGGGCAGGTTGCTCCCTCAAGAGCTCTCCAGTATTTTACTCTAATATAAGAAACCAGAGCATGCTGTGGGGAGTGTCCATCTCCACACTGTACATCTCATTTACTGCCAACTCAGCTCGTACCACCCTCCTTTAACTTGCTGGTTGCAAAAACACAAAACCAAGAAAAAGACCAAAACTCAGATGCTGGCAGGAGTGGCAGAACAGGCGTCAAGACTTAGCTCACTGCTGAGGCTGTGGAGCCAGGCGTGGAGGGAGGGCAGCCGGGGACATGAGAGCAAGCTCCAGCAGCATGCCAGGACTCACCCTGCAAGAGCAGCAATCCCGACTGCAGCTTGATGTGCCTGGTGTGGAAAGAGTTCCAGGAGGACAGGCCAAGCAGGCTGCTTTTTTTTCTCAGCACCTCAAGCCATTTCCCTCCTCCTCCCCTTCCCAAACTGCCTGCTTCCCTTCCTCAGCAGGCAGGCCCAGGGCACAGCATCACACCTGCCAGCTCTCACCACCAGCTTCCCACTCACTTTTTCCTGCCCACAAGAAAAGTCCTGGCTAATAAAGCATCAGTCCCAGCTGAGGGTGCAACAGGGCCTGGGTAAGCAGCTGGAAGTATGTGACCCTGGCAGCCAAGAGCCCTTCTCCATCAAACCACCAAATGAGAGCATCACACACCTCAAGCATCTCTCCCAAGGGAAATGCCTCTTTCACCTCCACTGCAGTTTGTTTCTCAATAAACAACATCCCCACTCCCCTTGCTTACACTTAAAAGCACCTGGTTTAATGACTGCCAACAGTATCAATGAATTATATAGAGGAAAGCAATGTTTCCCTTCCAGTTTAAGCCTTTGCTCCCAGGCAAGTGATGAAAACACCTGGTTCTCTTCACACTGAGGGCAGGTCTCGGGGCTGTGGCAAGCCAAGTAGTACGAGTCACTCATTAAAAAAACCAAAACCCAGTAGACAAAACCCACCAAAACAGGGGAAAGGAAGAGGCAAGGATAACTCAGGACTAGTCTACACTGACATCTGTATGAACAGGGTCAGCTGGCAGAGACACAGACAAGTCTGGGCTTCTCTGATATCCAAAATAGAAACAAACTCAGTGCAGAGCAAAACGAAGGCCATGGCTTACCAAAAAGGGCTCTAACACTGTCAACAGGGGTGACAACACTGAGGGCAGGCAGAGAAAGGGGAAGTGGCTCTCCAACAAGGCCAGCTCTTGCCACTCAGCACTTTTGCAACTTCAGAAACAGCAGAAGAGAAAAACAAACAAAGCGTGGGAACCCGTTCTGTCTCAGATGTTTGACGCAACTGCATTTTTAGCAACATCTGCATTTGTGTGGGTTTTTTTTCTTTTTTAAAGGAACTGTCTACAGGCACTTCCTCTGCTCCAAGGTGGGGCTCCCTGTAGAGAACATTCAGCTGCAATGACACAGATAGGCGTTATCACAGAAAGATCTGCAACGTCAAAAGTAACTCGGTTTGTACTAACTTGTCTACTGATCCCTTCTCTCCATAGCCAAGTCATCTTTTCCCTTGCTTTGGTCTCTAATATGGACATCTGTTGAAGCTGAACTAACAAGAAAAACTTACAGTTTGCTAGAAGTTACCCAAAGGTGAAGGGTGTGAATCTGAACTCCAAAGGCAATGCTGCTCTAGAGGCATTCCTTTTACTTGTTCCAAGTGGGGAGAGAACCTATGGGATACAACTTGCAAAAGTGAGCACTGATGAGCATGGTTGTGTCTGTAGGTGAAGAGCAACTGCTTCAGATGCATGAAACAACCACACAGTTTCAGAGGTGGGATCTAACCAGCCTCAGGTCATCCAAGAAGGCTGTAAGGAGTTGGACATCCACTCAATACCCTACTGAGTTAACAGTCTACAAGTCAAGTTCAGTGCTGGAAAAAAGCATCACGCACACATGTCATCAGCTCCTCTGCCACCAGAATCGTTTGCATTGAGCTTCAGAAACCTTCTGCAAACTTCAAAGGAGCTTGGGCAGCCTGGGTATGCTGGTGAAAGCAGGGGCCTCCTTTGGAGATGGCAAAAAAGATGACAGCTCTGGGTTGATTCACCCCTGCCCAAGCTGCCTTGCTATCAGCCAGGGGAGCAATGACAGCTGCTGTTTGTAGCCACAGTTTTCAGCCCACGCAGCTACAACGGGCCTGCACTGTGCTGAAGACAACCACAGCCACCTGCAGCTCCACTCCAAAGCCCTGAGCCTGGCTCTGCAGGGGTGAGCTGACCTTCTGACTCCCATCATGTATTCCCTCATAGGCAGGGCTAGGACAGCAAAGCAGACTGGCTTTTGGTTTAAGTAGGACTCCAGAAAAAGACATTTTATAATTTCTGATAAAATTCTAAGTCCACGTGGGTTTCCCACTCCCCCTAGGTACCTGTGGCCTACAAATGAACCAGCTCAACATACCAAACCAAAGGCAAAGCAGACAAAGCCCTCACAGGGGCATCAGCTGCTTCTTCACCAGAGCAAACACTGCGAACTCAGCACTGCCTTCCCACCCCCCCTGAGCCCACCGCCCCAGGTTGTTTCAGTGGGATGCTGCTGAACACACGCTCACCCTGCACCACACACATCCACGTCACCTCTGTCAGTGGCACCTCCTGCCAGAGCTCAGTGAGAGCAGGTCCTGGTGCCACGGCCGGGCAGAGCAAGATACCCTGAGTCACAGCACTATGGTCACCCCCGCCATGCAGCACCTCCTGCTGTGGCACAGATCATCAGGTTATTGACTTCAGTGAACATGAACTTGGGTGCAGGCTGTACGATTCAGCAGGGCAATGAAGAACAGAGTTATGCAGGGATGGATGCAAATAGTCCAAAAAGTGACAGGAAAAAAAAAAAAAGTTGTGTGAACAAAGCCCTGAGGTGCTCTGGAATTTGGGACTGAGGAAATGCAGAAATAATTTTTTCTTCCTTCTGAGCACGGCAGCTCACACACTAGAAAGGGGCAGCTAACACAATCAGGATGCTTATTAAGAAATCCGGGAACTTTGTGTTTATTGAAGAAATTTGATTCCATGCACTTTTTAAAGCAACAAACCCAGACCGGAAGCGAGACCGTGAAAGGAATTTGTTTTACATGATAGTCCCCAAAGGCTTCCAGGTCTCCATGTCAAGACATTCCCAGATTAAAGCCCTACATGACATTCTTTTTTCACTATATACTGATTAAACATCCACAGACTTTAATGCATACCATCAGGTTCATGGAGCAGGACAGTCATTCCCAAGAGAGCACTGTGAAATGCTTTAACACCACATGTCAGTCTGTCCAAAACCAGCCAGATGCTGTGGTATGAACGAAATGCTTTCACAAATATGTTCTTAAAAACACTTTAATCAACATGAGAAAACTTCACAAGGAGATTCTATCGCATCAAGGATCAGAGAAAAAAAAACCCAACAGCTTTTTGATGAGTAATCCTTAGAAAGAACAGCCCTGATTGACATATACTTATCTTTTTTCTTGCCCAATTAACGCAGTCCACGTTGATCATCATTAAACCACACAGCAATCTCCTCTGCCAGCAGAGATGGAAAGCCCTGCCTTCAAACACAGCACATTTCTTTTTTTAAATGTTCAACAGTATCTGACACATCCTCAAGCAGCAGGTTAGCAACCAGCGAGCCTGAAAGGTCTCTCTCTCCCCCCACTACATTGACACACATCCATCACAGGCTATTTTACAGCTAGTTTTTACTCCACTCTCACTGCACGTGCCCAATTCTTCGCTGTCACAGCCCTGACCATGTTTGGCTTGGCTGGCAGCACCCTGCAAGCAGGACCCCTCTGCTTTAAATACAACTGTAACCCAAGTCAAAGGAGACACACTAAGGTCAACATACTGTCCCCCAGAGCAGCCAAGGCACCTATATTTAGACAAAGTCTGCCCAGCACTTTAAAGATGGAAGGAGACCACTGACTTGCCTGAATCTCTGCCAGCACTGGCCATCTCGCCCAGACAGGGACAGTCTGAGCAGGAGCTGGCCAAGCGCCCTGGCACCAGCTCAAAGTGGAGCACCCTGTGCACCCAACACCCCCTCACATCCCCCCAGGCACCAGCTCAGCCCCCCAGATGTGGGAAGAGCAGAGCAGCCCCAGCCTGGCTGCGGGCAGGTCGAGGAGGACATTGCTCCATTGCTTCTGCTGCTGGTTCTGGTGGTGATGGCCAGCAAGGAGCAGAGGTCTGGTCACCTTGTAAAGCCACCCTGTGCCAGGACTCAACTCTGCAACAGCCCTGATGCCCAAAGTGGGACAAGGGATGGAGGAATTATGCTGGGGAAGCAGCCTGGCTCTGATCGCAGCCTCCTTGCCTGCCCTCAGTCAATATATTAATGGACCCCTGTAAATAGAGCACCAAAACAAGGACCACTCTGTCTCCACACAAAGAAATCAATGCTGAATAATAAGTCTTTTCCTCTGTGCTAAAAAGCAGCAGATGCTTGTTTACCAAAAGCATAAAAAATCATCAAGAGGCTGTTGAATTTGACTCGTAAAAAATTGAAGGAAGTTATTTGCTCAGTATTTCAACTTCTGCAGCACTCAGCACTTTCCATTTTCTCTCATTCTTATTGCACCCCCCATGAGAGAAGGCTCTTTAAGCCCTAAATGACAGTTTCCAGCAGGAACAGTAAAATGAGTAAAAAAAAACAAACTCAAACAAAAAAAGGGACTGACTGTCCCTTTAGATTAGTCAAAAGGACTGTCAGTGGTGCCCAGCAATGGGAGATGGTTTGTGAACTGCTTCTGAGAAGAGCCACATGCCAGATTGCTTTCAATAGGTTTTGATTTGCAATTAGAAGTCACCAGGATCTTTACCTGTTGTGCTGAGATGGCCCCTAACCAGCCTATTGATCTGGTCACCCTTGCAAATACAACAGTGGTGTCATTTTATGGAAAAGCAAAGCCACAGTGAAGGGAATACAAACTTTAAGATGGCTGTAAATAGTAACTTGAAATTATAAACAGTTAGTAGTGAGAAAACATCAAAGAAAGGATCAGAAATATTTTACAGTTGGAAAAGTTTCATGGATTCTGTGTCTTTTCTTCAATTCAGGGCAACACTTATGACAGTCCATAGAGTAAACAAGGTTAATACAAACTTCAGATTCAATTTAAAGATGCAAAGAAAAGAAAAAATACAGCACCCCTTTGGGTTAACAGACCCACCGCTGCAGGGAATGGGGTAACTCAGCCTTTAGTCAGTCTGCTCCTCCACAGAGGGATGAGACTGCCTGGACCACTGGAGCCCAGGACACAGAGCCCTTCCCTGCACAGCACATCTACTCCAAGAAAAAGCCAAGAAAAACACTCAAACATTTTGCTGGTCTAAGGGACAATCAGTCTCTGGAGCCATAAGAACAGCTCTCCATACCAGATCATGAGATATAATTATGATGCATTTCAAAACGCAGACTCAGCATCGCTTTCCAATCCAACTCTTCCCCCCACGGATGGAGCACGTTCTTCCTGGAGACAACATCCCTTGTGATTCTGCTTTTTCTTTTGGCTCTCTGAATAGGGATCAGCTTACCAGGAGTCCTTTATTCCTGAAATAATTTCCATTAATCACTCACCATCCACCACTTAAAACAGAAGCTGACAGACTGTGGGATGTCTAACATGACCGCAGCATCTCCCAGCTTCAATAACGGCTGAAATGAAAGGCAGCCCAAGAGAGCAAAGGAACTGGGAGATTCCTAAGGAGCAGACAAGTGAAATTCTTCAAACTGTTCTAAGCATTGTAATGTTTTTAGACAGATACTGTAAGCAAAAAAGGGTAAGCAGTATAATTTGAACCATCCACTCTTATCTGCTTGCAAAGAAAAGTAAATAACAGGAAAAACAGCAACGTGTTTAATTTTCAAGCATCACACTGCAGATTTGAGTTTGTGATTCCTGAGTACAGCTGCAAAGTAATCCTCTCTTTTAGCACCTTAATGTGACTTTCAGCTAAAGTAGACATAAGTGCTAACTTAAAAATGTATTTTAAGGAGTTTCTAACTCAACGTAAAAACCCCTCAAAGTTTTGCTGACTAAGACTCAGACTGGAAACACATCAAGTAAAGTTTTATTTTACAAGAGCTTGAACTCCGAAGAGCAGAGATTCCAGATGTGTTTATCCCTGCAAAAGTCAGGTGCTAAATTTCATCAGAATTAGCACTTTAAGCAGTTTGGCAGCCAGTTCACAGTGGTTAACGCAGGTCTTCGTATTTCCTAAAAGCATGAAACCCTCTTTAAAAACCACACATTAAAGTAGAAAGCCAAACTGAATATTAAACACTGCTGAGTATCACAGACCCAGAGAAGTCTCTAACAAGAACAGAGTGTACTTTGGGGAAAAAGCTCTTAAACAGCTTTTAAAAAGGCTGTAGAATAGATATTTGCTTAATTTCAAGCTGGAGAGCCTCTCATAAAACATTTTGTGATGCACTTGAAGGCACTAGGGACAAAAATGTCAGAAACATGATGGCAGTATCAAAGTTTTGCTGTGCTGGGAAAGTCACCCATGTCCTGCCCTGTCTCCCTTACATCCTGCTAAGCTGATGCTAATTTCCAAAACCTAGGCTCTTGGGATGCTCACTCACCCCAGCACCCAGAGAGGCAGTTCAGCAACACGCATCCACTCTCCAGCTCCCATCATCCCAGCTCCTGGGTGGATGGTTACTCACCCCTGCTCATTAATGAGGCTCATGATTATTCCTCCCTTTGCTTTCTTACAACTTTCCCATCGTGACAACCAGACAGGAGGGCTAGAAGTGGTGCTGACAAATTGTTTGTTTTTATTTAGACTAACTGGCTCTCGGTCTTGGCAACACAAGGAGGAACGCAGCTGCTCCGCTTTACATTTGTTTTTAGATTTCTCCATCTCTTTTTCAAAGCAAATAAAGGAAAATAAAAACCAAAACAACAGCCCTAACAATAACAACGACCAAGAAGCCAACGACAAACTCTTCACACCCACCACAGAATGAGCCTTAAGAAAACAAACAAAAAAACCTGTCAACAATTCTGGGTTCATTTTCATCCAGCCTTGAGTTGCAGAAAGCAAGCAGAAGAGTAACAGACTAAATTGAAGAGGACAAAGGTAAGACTTTTCCCATCTGTACCATTGTGTAAATGGGATTCCTCCTTAAATGATGACCCCAGAAAGGTAAATTTATCCTTTGCTAACCAAAACGACCCTCATCTGGTCCCATCTGCTGTTTGGAGTCCCATGAAACATCAGCAATACACCCAGAACACAGGTCCCGTGCCCATCCGCTGGCCACCATCCACCAAGATAGAGGTGGTGGAGACAAGACACAGGAACCTGCCCACTCCACAACATCCCATTAGGATGCTGGAAGAACAGAGGCTGAAGGGTGACGAGATGTTCCAAGGAGCAAATCTGTCCTCTTCACGCTGGTGAACAAGGCACAGGGTGAGAGGAGACACTGTGCAGCTCATGAGATGCAGTAACACTGGAGGACAGACAACTAAGTCAAAGCTCAACTGATCTCAACATCCCTCTGCAGGGGTCCCAAACCCTGGGCACCACAAGACAGCACTGGACCAACAATGGACTTACTCTGAACTTACTCCAACTCATCTCTGTGTCTCCACAGGAACCATACCACAAAATTCAGATGTAACTAATCTGCATTTTTCCAATGAAAAGTGTGAACCAACCCCAGACCTGTGGAGTTCCAGAGGAGATCACAGGCAGGAGAAAGCCTGGGCTGGGGGGACAATATTGACCTCATTAAGCCATCGTGAGAACTATGTGAACAAACTAAGGACTTCACAACTAAGTGACAAAGATCATTTGTTTAAAAGAAAGGACTAAATCGTTTCTGGTTCAGCAGTCTGTGGATTTAGCCCACTTGTAACAAAGGTGTTTTGAGAGAAAACCTACTTCTTAAATGGCTTATTACAAATAAACCCAGAGACCTAGAGACCCCAATGGGCTAAACACAACGTTGACGAGGGCCAGATAAGTACAGGATAAACAGGAAAATTAACTGAATGAGGAGCCTGTGGCCTTAATATACCTAGAAATACCCAAATTTGAAGAGCTGCCAATACCAAGAAGTGCCAGTCCTACACAGAGATCTCATGGGCTGGATCCCTGCATTACCCCCAGCCTTCACAAACGTTGGCTTAATTTTATCAACCATCTCTACAGGTTCTTCTTTTCCCACCCTCCCTCAGCTGTGAGCTGATGTCCTTGAACCAGAAGGCTCCTCTGTGTCACAAAACACTTGGTTAATCCTACACAACACAGCAATAGGCAGCTGCAGAACAACCATTGCTTGTCTCCAGTTACTTCCCAAGCTGCTGAATTCCAGCTCTGGCCCAGGTACATTTGCAAAGCAAAGGGGTGACATTCAAATACTTCAGCAAAGGCACAAGCATTCAGAATTAACAACAAAAGTGAATTTTACTCCCTGTGTTCATGCAAATCAGAGTCTTCAGCCAGCTGCTACGGAATACCACTGCTGGAAACTCAAGTTGCAGATTTGCTCTGTACACATTACAGACATTACACTGGAGAAAAATTATTTGCTGAACTAGTTTTAAGCCCATGGGGGCTGATACTTTAAATGCTGTTAGTTGGGCCAATGCAGAGGAGACAGCGACTCTTCAAAGCAGAAAGGGATGCAGAATTTAAAACTTTCTCTGACCCCACAAACACTAGTTAGAAGCAACATTTCAAGAAAGTTAGCCTGAAGTTGTTTAAAAAACAATGAAGTAATATTTTAGCCAGGGGCTCCGTGATAAAGGTACAAGGAAGTACAGTCCTGCAAAAAAATCTCAGCCAGCCTATTCTCTGGCCTCAAAAGGTCCTTTTCTGCTGATAATCCCATTTGTGTCCTTCTGCTTTGTAGACTTTAGAAAAATCCCAAGCATTTCCAGAGACAGGAACATCTGCATAAGTTTCAAGAAAACAACAGAACCTCAGAGGCAACTCTACCATTCACAGCCTTTTAAAACATGAACTTGGCAGCCCAGCAGCCTGGGCTTCCTAACTAAAACACACAGCTTAAAAAAGGGTGGTGGTTGTGGGGGTTTTGTCCTTGAAACACTAGTTTGTTGCTCAAGTTTTGATTTTATGCCTGATAACCATCTCTGTCTCTCCTCCAACCCCCTACCAAGAAAGATCGGTGAGACAAATACCCAGAGCTTCCAGCAGAATAAAAGGAAAAGCCAAACAGGAAAAGCAGTTATGAACAATACAGCCCTGGTTCAGTTAATGATCAACTCTGGAGCACACAGCATGCTACTTTTATCCAATTGCCACAACTTATCTGCACAGAGTTTTTTAACAATCAGTGGGTAGTAAGAGGCCTTTTACACATTGCATTTGTGTTATCAGAATCAGCACAGAAATAAAGGAGATGAGAAGTCCCGGCTGGCAGGGCTCAGCCAACAGGAAGTGCATCCACTGGGCTGGGGGAGCTGAGCTGTGCTGAGGGGTGGGCAGGAAGGGAAAGGGGTCAGTTCCCCTGCCTGCACGTTCTCATCCTGTCGTTTTTGGAGTAGGGAGCTGTCTTGTGCAGTCACACAAACCCTGAGCATGTAACACACACTTAACTGGTAAATGGAACTGCTAGAGTCCTCCCAGATCCTACCAGCTTCTACAAGAGATGAAGAGCTAATCAACTTGTTTCTGTATTTCAAGCACCTCCAACAAAAGTGACGCTCAGCTCCTAAAGGGACTTCAGCTAGAGCCAATAGCAGTAACTGGCATCAGTCTGCTGATCTTCCAGTCTTTTGAGCAGCTGCTTCCAAGCATCTCCCCCTCAACTCTTCAATACCATCGACCCTCAGCACAATGGTAAAATACTCACAAAATTACAGCACTTACAATGGCATGGAGGCAATTAAAGGTTTCCAATAACATGAAGCTTGAAGAATTGTGGTCTAATTGCTCAATGGTCAAGGTTTTTGGCAGCAATAACATTGTCTGCAGATAAAAAGGTTGTAAGGCTTCCCCAGACGATAAATAAATAAATAAGTAGCTCTCTGAACAATGGCAAGAGCAGCCTCACACCTGCCTCAGGTCCTGACTTGGCACTGGGCATCATTTAAAATGAGATGGTCATGAAATTTCCTACCATAAAAGCCCTGACAAAGGTAAATGAAAGGGGTGGGGGAGGCCAAGGGCCAAGGCAGGCTGAGCACACAGACAGGTTGCAGCAAGGAGGAGGCAATTCAATGAGCCTGAATTACCTGGCAGTGTAACTGAGTGTACAGTTGGTAATTACCTGCCCAGCCTGAACTTCCTCTTACACTGTGAAGCATTGCTCTTCACACTAGACAGAAAAAGGGTTGTCGCAAGAAAACTGATTATGTGAGAGAACAACAGGCTGCTGTGCCAACTCTGCAAGAGAATTCTGTCGCTACCTTTAAGCTTTTGCTGAAAATAACTCTCTTTATCTTGGAGATTTTTGTCTTTTATTTCTTTAAGAACTCCAAGATACCCCTACAACACTGTGAAGTACCTACTCTAGGCTCCTTTTTTTCCCCCAAAGATTAAAATACTTATAAAAACTATCAGTTAACATCTTATAATAGAAAGCAAACTGGTATAAAACAAGTACAAGAACCATGGAAAGCAGCAAGCTTAATAATATTTTCAGATTCATCTGGCTCCCAAAGTGTCGGAGGATGAAGCAGTAAACAGGATCACAGTGCTCTCACACAACGTGAGCCCAGGGAGGGCTCTCACTGCTGCTCTGCAGGAAGGAAGCTGAGGCAGAGACAAAAGTATTTAAACACACAGAAAAACACACAAAACTGCCAGGGGGATGTGAACACCAAGGCCAGGTGGTTAATCTCGTGGTTCAGAAGAAAGGCTCAGCATCCATCTGCACCTTCAGTCCCTGCTCCCTTGCTGACACTGGCCTGAGGAGACTTGGCCACGGTGGCACAGGAAGGATGTGGCGCAGCAGGGAGCAGGAGCTGGGTCTTCCCAAATCCCAAGCAAGTGCCCTGATCGCTGGATAATCCTGCTTTGCTCCTGAGATAAAGAGGAAAACTGAGCAACAGACGAATCTGGTATTATCACAGGGACAAGGAAAAAACACTTCAGGGGCACCAACAATGAATGAGATCCCTAAAACTTGGCGCAAGGTAGAGGAAGTGGCTGCAGGCAGGAAGAACGATGGATCTATGATAATTTCTCCAGGTTTCCTCTGTTAAAAATTCTTTGGTATTTGCAGACTGAAATTTTGCTTTTTTTATTTCTAACTTTCCATCAGCTGCCTTGGAATTTTAGTAGAGCAAAGTAAATTTTGAATCCTACACACAAATAAACTAGTAAATCAGCAGAATTCCCACGAGGTTCAATGAGAGTAGCAAGGCTTTCTGGAATGAGTTACAACTATAAATTTTGGAGCATTTTGATAAACACAAGTCGCTTGGACATTGATTTGAATCCTTGTGAACCTGAAATGAATTAGACTCAGACCAGCTGACTACATTACTGACTAAAAGCGTCAACACAAGAGTAATTTCTGCTGATCTCTGAAAGTCAGAGCTGATTAGCCAAATACATCTACTAAAGAACACACTGAAACAGAAGTTTCTGATAATGTTTGGGTCACTACTGCCCTTCCTGTTCCACAAAGAACACATTTTTAGCAGAGCAAAAGAACAAAATCTGCAGTTTTAGGTCTTGCCCACGATGAAATAAGGACATCAAATATTAATCAGCCTTTGTGAACTTGTGAGTACACACTTTAAAACAAGTCCTTTTTTATGCCAGCCCAAAAGCCACAGCACCGTCCTGATTGAGACTGCTATCAAAATATTAATCCAGCACTCAAGCTTTGAGAATATTTATGCGTGGGCCAAAAGCTCCGTCGTTCTCATGCTTATTAATCTTTCCTTCCAGGAGGCAAAGGACAGCATAAGCTCCTCTGATAACTCAGTTATCTCTCTCCCCAGAAAAGGAAAGGGTGGTCCTTCCAACCGAGTAGCAATTTAAAGTACTGCTAGATACAGGATGGCAGGGCTGTGTGGCACTGAGAGAGCAGGGACAGCAGCATTTCCCCTTTCTATTGATCCCCTTCCGTTTGGTCTCAGACCGCAGGTTAAGTGTTTGAGCAGAGTACAAAACAAACATCTGAAAAGCACTTAAATTGCTACCTAGCTACCTAATATAGCTTAGTAAATCGGTTTAGCTGCAAGTAAATGTTTCAGACTACTGTAGGTTGGGCTTTTTAAAAATTATTCCAGAATTACTGCAATTTCCCAAAGCCCAGGGCACATTCAGCTTGCACCCCTGCTTCCACAG
The DNA here is from genome assembly GCF_000747805.2 of Chaetura pelagica. Taxonomy (NCBI): domain Eukaryota; kingdom Metazoa; phylum Chordata; class Aves; order Apodiformes; family Apodidae; genus Chaetura; species Chaetura pelagica. The sequence continues at coordinate 3,932,755 of NW_009952560.1, read as the reverse complement.
ATCAGTTGAGGTGTATCACTGTGAAACCCACACTCTCAGCAACCACAGGGAAAGCCATCATGTTTACAGGCAACACTGCCTGTGGAAAAAAACCCACTAATTACAAGCATTCTGTGTCGAGTATGAAAGGCTCACATAGAGACTTAACTAAACTGATTACCGACTACAACGGTGATCACTAATGCTCAAAAAAGAGACCACAAAGTCGGGGGACTTATTTCCTTATCAAGCATAAGCAGCAATGTCCACTAAAGACTTCATAGTGTAAGGCAGCTCAATTTCTAGCAGGAGCTTTTTGCAAGAAGAACACAGTTCCAGGTGGGACCCAGCTTTTATCCTCCTATCGTTAAGCCTTTCATGATGTTTCCAAGAGATAAGGTTGTTGGCTTCTTTAAAGAAGTATCAAGCATGACTAGATCACAGCGACCATCTCTCCAAAAGCCTTATCTACCACCCCACAGCAGCCATTTCCCTTCTTAAGCCTTCCAACCAAACCCCACAACTCAGGCAGTCACTGCTAATTACCTACAAATTAAATGATTATTTGTATCTGCATTTCAAAGGGGGGTGGTGCAGCTGGAGAGACTGATTTTTCAAGCCGCTTAATACAGGTCATAGAGACACTCCACACTTTATAGCTGCCCGAGACTGACAAGTGCTAAAAATTGGCATCAGCTCACGTCTCTCCCTCATGACCTGCAGGTCCCGAGTGTGAGGTCTCAGTCCCGCTCCTATTGCACCGACCCGAAATAAAAAACCCAACCCCAAATCCGCAACCCCTCTCCGCCACCTTGTGAGAAGCCAAAAAGAGACCAAATAAAGGGGCTAATCTCTACTTTAAGCCCAAAGGAGGGCCAAAGTACAGGGCCACAGGAAGCCTGCACCTCGCTACCAGCGCTCAGCCGGGATCCGAGTCGGGGGGAGGCGAGAGGAGCAGCCCCGGGCCCCGCACC
>NW_009952560.1:3912934-3928834 GCF_000747805.2 Chaetura pelagica | reverse complement strand
GGTGCTCCCCGCACAGCGGGACACGCTGCTGCCAGCGCCTGCCTTCTCCTTTCCCTTTCCTTTCCCCGCGCCCCCAAAACTAGGCCAGGAAAACCCAGTAAAGCCGCAGACTTCACGGCGAGGTTTGAAGCAGCAACATCAAAAGATTGATTCCTGCAAAAGGCAGGCGGTGACGACTCGGGTGCTGCGGGAACGACCTTAATTCCTCTCTTGCCAGAGACGGGGGAAATAGTTCTTGGCAAAAACTTTCATATGCAGAGACTTGACAACCCGTTTTCTGCCAAAGGAGAAGAGCAGCTGCCTTCTTTCTGTGCTATTTAATCTTGAGCTGCATCGCCCCTCAGGAGAAAAGGAAGAAAGGAAGTTCGTTAGAACAAAAATCTTGTCCTCTGGCTGCTGGGAATTCAGATGTTGCAGAGCACGGGAAACTTCATGTAGTTTTCCACTGGGAAGAGTCAGGGGCTATTTGCTCCATCCAGTCCTGCACAGGCCCCGAGCAGGAACCATCTGTTCCAGATCTGCATTTTCCAGCCTTTGCTCTGAGCAAGGGTTTAACTTGGAGTGTGGGAAAACAAGGGAGGAACCTGGGCAGCCAGGTCAGCTTTGTGCTGCCTGTAGGAACGTAGGACAGCCCAGCACAGGGACACAAATTTAAGCTGCCTGGTGTGGATGGCACATGCTCACATCCAGTAACAAGGCATGAGAGAAGGAAAGCTGCATCTAGGGTTTATTCCCAACTATTAGCTAAAACTTCCAGAGGAGCTGAGAGTGGGGTTAAAAATTAACACAGTGTGATGGCAACTGCTTCAGGTCTGAGACTCAACAGGAGTAAGGCAGATTTGTCTGAAAAGTTTCAACCATCCCCACTTCAGGGACTCCCAGAGAAAAGGGCAAAGCAGCAGAATTTGTGATTCTCCAAGTTGTGCTAGGATAAAGTTTGGAGGTATTAATTTAAGCTATGCCATCTTATGTAGCCAAGAGCACACGTCTGGTAATGGCTCCTCACAGCTGTAAAGAAAATGCAGTGCCAGCTTGCTGCAGTGCCAAGAAAAATCATTTTGTTAGGCAGAAATGAAGTCAGTTGCAAGAAGCAGTGGAAAAATCAGGACATTAGAGAAATGGAGGGTAACTCAATCCTTCCAGAGGTCAAGAGACTGGCAAGAACCTCATACTCAGTAGTAACACATACCACACATTCATAGACTGAAAAACAAACCCAGAACTTCTGTTCTATTTTAATTAATAACTTAAGAGCTTTATTCAAGCATTGTAGAAGACTAAATGAACTTAAATACTGTCCAGACAGACATCACATTTCTTACATGCAACCAACAAAGGCCAGCCCTTAAAAACTGCTAAAAAACAAGTGCAGTGATTAACTACAAGCAATACTCGTAAAGCAGCTACTCATAACATATGGATAATAGATTTGTAAATGAATTAGTCCTGGATTAATACAATCAAGCACTGCGTCTCCATATGCTAGGAGAACAAACAAGGATAGGACTATCCCAGCTTTTTTCTTTTTGTACCTTTAGAAAACAGAATATTTCTGGGGAGCGGGCTCTGAGCGCCGGGTGCTCCCCGCACAGCGGGACACGCTGCTGCCAGCGCCTGCCTTCTCCTTTCCCTTTCCTTTCCCCGCGCCCCCAAAACTAGGCCAGGAAAACCCAGTAAAGCCGCAGACTTCACGGCGAGGTTTGAAGCAGCAACATCAAAAGATTGATTCCTGCAAAAGGCAGGCGGTGACGACTCGGGTGCTGCGGGAACGACCTTAATTCCTCTCTTGCCAGAGACGGGGGAAATAGTTCTTGGCAAAAACTTTCATATGCAGAGACTTGACAACCCGTTTTCTGCCAAAGGAGAAGAGAAGCAGCTGCCTTTCTGTGCTATTTAATCTTGAGCTGCATCGCCCCTCAGGAGAAAAGGAAGAAAGGAAGTTCGTTAGAACAAAAATCTTGTCCTCTGGCTGCTGGGAATTCAGATGTTGCAGAGCACGGGAAACTTCATGTAGTTTTCCACTGGGAAGAGTCAGGGGCTATTTGCTCCATCCAGTCCTGCACAGGCCCCGAGCAGGAACCATCTGTTCCAGATCTGCATTTTCCAGCCTTTGCTCTGAGCAAGGGTTTAACTTGGAGTGTGGGAAAACAAGGGAGGAACCTGGGCAGCCAGGTCAGCTTTGTGCTGCCTGTAGGAACGTAGGACAGCCCAGCACAGGGACACAAATTTAAGCTGCCTGGTGTGGATGGCACATGCTCACATCCAGTAACAAGGCATGAGAGAAGGAAAGCTGCATCTAGGGTTTATTCCCAACTATTAGCTAAAACTTCCAGAGGAGCTGAGAGTGGGGTTAAAAATTAACACAGTGTGATGGCAACTGCTTCAGGTCTGAGACTCAACAGGAGTAAGGCAGATTTGTCTGAAAAGTTTCAACCATCCCCACTTCAGGGACTCCCAGAGAAAAGGGCAAAGCAGCAGAATTTGTGATTCTCCAAGTTGTGCTAGGATAAAGTTTGGAGGTATTAATTTAAGCTATGCCATCTTATGTAGCCAAGAGCACACGTCTGGTAATGGCTCCTCACAGCTGTAAAGAAAATGCAGTGCCAGCTTGCTGCAGTGCCAAGAAAAATCATTTTGTTAGGCAGAAATGAAGTCAGTTGCAAGAAGCAATGGAAAAATCAGGACATTAGAGAAATGGAGGGTAACTCAATCCTTCCAGAGGTCAAGAGACTGGCAAGAACCTCATACTCAGTAGTAACACATACCACACATTCATAGACTGAAAAACAAACCCAGAACTTCTGTTCTATTTTAATTAATAACTTAAGAGCTTTATTCAAGCATTGTAGAAGACTAAATGAACTTAAATACTGTCCAGACAGACATCACATTTCTTACATGCAACCAACAAAGGCCAGCCCTTAAAAACTGCTAAAAAACAAGTGCAGTGATTAACTACAAGCAATACTCGTAAAGCAGCTACTCATAACATATGGATAATAGATTTGTAAATGAATTAGTCCTGGATTAATACAATCAAGCACTGCGTCTCCATATGCTAGGAGAACAAACAAGGATAGGACTATCCCAGCTTTTTTCTTTTTGTACCTTTAGAAAACAGAATAGGAAGTGCTTGAGTAAGTTCATATATTGAAATCTGCACTAATAAAAGGTATTCGAATGTGTTTGTTGCCACCAGGATTGAAATACCAGCCTGAGACTGACACTGCCTTCAGGCAACAGCAAGAGCAGCATTTCAGTTCCCACTGTCCGTTTGTATAGCATGTGTGATTTTCATACTCTGCTTTTAAAATCAAGACTTAAGGAACAACCCTGTCAAACTTGCATCCATTTAATGCAAACATTTAGACATGAGAAGGATTGCCCCAATAACCCAATCTCTCAGCATGCAGAAAGAAGAGGCTTCGAGGGGATGGACAATGAGATGGTGCTGAAGGCAGCAGGTCACAAGACAGCCAAGAAACTGCTCCTTGCTGGAAGCAGGTGCACTCTGCGGGGACAAGTACATAAAGAACCTAAAGTACACGAAATTGAAGTGATGACAGGTAACAGCCTAAATCACTACCATGCTGCAATAGAGCATGTGAGCACAGCTATTCATCACTGTGTGACAAGATGTAAATAAGTCTGTCTGGGGTCTCAAGTGCTTGCCAGCCCAGTGCACAGAATGCCTTTTGGCTGGGAGGGAAAAGGGCACTCCCTGCCTGTCTGAGTACTGGGTCGGCATTTTGAGCTTCCCGGGAGGTCACAGGATTAGCAGGGCCATGGGAGGCTGGCAGTAAACAACCCCACGGCTGCACTCCCTGCGCCGCGACCCTTGTTGGGCAGTAGGATTTCATTTCACCTTTGAACACTGCATTGACTAATAAACTACTTACATACATTGGGCAAGACACACACTGTAAAAAAACCCATCCCAAAACCTTTGTAAAGCTAACCAAGCCAGCTGCTCCGGCAGCTAGAACTGGTTATGGAAGGATCATGGAAAAAAACTAGGATGAGGAGTGCTAAGGACATCTGGCCAGGCACTGCAGGAGGAGGGGACAGAGGGAATGCCCACCAGAGCTGCCTCCCTAGGGCAAATTAAGGGAGCAGAGGAAGAATATGTACACACAAATCTCTTGTGTTGACTCTGTCCAGCAGACAAGGCTGAAAACACTTGGTTTATTCATACAATCGTCTCCCCTAGTGTCCATGTCTCAAAGCTACACACCCCCAGCAGCCTGCACCAGTAACTTCAGCTGCTTTACTTTCCTTGTGCATTTGGACACATTTGATCTTGCAATGATGTAATAGAATAATTCTGTGTCTTACACAGGTTGAGCAGCTTGCAAAAGGGATCATCCTTGGACACTGAGGCCTCTGCAGACAGGTCATCAGTAAAAATGCATGAAGCACTTGATCAGGTTTTGCACTGGCATGCACAGATTTGACACTCACAAAAAGCAGGTTCACAGCTGGACACGGAGCCCTGGCAGTGCACAGAGTCCACATGCAAAGAGGGCATTAATCAAGATAATGTTTCTATCCAAGATCAACAGCTTAAGACTGAATTGCTGCTTCTTGTCAGACCACACAAAGGTGTGGGTGTCACCATATTTCACCCATCCCTATCCCCCAGGGGTTTGCTGGGTGTCTGCTCACATGCTGAGATGATTAAATATGGAGCAGGGATTGTCTTATTAGGCATGTTCAAGTCTTACCCTCCACTAGGGCCTTTGACCTCTTAATTTCAGAATATGTCTATTAGCAAGACTTACTCTGGTCCTCTCAGTTCCCTTCTTTTGACGAGCCCTAATGAAGATAATCATAGAATCACAGACTGGTTTGGGTTGGAAGTAACCTTAAAGATCATCTAGATCCACCCCCCTGTAAGAGCAGGGACACCTCCCACCAGACCAGGTTGCTCCAAGCCCCATCCAACCTGCCCTTCAACACTGCCAGGGATGGGGCAGCCACAATTTCCCTGGGTTACCTGTTCCAGTGTCTTATATTACCTTAATCTCTCTAGAAACTTACTCTAGTGGGTATAAAGGGTTGGATACTATTTTAAGTCTGGACTGAAGTCCAGGTGCTTTCTGCAAAAGCAAGGAATGTTCTTCTCTTCCTCCAACACAGCAGAGTAAACCTGTGGAAGGTACCACAGGTTTCATGTTAGCTGTGTTCAAGGTAAAGGGGAACAGTGGGATATTATCAGGTGTAGGGATTTGGGCATAAATCTGTTAGCATCAGTGTAATTAGATAAGGCAATGCAGAGCCTGGACTCATGTTTTTAGGGGATTATTAAAAAAAATCAATTGAGAAGGTGTGTTAGGCAAACAAACCTCCCTCTCACCACATCCACATCCTGTCTCCACTGAATGAAGAGCTGTGGTGGTGCCTTTACTGCACTTCCAGGCACGGCAGGTTTGTTCTGTGCTGCCAGGCAGCTGTTTCCGCTGTCGTTTATGAAAAGTTTCAGAATTCTGAAAACAAGCCCTGGCTGCACCACAGCTGAGCCTGGAGCCTCACGGAGGCACCCCAGAGGCAACAAGGTCATTTCCGTGTGCTGAGGTGGGGCTGAGGGCTTTGTTTTTCTCACCAGCAGCTACACTCAATCTCTCCCAACAAAGACTGAGTCTCAGCAGCAGGTCTGGTGGGGAAAGAGACCCTCTTTTGAAGAATATGGTGCCACACTCCAGCTGTTTGAGGGCCAAAGGATCTGCTGCCCCTGCTTTTGTGGTGGGAGGTCAGTTGTTTATCCTGTTGCGGTGAGGACATGTGACTTTCAGCAATGAACAGTCTGCAAGACTGAGTGGATTATGAGTCCAAGCAGATGATTTATCTGGGGAGAGCTTCAGATTAGTGCAGCAAACCTGTAAACAGGTAGAGACTGATACATTAAGAGCAGTAACTCCTGCACTCATCTGCTACTGCTGCCTCCCCAGCTTGGGAGGGAGAAGCTGATCTGTCAGAAGTCTTCTGGCCATTTTTAGCGTGGGAGACAAACCCAACAGCATCAGGCAGTGCAATTTGTCAGGAAAACATGAAGCCATTTCAGCAGCAGTGATCATACACAAGCCAATGCATGCAGGGCAGAATGAGATAAAAGATAGAAAGCCTTCCCGGTGAGAGCCAAACCACCCACCAAGGCAGTGCTCACATACCCCAGCTTGTTACACACAGGAAAGGAAATTTAACCAAGTAATTATAAAGGAGCCCATATCTAGTTTAAAAAAAATATAAAAAAAATAATAAGAAAAAAAGAGAGAGGAGGCAGGAACAGGGGAAGCATGCAGAAGTGTACTTGAATCCTGAAGAACCAGTCAGAACAGGAAGCCACATTCTAAATTTGGTTATTTAAGCTGTCAAAGAGTATTTCTGTTTCGAGTTCTTGAGCAAAGCAATCAGACAGGGCAGGGGTAGGGTGATAAGCCTCACAGAGAGAACAAACTCCATCGTGATCAATGATTAGGCTTCTTAGTGGAGAATTCAACACCTATTTTGCAATATTATCACTTCATTAAATCCTTCCCTCACAAAACCCACACCAAATCACTGTATTGTTGACTTATTGTTAAATCTTAGAGGATCTGACCCAGAGAGGTCAATCACAGAATCACAGAATGATTTGGGTTGGAAGGGACCTTAAAGATCATCTAGATCCAACCCCCCTGCATTGGCAGGGACACCTTCCATTAAATCACGTTGCTCCAAGCCTCATCCAACTTGTCCTTGAACACTTCCAGGGATGGGGCCTCCACAAATTCCCTGGGCAACCTGGACTAGTGTCTCACCACCCTCATAGTGAAGAATTTCCACCTAATGTCAGAGGGCAAGGAGGGGCAAAAAAGGTCAAGTGAGATCAAGTGAGGTCAAGTAAGGTCAAAGAAGGTCAATAAGGGGAGAGGAGTGAAAGAAAGAGCAAGAAAGTGAAAAGAAGGTGGCAAGGAGGGAAACAAATAGGCTCAATGATACCCATTTCCAGCAAGGAATGACCATGCCTGAATGACATGTCTGAGATCATCAACCAGGCAGGTGTATTTCAGTGATCTATGGAAAAGAAAAATCTAAATCCTCGGAACTGTCAAAAGCACACCCCTAATTTTATACAGGAATGCTTTTGATGCAAAGATACCAAAGTGCTGAATGGCAACAAGTCCAGAAACTCTGGCCCAGATTCTCAAAATACATTTAAGTGCCTGAAATCCATGCAGGACTGAAAACTCTTGAGGATTCATGTTTAACCTTGAAGCCTTGCCAAGGTGCCTTACCAGGAAAGGGGCCAGAACGGCTATTTTGGAGTTTCCCTTTCTATTTACAACATGAATCTTTCCTTAACTTAGACTCCTCTAGCTTAGAGCACCTGGTTCATGCTCAGCAGGAGACATAAAAACGTATGGAATCCTTATGGCACCTCCCAGTCAGCCCCTCCTTTGCTAAGGAGCACAAGTGCGGGGGGGCAGCTGTTCTGGGCTCACTCCACGCCAAGCAGACCTTTTCAGTAGTTGAAGGATCTGACCCACCTTCATTCCTTCTACTTCCCAGTTTGGCTTTGTCTTGTTCCTCATTCTCCTCTGCTCACACACTTGCTCACAGACAAATTAAAAAATAAAAAAACAACTTTCCATAAGCATTCATAATTTCAGTGAGCTCCCTGCTATGGCATCATATGTTTACCAGGTAATTTGGTCAAGCTAAGATATTTAGTGTCCTTGATCCTTCAGTCTGAAGATCACATCTGAAGTCATCTTACACATTATTGTGACCCACAGGTATGTAATCAGGCTGGGCCGAGCATGTTGTAACCACAGACAGATCTTGCAGTGACCTAGCTCTACAGATACCTGTACTCATCTACTAAACTCCACTTTTACTCCCAGCGCTCTGCCCTTGCTCATGGTTTGGTGATTAAACACTTGGGATTCAGAAACAAAGATCTCAGACTCATTTTCATGAATCGTAATGTGTGGCCCACAGAATTTTTTCTGGTGGTCAGCAGAGCTGGCAGATTACCAGAATCATTCTTTATCTTGGTATTACATTCTCCATAAGCAGCTGCAGTGAATGCCACAGAGAGGCTGAGCTGTCACTGAAAGGAGAGGCAGAAAGATGGATTCAGGAAACACATTCTAAAGATAAGGTTCATACTACAAGAGCTGAGTAATCTCCGGCATGGATAAACACAAGCTTTCCTGTGCACCCCACACACAGTCCCCTCTTAAGATCTGGAGTTAAGCTGTCTTGCACACCCATTAGAAGATCCAGCTACTGTTCAAGTACCAACAAAATACGTTTGGCAGCTGCAGCAGCAAGCAAAGGAAGCCCAGAGAACAGTTAGTGGCTGAACTCTGGTGCATGGTTTCTGGAAGTCTCTCCTGTAACACCAGATAGGCTCTAAGGATGACCAGAAGTGTCAGGAGCACCAAATGGTGCTGATACACATCTCCAGAAGTCACAACAGACACAGGATGCTGCAGCTTCACACACCTCAATGCAGCCTGTAAGGAAGTGAAGTGCTGCAGTTTGGTGTCACAGAATCCTTCCCCTCTCTCCCTCTGCTGTGACCCTCAGGTTCCAATGGGCCTCATTTTAAAAATAAAACAATTTGGTTTATAATGTCTTCAGCTATTGCCCTATACAAGGAAACACAGGCACTAATTCTACTTATTATTTGAAAAACAGCTTTTATACTGTTACAAACCATAAGCTCCTGCATCAGCCTGTGGGCTGCTGCTGCTAAAACAAAGGTATTTACTCACAGCTTGAAACCTTGAGGCATCTTGGCACATCCAACTGTTATCATGGCAATAATCTGATTTGCTTTCCTTCCCAGTTCACTCCTGGAAGGAACTATTTTGACTAAAAAAAACAAACCAGAAGGCAAGCATGCTGAGGCTGCAAAAGGTGTTGGGTTTTTGTACTTTTTTACCACCACCCTCCAGCCCCCACCTGAAGAGGGGAGGACAAGCCCTTCTTGAAAACATTTTCAGTTAAACGCCAGATTTCAAGCAGGATCTAATCACTTTTGGTGGCACCTGAAGAGAATGACAAGCTCCTCAGCTTTACTTAAGCAAACGGACTTTAGTCTGACCAAGTGTCAGGCCATAAAGGTTCAAAGAACTGCTCTGAAGTCTCCAGCAGCCTTGCTCAGCAACACAGCTCACTCAGTTTTATATGCAGCAGTTACCGTGCAGCCTCAAATGCTGCATTTCAGCAACCAGAACTTTTTCATAGAATCATAGAATGGTTTGGATTGCAAGGGACCTAGAAGAACCCCTCTGCATGGGCAGGGGCACCTCCTACTAGACCAGGGTGCTCAAAGCCCTGTCCAACCTGCCCTTGAACACCTCCAGAGGGGGCACACAGGGAGGAGTTTTGAGGCACACAGAACTGGTAAATGCACCGTGTGGAAACAGAGGCACCATTTGAAACATGAACCCAAAAAGCAACCAGCAGATCCTGACAGCAAATCCAGTGCAGCCTGCAGCACCACTGCTGCCCCAGGCCCTGGAGATGTCGTTTGTCAGCAAAACAGAGATGCTGAATCCTTGCAACTTTGGCACACAAAACCTGAATGTCAATGCCTCAGTTAGTGTAAACACAACTCAGAGCTCAAAACACGTTTTTTTTAGTGAAGTTTTAACATCACCAGGATGATGCAATGAGATTGTTAACACAGATGCTCCATTAAGAGCAAATTCAGCTTGGCAGCAGCACGTCTGGGAACAGGAGGAGAAACATGCAGGCCAGCTTAGCTGTGCAGCCTCCAGAGAGCCTAATAAAAACGTCTAGAAGGTAGCTATGAAGGTAATAAAAGTAATAAATAGATTGTTCAGGACATCTGCTTATGCAGTTCTCTGTCTTAGTCCCATTAGCCAAGAATTAGAGAGGTGATGAGGACTGGCTCAACCAGGGGCTCCAGAGCAGGAACCTGGACCCAGGTCAGGGCTTTGGGGGTCTCATCCATGAGCTGCAGGAATGGTCATAGCTACAGCAGGGTACAGACTCTCCTGGGCTTCCCCACAGCAGGGCCTGGGTCTGAGAGAAAAAATTGCAAGTAATTTGACAAGTAGGGAGGCCAAGCTGGTTTTCTTCCATTTGTTCAGTGTCAGGAATTTGCAGTATTATTTTGCTGTGGTTTTTAGCAGTGAGTAGAAGGCTTTATAAAAATTAGGTGCATGTTCACTATACCCATGTACTTTTCTCAAGGAGGAAACCAGACCATTCCTCTTCACATCTGCACAGAAGAGTTTGTCAGAAAGGATAACTGCAGAGCACACATGAAGTGTTGTTTTTGTTGTTGGTGGTTTTTTTGCACACCTAATAGCTCTTTCCATCTTTTAGAGAAAAGATGCTAACTCCCAAAGCAGAGGGCTCCTTGTTCCACCCCTGGCAGAAGCAGATTGTGGCAAGTGGAGACTCGTCTTTGAGGGCTCTGTAGAGCAGGTTTAAGTTTAAACAACATTTTTTTTTCACATACTTCTTCCCCCTTGTCTGTCAGAGTCCATGCAATCAGAGTCCTCTGTGGTGTTAGGGCTTTAAAAGCACAAGTAGGTCAGCACCCAGATAAATTAATTGGTTTAGGTACAAAGATCTTGCTGTACCTACCTACAAGTTTAGGATCCTGTTTGAAACTAATTTCTCTGTCTTTTTGGAGGACATTTTAAGAGTGGTTGCTCTTCATAGCTTCCACTGAACATGCAGTAGTCACTCCTGCTGTCATACTACCAGTCCTTTCTGCCTGTTCCCCTTCACCTCAACACATAACCCCTATCTCACCAGTGAGAAAAGGTAGACAGCACAAACCTAACCCAAGAAGCTATCTAGAAATTGCTCACAGCAGGACTAGCAATGCTGTTGAGCTGGATCCAAGTAGAACATTTGTCTTACTTGAGATGGCACAGACATGGGGAGTCCAGAGGATGGCAATGAAGGCTGTACTCAGTGATCTGCAAGACTGATTACTGCAAAACTCTTCTGGCACCAAGCATGTCTATGTGCTTATGCTTAGGGCCTAAGCTAATTCCCTTGCAAGCATTAGAACATCTCTATGCACTAATGTTCTATTTTGTAACTATTGAAAAGGTATTTTATGAATTCCAACATGTTTTTAGCCACAGCAGTGCTCCTGCAGTCGGTGTCCAGTGGATGGGATGAGTTTGGACATGTTTCCTGCCAACCAGGCTACCCTGAGGTGGTGTTTAAACAAATTGTACATGAGTACAGGAGACAAAAGGACTGCTCATCATAAGAATTTGACAAATAGCAAAAATCCCACCCCAAGCACTGACTAGCTACAGCCAGGTCCCCTGAATTATATCTCAGGAGGACTTCACCAGCCTGGCCTTGCCCAGGCAGGCAGCCAGGAATGTCAGGCTGCTGCAGAGAGCACCTCTGGTGACATGGCAGCTGATAACATACCTCTGCTTTAAAAGCTTAACTCAGTCCATTGCCTTTTTACTGTCTGCATTTTTAATAGCTATTACTTGGCATGTTCCCTTGAAAACTGGGGATTAGAGCTACTCATAAGCTGTTTATAGACATCTGCTGCTCCTCCACAGCAGGACTCCAGGTTGACGACTTACCCACAATTGACTATTATTTTTATCCTACCGTAATCAAACATTTAACACCCACCCCCTTGTTTTCCTTTTAAAGGATCTTGGTCTCAGTTAGTTTTCTGACCCCAGCAACAGGAGTCATGGAGTTCAGCTCACCACATCAACAGCAGGTTGTCATTTCCTGCCCCAGGAAGTTATTTAAAATGTATTAGAAAACGCTCATTTCAAACCTAACCTACAATTGTTGCTAAGTGCCCACAATAATTTCATACCTCTCATCCCCTCCAATACATTATGTATACTGAGATCAAGTCATAAGTTGATCTTGTGACTGCTGGAAGGCTAAGAATGAAATTAAAAATCAAAGTTTAGCTGAGTTCAGTTTGAGCCTTTGGGAGTTGTGCTTTCCAGCTTTCCTCTCAGTTATGAAAGATGTAAAACAAAGAAACATCAATTCTTCGATCATCACTTTAGGGCCAAAGACTGAAGGGAAGAGACCAACCACCTTCTCACAGCCCTGCAGTTGCAGGACTACACTGAAATCATGGGAATGCACAACCACAACAGCTTTTTCTTCTGCAGATTGATCCAAGTTGGCCCCAAACCCAAAGCCCAAATCTTGTTCAAGCCTTTCAAATACTAGAAATGATGGCTTCTGTTGTTACTACTCACACAAACAACACTAAGCAAGGAACTATGACTGCCCAAGAGCTCATAAAGTGAGAACTATTTTACCTTCACTTCCCCTTTACTCCCTCTGGGGGGAATCTTGGGGCTTTCATAAAATTTGACTGCAACATTTTAAGCCAAGGAAGTGTTCCTGCTGCTGGAGAAGTTACTTAGTATATACAGTTTCTGCTTTTATTAAGTTTAGCTGAAGTAATTTGTTTGATAGCTTAGAGGATAGGAGACAAAGCTTACAAGACTTCAATAAATCTATCCTTAAGACTACAACTACATTGTAAAATAAGCACTAATACTTGTCACTATTCAATCAGGCAAGTTTCAATGTTTGTTTGGTTTTTACGAATAAGCATTTAGGAAAAAAAGCTCTTCCCAAAGCAACTGAAAATGGTGTTTACATAAGTGGATGTCTCCATGCAAAACAATCCCAACTAAGACAAACAAATCCTGTGAATTCTCAGTGTTCTCCTACCTTTGGAGTACATGTTTGGCTACCTGCATCCATAGTAAATACCTACACATCCATTGAACATCCTCTTTCAAGCAGCAGGCGACCTTAAGGGATAGGATCTCCCTGAGCTTAAGCTCCTAAAAATACAGCTTTTTACACATCCCAAATATGTACACAAGGGCATAACCAGGAGGTGAAGAAACACAATTAGAGGATGACTATCACTGCTGAAGCCTCTCCTGAGGCCCTCCTGCTACCTAGGATATTCCAATGCAGCTCTTGATGGCAACAGAAACTTTTTAACCAGAGAACAAGAGTTTCTTAGCATGGTTATTATTCTGAGAATATTCTGATGATGGACCAAATCCTGAGAAACAACTCAGGAACAACACAGCCAGGATTTGTTCCTAAGATACAAGCAAAGTTTCCACACTCACATGGGGTATCACCATCTTATTCAGAACATCTGCAGGCAAGTCACCACTTCCTGGATGCCAGTTTGGAGAATATACTCACTGACATTGTGTATCGTTCCCCATATAGATATTTTTAGTGTGAACTCACTTTTCCTGGGAAAAGTTTTCCCATTTAGGCCACAGTTAACTACAGAGGTTAACAGTAAGGCACAGAGGACACTGCACATGTGCAAGATGAACAATAGGCAGAACATGATACATGTTTGCAGAACATGCCAGGACAACAACAAAACCCCTGTGGGACATTTCATACATAAAGGAAACCTTGAGGACTCTTGCAAGCCTCAAGTGACAATCTTACCTTCTGGGCTGTGACCTGCATTCTTCTTCCCCACTGTCTGCCTCCTGCAGACATAAGAAAGGAGAAAAAAGTTAACATTTTTAATATATGCAGAATCCCTAAACTTGCATTTCACTGGTTTCATCGTAGAAGGCAAAAGAAACTCTCACTGCTGCTTCATGTAGCTGTCACCACAGAGGAACTCACTTTCTTCTCAGCTGTCACTTCATGTTCTCTCAACACTCTTTTAAAAACTCAAAGCTACAAGAATTTTTGCCACTGCAGGATTTAACCTGCTTCTTGCATGGACTTCCAGTGACCCCTGCCAAACAAGGCAGGCCAAGAGTGAAACACACACTTGACTTCTGGGTAAAAATCTAAGGCTTTTCATTACCTTTACGTAGATCATAATAATTCACAGTACAGTTCCAGCAATCAAGCATAAGAATCCACAAAACCATCAAGTAATAAGCCTGCCAAATAGGCCTGGGTGAGCACAGATAGAGAATATGGGAATTTGCCATACTATGCTGCTTTAGATGCAAAATTAATTTGCACTATCTCTGTCGTGCTGTGGAATTTTCCTCAGCCTACCTCCTAAAGCCCAAAGCAACCTCAGCAGAGAGATCTCTGCAATTAATTCCACTTCACAGTACATTTACATATGCAGTGCCAGGCAGGGGCTGGAGATGGGGTGTAAGACCTGTTTTATCAGTCCAAACGTACTACATTCATGTAGCAAAACCATACAGAGTCAAACCCAGCTGTTCCTGCTGGATGTTCTGTTTCTCTCCCTCTTATTTAAATGACTGGAATCTGTGAGATACAAGAATAACTAGAAATTGCATGTTTGCTACTGGTCTTCTATTTCTAAGAACAGATCTAGAACAACACCATGAAGTAGTTCACTTGGAGCCACCTGCAACCACAAATTCAAGCTAAAACCTGCAGACCATCTACAACAAGCAAGAGCTGGCAGGAATATCTTCTACTCATTGTACCTTAGAAATAGTTCAGCCACTCGAGAAGGAAGCCAGCATTCCTGACCCGTTCCAAATGAAAACACCACTGAACTCCACAGTCAACAGAAAACAAGCTGTATCACTGTCGAGAAGGGTGCAAACAGACAGATGAAGAGCAGCCATCAGAGCAGCAGAGCTTTTTCAGACCAGGGAGCCAAGCCCTTGTCCCCAAGATGAAGTGTCAGTGTCCAGCCAGCTGCATTCACTGCTTGGCAGGACACTCTGGGATGCTCTCTGGGATACAGATCCAAGGCTGGCCTTGCTAAAGAAGAATCCAATGGCATAGAGTCACTTTCCATTATTTAAGCTTTTGCAATAACCACACTGGCTCAGGACCTATCTGAGCCAGACTGTTTTGTTGTCCACATCTCCAGACACTGGACAGCTGTCCTGGCGATCCCTGCTCCCCACGCAGCCAAAGTCTCTGCACATTTCAGCTGTGTTGCCTAACACCTCAGGGGCAGCAGCTACTGATGGACCATGCTCCTCACTCTGCATTTTGACCTATTCTGATTTAGCAGGTGGTAAAAGCAGCATTTTAAGTTTGCAAAAGTAAGACACAGAGTACTTCTGAGCAGCTCGATAGTCCTTAACTATCTCGCATGCATGAAAGCAGCAAGTACCTGCATTTCTGGAGCAAGCAAAGAAAGTCTGCTGCAGTCCTAAATACTTCACAGACAGACCTCCTTGCTTTGCTCCTCTTCCTCTAAACTTGTTATCCTAATTACTTGTCATCCCAGGAGAGTGTGTATTCATTTGTCACTCCAGTACTGCAAAGTCCAGGTAATTCCCAGTGGGTTGGAGAGGAAAATACCATGGTGAAAAGGGTAGCTCTGATCCCTGAGATCACCCTGCTCCTTTTAGCCAGGTGGCCAGTGTCACCACAGAAGCCACACTGGCTGCCACCTCAGTGCCACACACCAGTCATGGCAAACGTACAGATACTACTAGTTGCTAAGTGCAGTGAACAAATCTTGTAAGAATTTACACAGCTCAATGGGTTCTCCTTAACAGAGCCACATAATAGAAGTTCTGGAACCAGAAGTTTAAACAAAACAAAACAAAAATAAACCACACGAGATTTGCAGAGGATTCAGATCTTTGATGGGTCAGCCACTCAGGCATCATCAGCAACAAAGCCCCATTGAACTGAGGAAGAGACCAGCACTACAGTTACCACCACTCCTTTTGCCCAATTCTGATGTCCAACCAATCACTTTGGGTTGCATGACCTGGTGTGATGACCTGGCAGCAGGACAGTGGGTGTTAGATGGGGATGACAAACCCCAGCATAAGACACCACACACCTTTCATCCAGGGTGCTGCATCACCTTAAGGACTCGGTGTGCTCAATGTCCTAAAGATCAGCAAGACAAGAGTTAGATATGTTTGAACAAACATATTGTTTATCTCAAGTCCTGCT
>NW_009952560.1:3902418-3912869 GCF_000747805.2 Chaetura pelagica | reverse complement strand
CCTGCTGAAAACACCAGTAACTGTTGTGGGTGTGTTTGTTATCACTGGAACTTCTCAGATCCTGCCAGAGCAGAAGCTCCAATGTGTTCCTTGCAGGTTAACAAAAAGGTTGACTTGGGGCAGCAAGAGGAAGAAATCAGAGGGGAGGGGAAAAGGTTTCATTACATGCAGGATAGATAAAGATATGATGGGGTTTTTGAATAAGCCAAAACAGCTCAAAAGTGTGTATTTGGCTAAAGAGCAAACTCCTCAAACCCAGAGCAAGGGTAAGACAACTTCCATTTTCAGAGCACTTGAAAGCTCTGCTGTGCTGTTCAGGAACCCAAGCTGTGCAAACATTTTTAGTATTATAATGAATGGCCATTTCCACACATCAAAAAAAAATCCCTGTCACAGCGACTGGCAAGCCTGGTGTGCCATAGCCAGAAGTCCCACAAAGGACAGGAGAAGATCCTGAAATACACAACTCATTATCTTCGCTCCACTCCAAATTGAGGCCTCAAGAGCCCAGTGTGGAGGAGGGCAGACATGCCCCAATGAGTTACCATCTGTCTCTGCTGAAGCTCTTGCAGGATCTCTTTAATATCAGACATAAATGTGGCAGGTCTGCATGAGAAGCATATCCCTTCAGAATAGAGCTGTCTGTCTGCAGAAATACAACCACGGACAAGTGATCCTGCTCTGGCAGGGGGGCTGGACTACATGATCTTTTGAGGTCACTTCCAACCCATAACATTCCGTGATTCTGTGATCTCCAGTACCTGGGATGCTATCTAGAACAAAACTAACCTTCCCTAACCTCCTCCTTTTCTCAACAGCAGCTCTGACCAGCCTGCAGCCTGTTCCTTCCCTGTATCTCATGGTTTTTTATTTACAGAGTAATCAGATTCAAGTATCTAAATTATCTTCATCTCATCAACTACCTCCTTTGTAAATGCATCTGTACCTTCTCCTGGACAGGGGCACCAGTATGGAAGAAGATACAGCCAATGCTCCCACATTTCACATATCCAACCACTATTACTACTCTTCCACAAGTCCGTGATACCATCCAGTGTCTACCATACCTGTCCTACAGTTCTCTGCGCTGTGTCCTCCCTGTGTAATCACGCAACTGCCAAACCTCACCAAGCCTCCTTAGTAACTGCCAGCCAAAACTAAGCTGCAATGACAAGTCACCCCACTAGAGGGGAGGGCAGGACAGAGAAGAGGTGCCCGGTGCACGCTCAAGGGCAACCTTCAGTGAAGGAAATAACTCCCAAACCCTGATACCTTAACATTTTCTTGCTATTTTCAGTTAATTTCTAAAGAGGGGGAAGTGTTGCTGCCAGTGCAACAATTAATCAGCCAAAAGTGGATCAAAATCTGTAAATGTTCCTTTCTGGGGACACCTTTGAGAAAAGAGGCTACAGTTTGAGAAGGAACGTGCTTGGACACTGAAGCCAGCCATTTGGTGGTGTGACCTGTGACAGTGACCCACTGCAGCTTTCAAAACTGCCTGCACACGGGTGTGAGCTAGAACCTTGGCTCCTGCCCCAGCCCCAGGTTCCCTGTGCCCTGCAGCTCCCACAGTGGGTGCAAGAGGCAGCAGCTTCCACAAATGTGCCTTGGAGATTCCTGATGCTGGATTGCTCCAGCATCAAACCAGCCTCTTTCCACCAGCAGGCAAGGAGGAGGAAGCTGAGCAGCACTGATGAGCTCCAGAGGGAGTCATGCCCTGCTTTCCTTGACCAGAAACAGAGGCCTCAGGGGAAATGGAAGGAATGAGTCGCACAGCTCTAAACTAGGCCACGATATTAAATGCAGTTTAAAGTGCAAGATGAAAAATTCCATCTCTGCTCCTTTCAGGCCATGTAGGACAGAATATGCAAAACATTAATCCTGTTTGTGCTCTGATCCACTGCCAACTATCTGTCATCAAAAGGGCAAGGGAGAGGAGAGAAATTTTGGAGTGCCGTTCTATACAATGGGAGTCACTCCATGTCACACAAACAATTCTGCTCTGATACATCTCCTTTTGCAGACTGATGTAAAGATAAACAAGATTCAATCTGCACCCTTACATAGAGAGACTGGAATTATCTGCCTGTATCTAACTTCAGGAACATCACAGCAAGGTCTTCTACTGCAAGAGATATATATGATTATTAGCATCATTAGTCATGTGTCTATTATTTACTACATTTCTATTAACCAAGGAACATTTCACACAACCTACACCCTAAAAATACATCTTTCAAACCTTGAAAAAAATGCCAATTTAGTAACTGCCTGCTACATATGATTTTATGCCAACATACCTGACTGTGTAGGTAATGCCTGGGAAGTGTTTTTATCAGGAGTGTGAGTGGTCCCAGCCATCAATATCAAGAGAGGACTGACAATTTGGAAAGTTTTCACCCCACAGTCAACATCTTGCTCATAGCTGTGATGTGCACACATCAGACATTACAGAACTTCTTTCCCCCCTCTCAATTTTCTAAATCTTGTCTAGATGTTGCTTTTGGGATGGGCAACCTCAGTAATTGTTTGGTATGTTTTCCCCTGCTACAGGAATCCTCTGCACAGCAACAAACCCAGTGAGCTATCCCAAATTCCTCACAGAACCAAGAGGTGGATGTGAAACCACTCTCATTTATTGAAGCTGATAATTTTCCAAATCAATATTGTTCTTCTGTAAAAAAATCCTTATTAACAGGGGCACAGAGGCCTTGTGCAAGAGCAGGAACACAGAAGCAATTTTGTGAGAAGCTATCAGAGATGAAGAACTTGAAGCCTTTTCACCCCTCCTGGTGAACTGCAACTGGCAGCTTCTTATTTATATAACAGAACTTTGTTAATATAGATCCCCCAAAACCCACAGTGAGATTCAGATGTAGCCCTGCTATTAGAGAGGCTTTTCACTTAGCATTGTCAAGCCACCATCATGTGAACAACTCTGGACCCAGTCTCAAAGGAGGTACAACAAAGAAAAAGCTTGTAATTAAACAAGCAATCTTCTCGTTCTCTGCCTACCCCTTCATTGGCAGGACCCCATCCAGTTGTTCAAACACACACTAAGTGCCTCTGAGCTGAACACGACCTTTGCTGGGAAGACGGCAGCTGCTTTAGTCAAATCAGAGGCGGTGCATCCAGGCACTGATCCAGTTGTTAAACCATGTAAACATTCCTTTTCACAGCATCCACCAATTTCCCACTGTATCTTTGTTTGGGCTACACTGTTCCATGCCTTGCAAGCTCTGTCATACAGGAGCTCTCCCTGTGTGTAAGCAAGGATTAAGCAAGTCAGTACGAAAACCTCCCTCCCCCATCTATTACCCAAGGCATGGATGACCCAGTCTGGCTGAGTGTTGCAGGGGTTGCCACCACTGCACCACAGCCTCTCCTCTAATGCAATGTGAGTCACCTACAGATAAGAGCATCCACTCCACGTGCAGATTCCTTAGGGCTGAACTCAGCTCTTGACACAAACACACGGTGACATTAGAGATGCCCTGGGGTGTCTGTCATCTGCACAGGATGGGCATTAGATGCCCAAAGAGGCAAATGAATAGAAGTCCTTAAAGTCCAAGGGAGCAGGATCTCTGCATGGACATCACACAGAACTGAAGCTTAACACCTTCCAAGATTAAATACTTGACACATGCCTGGTCAGAAGCAAGCCCTGGTCCTACCAATAATCTCAAATCATCTGCTGGGACAAAATAAGACAAATGTTTGAGTCAGATTGCCCAACATCTATTACACATTTCTGTAGCAGGGAGACTTTAATACAATTGTCTGAGTTGTATCAATCTCTTAAATAAACGGTGCTAGCAAAAAGCCCACACATAGTGCATTTGCAGTAAGGCTGTAGTGCCAGCAACAACACTGGCTGGTAAAAAGAAACAAGGGCTGACTTGAAAACCTGGGTTCTTAAAAAGTTCCGTTTTCCCTTGCAAGAAGCCCAAGACTGCACAAAAATTAATTGGCTAGAGCTTCCAGAGCTGGAGGGGGGGGATGTTAAACAGTAAAAGGTACCATTTCCAGCCTGACTGGAAGTCAGTAGTTTGGCACTAAAAAGGGTAATATGACCACCAAAAAAGTGAGCAGCCAAAGTTTGCAAGTTCCACAGTTGCAACATGAAGAACAAAGACAATTATAAATCTGCAGCAGTTTGTCAAAAGCGATTTATTTGGTATATTATGGAAACCATCTCCTTGGGAGCAATATGCAAGTACTCAGGTATAGAGGATTGGTCTCAAAGCTGAATTGAAAACCAGTTCATTTCAGAATCCCTTGGTCTCTGGAGATGGTTAACCTTAAGCATTATTAAAAATTATACAACTAATTAAGAAAGTCACCTCGTATGCTCTGGAGAGCTACTCTAGAGCTCATAGCCACCTTTTGAAATACTTACATTTGCCAAACACTTTTTAAAAATACAAGCTGCTGCCAGGAAGCCTTTGAATTTGACATGAAAGTTTTTCAAAAAGCTGAACTGAGCAAACTAGGCCCCAAACAGGGGCACAAACCATGCTGTGCTTTGCATACTGTTTTTACCTCGCTATAGCTATCAGGATAAGGGGTAAACGAGCAGCATTCTCCACCTGTTTCTCCCTCAGCCATGACTTTTTGGATGAAATGTTTTGAATGAACACTGTTTTCCTGCTCACATTTCTTCTGTGTTTGAGGTTCCACATAAGCAACAGCTTTCTGCAGCCAAGTGTTCATTCAGAGGTTGGCATTCCTTTTGGATTGTCTTCTGCATCACTTTGCTGTGTCAGTAATTGGTTTATTTAGGTCAAAGACATTGCACTCCTGCTCCAGAGAGAGAAAAAAACAAGTTCTTTATCAAAGCTTTCATCTTCCTGCTGGAGCAAAGAGATTTATGCAAAACTTGTTTAGATTAGGCCTCACTAAAAACAGCAGAACTAAAACACTTGAAGACAAAAATTAGAAGCCTCCAACCGGTACAACAAGAGTCGTGATGAGAAATACAGCCTGCTTCACTACACCACAAGAACAGATTAAAAAGGAGATTACTGTCAATTGAATTTTTGCAGTGACATAAACTTGCCTGATGGGGAATGCAACAGCTTTTGCCTTAATCACAGAGACGCACCCAGGGGGAAAAAAAGGAATACAAACACTGTAGAGACATAATCACATTGGATATGCCTGCACTAAAGGAGTTAAAACTGTGTCATAGTGTATCAGTTGTCACCATCTCTAGACATTTATAGACATTAAGGAACAAAATCTATTGTCTCCCTGAACAGACCTTGCCTCTAACTTTTAGGCCTTTTGACTCTGCACAAGTATGACAGAAAAGGCAGATATTTAATATAATTATGATGCTTTGCTAGACTTAATGCCTTCCAGAACCTTGAAAATACCTGCTTAGTCTCCTTTTTGGCAAAGCTAATGAAGTTGTCTACTGGAAATCATAAAACCTGAAAGCATCTGTTTCCCTACAAACAAGTTCTTTATCAAAGCTTTCATCTTCCTGCTGGAGCAAAGAGATTTATGCAAAACTTGTTTAGATTAGGCCTCACTAAAAACAGCAGAACTAAAACACTTGAAGACAAAAATTAGAAGCCTCCAACCGGTACAACAAGAGTCGTGATGAGAAATACAGCCTGCTTCACTACACCACAAGAACAGATTAAAAAGGAGATTACTGTCAATTGAATTTTTGCAGTGACATAAACTTGCCTGATGGGGAATGCAACAGCTTTTGCCTTAATCACAGAGACGCACCCAGGGGGAAAAAAAGGAATACAAACACTGTAGAGACATAATCACATTGGATATGCCTGCACTAAAGGAGTTAAAACTGTGTCATAGTGTATCAGTTGTCACCATCTCTAGACATTTATAGACATTAAGGAACAAAATCTATTGTCTCCCTGAACAGACCTTGCCTCTAACTTTTAGGCCTTTTGACTCTGCACAAGTATGACAGAAAAGGCAGATATTTAATATAATTATGATGCTTTGCTAGACTTAATGCCTTCCAGAACCTTGAAAATACCTGCTTAGTCTCCTTTTTGGCAAAGCTAATGAAGTTGTCTACTGGAAATCATAAAACCTGAAAGCATCTGTTTCCCTACAACAATAACAAATACAATGATGGGACAAGTGTGAGAAAACACACCCGCTGCACAAACACAGGCACTAAAACTCCAACTTTTAGACTGGGAACTGTTGCTGATGCCAAGGATATAGTTTAGACCAAGTCAGAGATATGCATGTGTACACTGGTGAATCTCAGGGCAGGGCTCCTACACAAGGAACAGTCTGTGGTTAAAATGAAATCCTGGCTCCACAGGTTACCACAATGAGCAGCTGTTCATTATCCACTCATGCTAGGTGACACATTTCCATGCATGAAATTGTCCCTGGGCAGTTATGAAGGATGGACAGTCACACCTCAGCCCCTCTCCTGTTAATACAAACACAGATCTTGCTCAACCTTCCAACTCTCTCCAGAGCTTTCTGAAGCAGAGTGGCCATGTGCACCTCCTCACCCAACAGGCTGACATCTTCACCTTTAAGCTGGGCCTGTTTCCAGCTGTGGGAGAGACTCTCCTGCTGTGTTAAAAAACAAGACAGCTAGAACTAAACAAAGTTGAATGAGCCTGAAAAGGAAAGTGTCATTAGCCATACACAGAGATGTTGGAGCCCTGGAACTGCAGGTGATAATCTTTTGTTGTTTGTGAGTGATATTATCATGCATTACCAGGAATAAGGACATAGACCAGACATAGCAGACACACAAGTC
Organism: Chaetura pelagica; assembly: GCF_000747805.2. Lineage (NCBI taxonomy): Eukaryota > Metazoa > Chordata > Aves > Apodiformes > Apodidae > Chaetura > Chaetura pelagica. The sequence continues at coordinate 3,906,103 of NW_009952560.1, read as the reverse complement.
AGTAAGTCACTTTCCCATTGAAATGAACAAACATTAAATATGCTTTTAGAAGAGGAAAATATTTGGGTTTCACTTCTAATGCTGAAGGGTTATTTTAGGAGGAGAAGGAAGGTGGAAGGAAGGGAGGTACACTGCAAAGGGCAGGGTCTTTGTCTTGCAATCAGCCATCTTCCTGTTAGCATCTAATTTACCTTGGTGCACACTCACAGCAGCCTCATTTGTATCCCTGCTACAGTTATCTCCATTAAAAAACAGAGCTCTGTGAAGGCACAGTTCAAATTACAATTCCAGAGCTTTGACTTTTCCCAGAACACGTAGTGGGGTCACTAAAGCTGTGTAGATTCACCTGCATAATTTATTGTATTATTCCCATAACAGGACCAGACTAGAACTATCTGGACACCATTCCTAGCTATGTCACAACTGTATTCCCAGAATGAAGCTGCACCAGAACAGCTCTCTTTGTTAAAAGTCTAATTCCTGGTCAGCATCAGCATAACCTGGCATGAGCTTTTCATTTGGACAGCTTGCCTTAAACTACACAGAAGAAAAGCACACGCAGCCACCTATGGGTCACTGCATCTTCACCCCACACCAGCTGGGCAATGCACTCTCAAAGCCAAGTAGCTGCCTGTAACTGTAACACACAAGCATCTTTCTCTCTGCCAGAACATTAGAAGAGACTCTCACCCACTCAGTTCCTCTGAGATCCAATCCCTGCAAGCTCCCATGAAAGCTCCCCTTGATGTAATGAACATATGACACAGGGGATGAATTAGGAACAGTGCATAAATCTTCATGACCTACCTGAACTAGCAGCACCAACAGCCAGGCCTCGTAAAGCCCCTGGCCTGCTGCATCAATAATTAAATGATAGTTTTCTGGATGAAAAAATTTCTCTAAGTGGGAAGTTATTTTAACACTTAAGAAGGTGAAATAAAGGCTCTGAAACAGGAGCAGAGCAACACTCAATCTTCTCAAATTTCCACGATGCTCAACCTCTAAAAAAGCACTATGGAGGGGAAGTCAGTAGCACTTCGAATTGCCTAGCCTGAATCTTCGTTGGTACAATTACAAGTTGAAAATTGTTACCTAACATTTGGAAGGGGGAAGAACAGGTATCTAAGCAACTACATTGTACAGCATGTCTGGATGCAGCAGCATCTGTGTTGGCACTTGGTGGCTGCTATTGTGTAACCCTGGATTCAAGCAAGAGCACAACCCAGAAGTCTGCTCGGGTGCAGTGACAGAACAGAAGTGGCTGGTAGAGGTTTAACAGCACAAGTTTAGACTGTATCAGAAGAGGAACTGGCAGGGAAGTCTCTTCACCAGTAGCCTGTTTGAGTAGGGGAAAAAAGCCCCATGCATTTCAGGTAAAACTTAAAAGGGAATTGCTATGACAGCTTCCTACATGCAGGGCACAAAGCAGAGGCTTTGGATAGTAGAGGGAAAGGAAAGCCTGAAGATATTCCTTGGCAAGACACTGCAGAGAGAATCACAAGGTACAAAGTGTACTCCTTGCTCACATCCTCCATCCCCAGGGCACAGAGCAGCCTCCCAGCTGTCCCACTTTTGGCAGGGTACCACTGCTACTAGAACTGGAATGTAAGAATTACAAATTACCTGGAATCACTGACTTCTTAAAAAATACACCCAGGTATTAGTCTCATGCTGTTGGAACTTCAACCAACATGCTGAGCCATTTTATTGCCCAGTACAAGTTGGTTTATAGGCTCTTGTACACTGTTCCTCCCCAGCAGAATTCTGCCTACACTCTTTAGTGCTACACTGTCAGCCAACTGGAGGTACCAGGGTCTAAGCAGTTTTCAAGGGACCAAAAACAAGGCAGCAAATGTAATTACACCTCTGCCAAGAAAGGTTGAATTTAAAAAAAAAAAAAAAAAAAAAAAAAAGATAAAGGAAAATGAAGCTGAAAGAAGAAAAGGGTTTTCTGCATGAGTCAAATATGAGCAGAATGAAGTTGCATAACTAGTGCCCCTTGACTTTTGTTATTTCTTCCAGCCAGCTCCTCCAAAAATCTATTTGTTATTGTTTATTTGGGTATCAGTCCAAATTGCTGTGGGAGGAGAGAAAAGGAAAAAAGGAAACGCTGTCAAGCTATTAATTCCAGTACTGTAGTCATCTAGCACTCTTCATTTATTAACGAATCAGTGTCCTGTTTACTGCATCGCTCTCCAGAGCCTGGAAGTTAAATACAAGAAAAACAGATCTTAATTAGTCTCTTAGAAAAGTGACTCCAGCATTGTTTCTCCTTGGCCAGGATGAATTCTGCCTTTGCTTGTTTTCCCACTGCTCAGCCCGGAATGGCAGGGTTGTCCCTCATCTCCCTCGAGCCCGAGGCAGCAGGGGTGGCGGGGGTGAGCAGCTGGGAGCATCATTCCTGAAATTTAAGCCTCTGCCAAACATTGTATTGCAATAAAGATCAGACTGTGGCAAAAGCCAGGAGCCACTGTGGCCACCATCCGTCCTCCTGCTCTCCAGGGACAGAAAAGAAGTCAAATTCCCAGACGTGTACAATAGTAACAAGAGAAAACCTGTACTAAACCAGGCTGCAGTGTTATGCTGGACCAGACAGGCATCCTTTGCCTTTGCTCTCTCCATGTCAAACGTGGCCGTTTCCAGGAGCAGAAATGGCCCATGAAGAAGCCCACTGTCCAAATAGGCTTTTATAACAGAAGGACAGAAACACTGAGCCAAAGGAATCACATGTGTCTTGGCACATGACTGGATTTGCCTGACCCCTGGAAGTTCAATAGATGTATCAGATTTGTGGCCTTGCAGTACTAGTCTGTGTAATCCCAGCCTCCCTTGTACCATCTGTTTCCCCTTCAGCAGACTGGTCATTAGAGCCACAGTTCTAAAACTCCTGTCTCCTTAGTAACAGGTTTTTGTGATCTCTCCAGTGCCTCCCAATCTTTCTATCAATCCTATAATCTACAAGGATTTTCCCTGCAGGGGATGCATAACAGCATCAGTAGAAAAAAAAATAAAATCTAGGAGATGATAGAAACACTTTAGGGCAAGGGTAGAAGGTGTAAAAGGGGAGTGCATTAAGTTAGAAGAGCTACAAGCCTACAGAAAACAGATGTTCCCATTATATCGGAGTAAGCCACCAAGACACCTTCTGAGTGCCAGCATGAAGATCTCATCTGAGCACTCAGTGCTTCAACAGATTTTCCTTAAAGAGGTGCCAATTATGAGAAGTTTTCCATCAATACACAAGTCTTAAAAGAAAACACCCTACATGTACCCTGCATCCCTCAGACCATCTCCTCTAATACCTCAAGGGTAAAAACGCTTCCAATCTCAACACTGCAGGTAAGGAAGGACTGTATTTCCAGTCCACAGAGACTGGCTCTCTTACAGCTGGTTTTAAGGCAGTGATTGCTGGCTGCCTTTGGGACCTTAATCTCTAAATCCCCACACTCGCTTCTTGAGGTTAATCCAGTTAAAGCTCTCCCTTCCCTTTGGCTGGTGCCTTGCATAAATAACCACCTGAAGAGCAAAACTGCAGAAGCCTATGCTCAGAGTATGGCACTTCCCAGAACTTTGTCCTTCTGTAAGAGACAGCACAAAGTACTCACTACCTATGCCAGAAAGGGAAATCCAAGATTAGCTAGGTAAGGGCAAAAGGCACTCTCTAGGGATTGTTTAAGTCAGCAGG